>NC_091085.1:48498214-48805000 GCF_032405125.1 Capricornis sumatraensis | reverse complement strand
TCTAATTTCACTGACGTCTTTGTACAGACAACAAACTCGTTTCTGCAGTCCTATTGTTAGTCTCTTGATTCATAATGACTTAAGCACACTTGACATCAACTGCATCAAGATGTGACATGTTTTATAAGAAAAAGGGAAAAAAAAACATTAAAAAAATATTTTTAGGTATTTTCACAAACAAACTGGCTTTTCAGTAAACTTGCTTCCATATTGGTTGGATAAGACAACAACAATTAAACTAAGTGGGAAGTGATTAAAAGGCTTTAGGTATCAGTTACATATTTTTCAAAGCCAAATATGTACATGCTAAGGAAAGAAAAAACAAAGAGAAGAGTCAATCTTGTAGTAATTTAATATTGTTATTAAAACTTTAATGTATCCTATTCTTTAACATTTGGTGTTAATATAAAATTACTTGGCAGTGCTTGACATTTGAAATAAACAGTTTTCTATTGTTTTATTTGCAAGTGGTCCAGTTAATTTTACTTAGCTACAGTTTGGTCATCAATAAGTCAAGTGAATTCAAAGACTATTAACTTGTTAGGTTCCCAGAGAAATTAGCCCACTATAAAGAAGACCAGATGGTTCTTAAAATATAAACTCCCAGAACAAAATCTGAACCTGTTTTTAGTATGGCTTCTCATATATAAAGCATTTAATCTCTGTAGATAAATGCTAATAGATTTTAAAAGCTAATCTTGAAAAACAAATACCAGAGTATGTGAGGTTCCATTTTAAAGTGTCTGAGAGAGAGAAGTATCAGTTGTAGGTAGAGTTAGAAATGCCTTGAAAGTAGATGGATGCCTGTTGATCAAATTCCATAAACTAAATCTGTATTTTTGTTTTTAAAATTTTAAGAGCTGGCATAAATCTTAAATATTATGAATAATTTAAGCACTTTTGAGTCACCTGCAATACAGTTTCTTCTAATTGTCATCAATATAAATGACTTTAAAGTAAATATTTTTTATACTTTTATTTCCTGGGTGGAATAGCTATTTTAAAGTGCCCAGTGTGGCTAAAACACATATCTATAACTCATGACTAAAATCTTGTATTTCTCTAGTTGAGAAATTTAAAGGATCTATCTTTCCCTTCATAAAAGACCATTTATTTCCACTAAAGCCCTTTACAATATAATTAATTCAGAGTTTAAAATTACTAACAGTCAGTCATAATTTTTAATATTTTTATTCTTGCTATCTCTGCAGGCACGCACTTGGTGTTTTACTAAGTGTCTTGAAAACATTCTTATTTATTATGTATCACAAAGGGAAGAGAAATGTGGAGTCTTAATAGCAATCACTTGCATGGAAAGTGGTGGTGTGAGGTATCATGATATTCTTCCTTAAATTTAGCTGTCCCTAATCACAAATTCCAGGATAAAACAATATAATTTTAGTGCATTTCTCCTCATCAGGAATGTTGGAGGTGCATTTTAAGTTTAAATCATCAATGCTAGAATGACCAAATTGCAGACTAATTGTTTCCATATTATACTTAAAATGATTTTTAAAAATGAAAAATATACAATCAATGCTATTTAATGTACCTCTGGGCCTACTCTTCTACAAATTGTAGCTTATCAATTTTTCTCTGTCAAGCTTGAACTAATGTAAATAATTGAAATAATGTAAAGTTATATTTTCATGTTTTTATAGATACAACATGACAAGAATACATAAATGTAAGAGTATTTCAACTATGGATAATGTTGATTGGATAATGCACATCTCAGTTACAAGCAGTAATCATAGTATAATATCCATGTAACGGTGCATCAATATATTGTTATATAAATATATCTGTGTGCATCAAGTGAAATGTGGTCAAACAAGAGTGATGACAGCTGTCTAAAGGTTTTTTTATTCATTTTATATAAAAACTGTTATGGAAAGACCAAAATGTTTATGAACTATTCTTATGTAAATTTACAACTGTCCTTTACTGTACTTTTTTGTTTACAGTATATGGTACCTTATTTTCTGCTGTGTTAAGTGGGTGTCAGGCTCCAAGGAGACATACACTTTCTACAACTTCTATTGAAGATATTGGAATTTCCAATTTTTCATGTGTACTATGTCAGAAAATGCTTTCGATTTTATTTTTAAATCTAACATCGGATGGCTTTTTCGGATGTTGTAAAAACTTCAGTCATACATAAAACATGTTCTTAAAAAAGACAAAGATCTTTATTTATTTTTATGAAATAGTTCTTAAAACTAATAATAATGAGAAACAAACGAACAAAAAAGTACTTACGTGTAAGCAAACCCAGCTGTTTCTACTCAACAAGGACCTCCTTTGCTCAGTGTATATATTAGCATGATACACTTGTAATAAAGTAGAAATAACTTTTTAAGTAAAATCATTAACATTTTCAACATCTGAGCTTACAATCACTAAGTGTTTCGAGCATATATAGAAATATATCTATTCATTATGTTCCTCATTTTGCACTGCATTTTGTCAGTTCAGCTGCTGTTACAACCATATCAAAAAGCAAAAAAGTAACTTGCTTTAAAAATTCCACAGTGTAACACATTTCCAAGGCATACATGTTTCCAAAAAGTGTTCATTTCTTTTTTTATTGAAAGAGAGTATTGATGAGAAACTAAAAATCTTGCAACTTTGTCTTTCTACAAAGATGATCATCTTAATATTTAGACAGTGCTTTACGATATATTCTAAAATTAAGCCATTTTAGTTCCTCAACCTTGCACATTAAAATTTCTTGTATGAAATTTTGCAGTTTGAATATATTTAATGTTTCAAAGTTGAGTGTACTAATGCTCTGCTTAAATATACAGTAATCTTAATATTCTGCAATCATAACTTTGCAAATTCTGTAAATATTTTGGTGGTCATGGTAATAAATTGAGCAAATGAAGAGAAGCATTAACAGCATAATAACCCTACAGGATGACTTTAATGCAACACCTTGACAATACCATTAAAAAAACATTATTGAAAATAATTAGAAAACTATACAATGTAATTTTCTTCTCAGTTTTCTATTTCCTATCTCATCATATCCAAGAGTTATCAGCCTAGGAAATATAAACAAAACTCAATACTTTAATGCCTTAAAAGGTACGTGTGGGTCTCTAAACCTGTTTTAGACTGGGTAAGAGTTTATTTATTAGAGAGCCTGCAATTCTGTTGTGTATAATGAGGTGCAATTCAGGTAAATATTCCATTTTCCTCTAATTGAAATGAAATGAGTAGGTGTATGAATTGAATTAGTTACACATGTTCTTTTTTTTTTTTTTTCCATGGTTGGAAGTCCAAATAGTTTTTTCTTTCTTTTCTTTATTTTACTTTACAATACTGCATTGGTTTTGCCATACATCAACATAAATCCACCACGGGTGTACTCGTGTTCCCAATCCTGAATCCCCCTCCCACCTCTCTCCCCATACCATCTCTCTCTATATTGCCAATTTTAATTGATGATGTAAGGTTTATTAGTAATATACTATGAACTTTGGAGAGTTTATTGGTTAAGTCCCACAAATTTTATATGAAGTCTTTGTTGTTGTTTAGTAACTATGTCTTGTCTGACTCTTTTGTGACCCCATGGACTGTAGCCACCAGGGTCCACTGTCCATGGGATTTCCCAGGCAAGAATACTGGAGTTAGTTGCCATTTCCTTCTCCAGGTGTATGAACTCTAAATAAGCTTATTAAAGGAAATCAAATGATATAAACATCTGCTTAAAAGTAGAGTACCTTTTATGCAAAGTATTCCAATGCAAAAAAATGATTTATTTTTAATCACCAACATTAAAGATGGGTAAGTATAAATGAATCATCATGATATTCTGAATGAGAATTTGGGGTTGCACTAAATGCTTTCTGACAGTTGTGTCAGATTTTTTAAAAGGGATTTACCCTCATAATATGCTGTTTGGACTAGATCATGACATTGGGGATTCTATTAGGTACTAATCAATAAATTATACTTCTCTATTTCTGTGTTTCAAACAACTCATAGATATCATATGGCACTCTAAGTACATGAGGGTTCAAATATATTTACATAAAAATGAAGATATTCAAGCCCAGCAACTAACACAAATGACCAAATATCCAATGCAAGTAGGAAAGTGCCTGGTATAAATCTAGATCATAAGAATTTGTGTGTTTATATATTTTTTTCCTCCTTGCTCCACCATTTTACCTTCTCTTCCTGTCCTTATGCAATTTTTCACATATTATACTTCTAATGGTAGCTAGTTTTAAAGTTTCATTCATCTCACCTTTTGGCTTTTATTTCATGCTAACCTATCTACTTCTGGCTTGTCTTTCCTGAGATTTTACTTTGAGGTTACTTAGAATGCAGTTCATTTTGTCAAAGGTAAGACAAGACAGTCTCAGAGTCTCTTAATAACCACAAAAAAATGACTAAGAATTTCTAGAGTGAAGTAAAAATTTCCTGTCACGCTGAATTTTTGCATCACTGGCATATTCTGATTCAGTAATTGCAAATTTGTTATATTCCTCCATGTACAATTTATAGAATTTCTGTAGGAAAAGAAAGGCTTTTCCATCTTGAATATGTTTGTTCATCAGAATTCCTTCTTTAAGTCACTTTAGAATGAACGCAAGCCGATTTTCTATTTTAATTCTACCCTCGAGCACTTCCAGATTATCTTTTAATTGTCTTTTTTCCCTACTAGGTATTCGTCAGTTTTTCTATTTCAGAACCAAGAGCCTTTTTGGATATGCATAAACGCACTGTTACTTCATTGGATATGCCTGAATTCATCACAATGTGGTCATGTTTCTTTCTTTTTTCTTCCTTTTCAGGTTCATGTGCCAATTTCATTTTATTGTAAATTGGAATGTGGGGGAGTGGATTAACCACTTGGGAGGGAGTCAAAACCAGGATTCTAGCTTTTCCTGCCTTTGTTCACGTCTCCCTTGGTCTCTTGTCTTCTCACCTGGAGGATGTGGATGCTAGGACTCTCTCCTGGGATGATGAAAGGAAATGTAATACGATCAGTTAAAACATAAGGCAACATTTTCTCTTCTTTAAAGAGTAAAGAAATGAATTTATGCATTGGGATCCCACTTGGTGCAGAAAAATCAAATTCAGTATTTCAGTTCCAAATTTATTTTATTATCTCAAGACATTCACTAATTCTGTTATGCATTCATTCAGTTGAACAAGTATTTACTGAATGTATCTTGAATAAATAGAAATTGAAGGAATGGTTAAACTGGAAACCTCTATTCTGATGATTAGGAATAATGTTATCTTTAAAGCATGTGGATTTTGATCTGATTCAACTTAGAAATAATCTGAGTATGTGGATAACTCTGACAATTAACAGTTATATCTCTGTGTCCAACAATTTTTAACTCAAGACATTCAAATTTAAATTTAAAGTAGATATCTGATAACATTCATCAACAATCTCTTTAAATATTGACTCAAAATATTTTCCTCTCTCAAAAAAATTCTTAAGTTTCATAAATTGTGCTTGTCCATAAATTTGACAATCAATCAATATTTCTATCTCTATTTTCAAAGAGTAAGTCCATTAACAAATACCACATTTAGTAGTTCTAAATTGTTGCCATCTACATGACTATGGTATATCTCTAGAATCTGTTTCTTTGGATAAGAGTTTATTCAAATATCATTCAATGTATTTTTGGTCAGCAGCTAAATAGCATCTGACATTTAAACTGCAACAAAAATTGAAGAAAAAGTATTTTAAAACAAGCTGGTATTCCCATATCTACAAGCCTGTCAATTGAGAAATTATTCATAAAAATTCTTAAAATGAATGTTACTACTTATTTTAAAATTTTATTTAAACATTTACATTGTCACACCTAAATTTATTGAGGATATTTTACTTCAGATAGAAAGTGTTTTGGAGGGATCTACACTTTCGTTGAATTTCCTCAATCAAAGAAAACAATTTTTTTGTTTCATTTAGGAAGCTATGTATTATAATCATAGTATTTTAATTATCACGCCTTATATTACCAACATTAATAGATGAGAAAGACTATTAGGTAAGAATCAGAACCAAAATCGATTATAAATTAATGTATGCTTGTTTTCCGTTTTTCTTCTCTTTTTTTGAGATAATATAATGCAGTTTGGAGGTTTTTTTATGTAAACATCACCTTCCCCACTCCTCAACATCTTATTGTCAAGAATTTTGTGTTACAAAAAGAAAAAAATGTGTTTATTTAAACTTGAAGCTAATGAGTATAGTTGACCCATATCGAAAAGCACTTTTGTGTAAATATATATAGATTTACAAGGAAATAGCCTAATGAAAATGATTTGCAAGGTTGTTGAGATTCTTATGAAAATGGAAATCTGTAGTATTATGAAGTATATGCTCTTGCTTTCCCTGTGTCTCTCTTCCCCGCCACAATTTCTCCCTTCCTAGATTAGACTTGCCTGTTTTTTCAACTATCAGAGGATAATTTTATTGAAGTCTGAGTCATGAATGGCAGTCACATGTGACATTGAGTTTTATGTGATTCTGAGATGAGAGATAACATAGCGACCTTTACATAGCCTTCTTGAAAATACGTGCCTTAGTTCTCAGTGAGATTTGGTATAGATGATCAGTGTGACATTTGCCATCTTTATTTGGGGTTGTCTTTAAATTAAAATGCACTCGGGTTTACAACTATACTTAGTTTTATCTTAAACGCCTTTCAAGTCTGTTTTATGTGCATTATTCTGTCAGCTATTTGTGTTAAAGAGATAAGCATGTCTTTGTTCTTTTTTATTTAATATTGTTTGTGTTTCTGTGTGTGTGTATGTTCATGTGTGTATTAAAAATATTCCACATCCTATATAGCATTTATTCTGCTAATTATTTATAACATTGCTAACATACCTTCAGAGTTTTTTTAACTCAAAAAATATTCAGTGGATTGAAGTACATTATTATGGATATTTTAAAAGAGCTTTTGAAAGAAAAGCAACTAGTAACGTAAGACATATGGGTCAAAGTAACTAAATCAAGCCCCAAATTATACCTTGCTGTTTTTTATTTAAAATTTATTTCGAAGTATTTGATTCTTCAAAACTGAATTTCTAATATTCATACTTCATACTTAGCTGTAAAACATCTCCATGCAGGGAAGGATTTTGGAGTCATGTTTACATGGTGTCCACGTAAACATGTTCTGCATTTTCTTCATCAAAAAATAATAACTTATGTTGAATAAAATTGTGCTTCAAAATCTGGAAACAATTTCTGGAGTTAGGAAAAAAGGGTATCCCTCCAAGTATCTGAGTAACAGTTTCCAGTATCAGAGGATATTTAATTACCAGTATAAGCTTCAAAGAGTTGTGATCGTCTTAAGGCAGAGGAGTTAAATCATTGGCCAATCATGCAGAGATGGTAATGTACAATCCAGGATTATAACCCAGGGCCAATTCCTTACTCCCATCAGACACAATCTCTTTAATTCTCAAACACCTGTTTTTTGTTTTTTTTTTGAAGAGTAGGCACACTTAATCCAGAGGGACTTTGGGGGTAATTATTGGCTTACTTTTTGGTTTAGGATGCACTCTTGTGATTGGATTTGTATCCAGAAACAAAACTTACTCCGAGGGAAGTAATGACGTAGAACTGGCCAGAGAAACATCATGAGAGTTGACAGACAATTTTAAATGTTATTGCTATAAATTGTTTAAACGTACTTATATTTATTTTTCTTGATGTCAAATATCTATAAGGAGAAAAATCTTTCAGTCTAATAATTGGTAAGGAAATAACATGTTCATCTTTCAGGTCAGTTCAGTTCAGTCACTCAGTCATGGTTGACTCTTTGCAACCCCATGGACTGCAGCACACCAGGCCTCCCTGTCTATTGCCAACTCCCTGAGTTTACTCAAACTCATGTCCATTGAGTCGGTGATGCCATCCAACCATCTCATCCTCTCTTGTCCCCTTCTCCTCATGGCTTCAATCTTTCCTAGCATCAGGGTCTTTCCCAATGAGTCAGTTCTTCGCATCAGGTGGCCAAATTATTGGAGTTTCAGCATTAGCATGAGTCCTTCCAATGAATATTCAGGACTGATTTCCTTTAGGATTGACTAGTTGGATCTCCTTGCAGTCCAACCAATTAAAAAAAATCATAGATGGACTATACAGTGTCAAATATGCATTTTAATGTTTATTTTTTAATATGTATGTAAAGATAGTATTGTTCAATGAAATTTTAAAATACTGATATCTGGGCTTGTAGTTTATATAAAGTATCCACATATAAAATGTATTATTTTTACAATTATTTGTATATTTCAACACATTTTTATGTTTAATTGTCAAGCTTACATTCATTTTTTATGCATTATCATATTATTCCTATTACCATACTGTATTTCCCAATACAATGGCAAAACACGAAAACATTTTCACAGTCATAAGATTTATCATTTGTGCCTGAAAAGCATCCATGGTTTCCTATTCTCACTTTATATTCCACGTTTATGTGTTGATAACGTGCCTTTCCATTTTGCCAGTTTTCATTCCTCAGGCATCTGTGGGACCACGATTGCCCTTTTTATTTCTCCATTCTTATCAGTAAGACTCGACAAAAATCTTTCTGATACATAATTTAGCATAAGCCAGGTAATCTCTCAACTAGCACATAAAAATGTCCCTTTCTTGTACCACATGATCTGAATCCCCTACAACCACTGAACCCCAAGTGTACATGCATGCTAAGTCGCTTCAGTCGTGTCCAACTCTGTGCAACCCTATGGACAGCAGCCCACCAGACTCCTCTGTCCACAGGATTCTCCAGGCAAGAAGACTGGAGTGGGTTGCCATGCCCTCCTTCTGGGAATCTTCCCGACCCAGGGATCAAGCCTGTATCTCCTACATCTCCTGCTTTGGCAGGCAGGCTCTTTACCAGTAGTGCTGCCTGGGGTATACACTATGCTTTTAATTCTCATTGTGCAGATGAAGAATCTGAGGCACAGAAAGGTAAAATAATTTTCTCAAGGTCACGGAGCTGGTAGGAGGAGGAAGCAAGATTCCTATGGGGGCATGTGTCAATTTCACATGGGAAGATACTGGCTACAGTAACAGTATGTGATAAACATGTGTCCTTAAAAGTAAACTAAGGGTTTCACTCACCCAGCCATCAACAGGTACCCAGAGCAGGCACTCAGACATCACTGAAGAACATCACTGGATATACAAGGAGAAGACGGTATAGAGTGAAGTCTGGTGGAGGTGGGGGTGGATCACTCAGGTAAGGATGAGCTTCTGGCAGATGTGTCCAGGGATAACAGAATTGCTAACCGCCATCTAAAACAGGGCTTCACAGTAGCTTCTGTTTTGTCCAGCTTGGAGCCAGAGCAAAATTACTAAGAAAACAGAAACAACATTTAATATAAATTATCCCCTTCTCCCTGAGAAGAAACGTCTTTAGAGCACATTATTTTTACATAATGCTTTTTTTGGTTAATCTCATAAGTTTTGTTCATTTATTAATGCATTAACATTCAGCAAACAAACATTGTTTTCCTGACAAATCTAAGACAGTAAGATTTTAATTCTAAGATTTAAAAAAAAAAAAATCTCCCTTCATACTGTCCCAAACCTAAATTTATGTTTTGGGGGACTAATTTGGTGATGGAAATTGCATGCATTCTAGTTACATAAAAATATAAATTATAAAATATTGCTAAAAACCCACTCATAGGATAAAATGTAACTGACTATAGGGGTTATTTGGTATAAATAAGTATTTTTTCCTGCTTTTTTAAAATCATATTTTGTGACCAGATTCCTGTAAATAGCTCCTAACTCAACTGAAATTCGTTGATTTTAACCATCTTTATGATTTCCTTTCCAAAAGGCCTGTACTGTTTCCTTTTCTTCTTAGCTTTCTTAACTGAATAAACTCTTAGTAACTACAATATAGATATAAATATTCCCAGAAGATTTTTTTTCCCTTCTATCTCATTTCTTCCCAATCTGTAGACTCTCTTTCTGGGTAAACCCATCTTTGGGAGGAAACCCTGCTCTCTATCCTCCATTCTAGATCTAGTTATTCAATTGTCTAGTATACTTATTGATATCAGTGATGTTATTTATAATAATGGCTAATCTTCATTGACTATCAGCTAGCTGCCAGTCACTTTTAAACATTTTGCATATAACAATGCTTCTACTACAAGGATGCTATGGGTTCAATAATATCATGTTCATCACACCTGAATGAAATAGAAACAAAAGAAATGACGTATGTGACCCTAAGTCCCACCTCTACTAGAAATTTCCAGGGACAATATGAACATATTCAAAACTGAAATTACCTTCTCAGTAAACTTTGTCGTCCCTCCTTCTGTCCATTTTTGGTTACATTTGACCCTTAAGCTACTATTGTAAATGTAAATAAATAAAACTAAACATTAGAAAAGGAAATACCATTTTCACCAGTTTTGTAAATGTAGGAGAAATCCTTTCAGAGCTGGTTATTTCCCTTCACAATCCACATTTGTGTGTGTGCTTAGTCATTCAGTCCTGTCTGACTCTTTGCAAATCCATGCACTGTAGCCTGCCAGGCTCCTCTGTCCAAGGGATCCTCTAGGCAAAAACACTGGAGTGTTTTTCAGTCCTGTCTGACTCTGCAAATCCGTGCACTATAGCCTGCCAGGCTCTTCTGTCCAAGGGATCCTCTAGGCAAAAACACTAGAGTGTGTTGCCATGCCCTCCTTCAGGATCTTCCCGACCTAGGGATCAAACCTGGGTCTCCTGCATTGCAAGCAGATTCGTTACCATCTAAGCCACGTTGAATATATACATATACTAATCAAGGCATTTGGAACATTCTATAAATCCAACAGAAAAAAAAAATCTCCAAGTATTCCTTAATGTTTTTGTTCCTGAAATTAAAATTCATTTCATTTTTAACAATCAAGTATTCTTCCTTGTGTTAAAAATCACATCTAGGTTGTCTTATATCAGCATCCAGTGGGATTATGTTAACTGTGCGTGGCTTCTTTTAATTATATATTCATCCACTGAATGAATATTTGTTGAACACTCGTTACATGACAGGCTCTGTACCACACAATAATACACAGTTCTTCTGGCAATGAAGTTTCCTGTTTTATAGGAAAAGGCAAATTGTTCAAGATCTGCTTTAAATGTCTTTGCTTTCACTGGTCTCTCTCATATGTCTCAGTCCTTTGATGTATCCTGTTCTATTCCTTATTTTTCTAAGATGTGCATTTAAATTATCTGTTAGTTCATCCAACACACATTTATTGAGCACTCACTTATGTAGGCAGCATCTTTATTCTGCTCTGAAGATAAAGTGTTGAAGAAAACACACCAGTCCTTGCCCTTTTAGAATTACTAGTGTGATGGGTGAGAGATTTTGCACAATAATCACAGGAAAAGCTGAGTTGTGAAGCAAAGAATGTTCCCTGAGAATGAGGTGGGTCTTTCCAGTCTGAGTGGGGTGGCATGGGCCTCCTGAGACCTAGAGGACAAATAAGTGGGAGGTGGGGGCGCAGAGAGAAAGTAATGGAGGAAGAGCCTTTCAAGCAGAGGAGACCATGTCCTGCAGACCTTGGGAGCTGGAAAACACCAGAAAAGTCTCGGGTGTGGCACCAGTGCTGGAACCAGTTCTCTCCTGCACATCAGCTTCAGGAAGCTCTCTCTTCCTTATACTCTTATATTTTTTATTTTTAAAAATTTATTTTAAATTATATATATATTTAAGATATAGTTGACCTACGATATTGTGTTAGCTTCAAGTGTACAGCACAGTGATTCAATTACACACACATATATATCTTTTTTCAGCTTCTTTTCCTACAGGTTATTACAGAATATTGAGTGTAGCTCCCCGTGCCATGCAGTGGGTCCTTGTTTTTTAATCTATTATATGTATATATGTTAGTGTGCATGTTAATCCCAAACTCCTAACTTTCCCTTTTTTTCCCCTTTCCTCTTTAGTAACCATAAATTTGCTTTCTATGTAGGGATCTATTTCTGTTTCTTAAATATGTTCATTTTTATCTCTTTTGCTTTGTTTCCACATGTAAACAATATTGTATGTTATTTGTCTTTCTCTCTCTGGTTTACAATAATCTCTAGGTCCTTTCATGTAGCTACAAATGGCATTATTTCATTGTTTTTTTTATGGCTGAGTAATATTACATTATATATATGTACTAAAGCCTCTTTATTCATTCCTCTGTTGATGGACGTTTTGATCATCCCCATGTCTTGGCTATTATAAATAGTGCTGCTGTAAGCATTGGGGTGCGTGGTATTTTTCTGGACTAGAGTTTCTCCAGATATATGCCCAGGAGTGATCCTGCAGGATAATATGGCAACTATACATTTAATTTTTTTTAAGGAACCTCCATACTGTTCTCTACAGTGGCTGTACTAATTTATATTCCAGCCAACAGGAGTATCTCATTTAGCAGCCACGCATCGGCAAAGGCCGTGTTCCTGCTCCCCAGAGTGTGGTGTTCTGGAACAAAGGTGACATAAATTTTTTCCTTAGAGCAGTTGTCTTAGATAGGTGTCATGATGATAAATGTGATTGATAAAGAGCCATTAAAAATACATGCCCATATTTCAGGAGCTAGGAGGTGTCAGAACCTGAACTTCCTGATCCCTGTATGTAATAAGCTGCCATTAGTGTGGTTAGAGTCAGGGCCTCGCTTTCCTATTCAGGTCAGAAAATCACCTGTGTTGGGGCTTGCCAAATGGTGTTTTTGTTTACCCTGAAATATGTTTTTGTGTAACCAGAGCAGATTGAAACAGCTCTTCTCAATAGAGTTTTCCTCTTTCTTCTTAAAAAAGATCAAATTAATCTTTGCACCTTCCCTTTCAGTAGTAAAAATATCTCAATTAATTTCTTGAAGAGATACTTTCTGCTATTTTTTTCAAGCTAGTTTTGTCAGAAAGAATTTCAAACAAAATGTATTTCTAACCACTCCTCAGGAAGATCTTGGAAAAATCCTATATTAAAAAATATTTTAAAGCATAAGCACTTTCAGTTCAGCTCAGTTCAGTCGCCCAATCATGTCCGACTGTTTGCAACCCCATGGACTGCAGCACATCAGGCTTCCCTGTCCATCACCAACTCCTGGAGTTTACCCAAACTTACATCCATTGAGGCGGTGATGCCATCCAACCAATTCATCCTCTGTTTTACCCTTCTACTCCCGCCTTCAATCTTTCTCAGCATCAGGGTCTTTTCCAATGAGTCAGTTCTTCACATCAGGGGGCTCAAGTACTGGAGTTTCAGCTTAAACATCAGTCCTTCCAATGAACACCCAGGACTGATCTCCTTTAGGATGGACTGGTTGGATCTCCTTGCAGCCCAAGGGACTCTGAAGAGTCTTCTCCAACACCACAGTTTGAAAGCATCAATTCTTCAGCTCTCAGCTTTCTTCACAGTCCAACTCTCACATCCATACATGACCACGGAAAAACCATCGCCTTGGCTAGATAGACCTTTGTTGGCAAAGTAATGTCTCTGCTTTTTAATATCCTGTCTAGGTTGGTCACAACTTTCCTTCAGAGGAGTAAGTGTCTTTTAATTTCATGGCTGCTGTCACCATCTGCAGTGATTTTGGAGCACCAAAAAATAAAGTCTGACACTCTTTCCCCATCTATTTGCCATGAAGTGATGGGACTGGATGCCATGATCTTAGTTTTCTGAATGTTGAGCTTTAAGCCAACTTTTTCACTCTCCTCTTTCTCTTTCATCAAGAGACTCTTTAGTTCTTCTTCACTTTCTGCCATAAGGGTGGTATCATCTGCATACCTGAGGTTATTGATATTTCTCCCAGCAATCTTGATTCCAGCTTGTGCACCTTCAGAGGGTTGGACTAATGAAGTTTTTTTCTACCAGATACTGCCATGCTGCTCCTGTCTGCAACCCCGTGGCCTCTGTCTGTTCTTTCAAACATTATTACCTTTGCCATTGGAATTCAGAATTTAGGCCACAATATAATCAATGAAAAAACTCACTCATTTTAAAAGTCAAGGAGACTCTTGCATGTTGAATTGAGCTTACTGAGTTTTTATCAATGGCAACTCAAAATATACATTTGGAGAAGGCAATGGCACCCCACTCCAGTACTCTTGCCTGGAAAATCCTATGGACGGAGGAGCCTGGTAGGCTGCAGTCCATGGGGTCGCTAAGAGTCGGACATGATTGAGTGACTTCACTTTCACCTTTCACTTTCACCTTTCACTTTCATGCATTTATTGACTTTTAATTATTGGATCTGTTCTTAGGTGTGAAAGATACTGGAAGCTATTTCTACTATGCAACTATATTCATATTTGTAGTATCTAACCTGAATTTAATCAGTCAGAAGGAACAAAATGTTTACCAGAAATGACAACCTGAAAAAAAAAATAAAAAGATAGTTTTAATTTCCTGTAGATGAATTGTTTGGGTTTTAACATATAAGGCTGTGCAGCTAACTATGTCTTCTCTAATTACATGGAAAGTCTCTTCTGACTATGTTATGTTCATTCATTCACTAATAATTCTCCCTCACAAATATTTATTAGGCTTGTTCATCATTCATCAAGCAATGAAAATAGAGATGATATTTACTGGGGGAGTGCAAGTCAGTCAGTCGTGTCCAAGTTTTTGCGACCCCATGGACTATACAGTCCATGGAATTCTCCAGGCCAGAATACTGGAGTGGGTAGCCGGTCCCTTCTCCAGGGGGATCTTCCCAACCCAGGAATTGAACCCAGGTCTCCTGCATTGCAGGTGGATTATTTACCAGCTGAGCCACAAGGGAAGCCAAAGAATACTGGAGAGGGTAGCCTATCCCTTCTCCAGCGATCTTTCCAACCCAGAAAAGAACCAGGGTCTCCTGCATTGCAGACAGATACTGGAGGAGACGCACATGTTGATGTATGGCAAAACCAACACAATATTGAAAAGTAATTAACCCCCAATTAAAATAAATACATTTATATTAAAAAGAGGTAATTATAGAACATTTTATGTAGTCAACCCTTACACATATTTATTGCACACTTATAAATACTAAGGCCTATCCCAGTGCTGGAAACATGGAGTTGCAGAAAAATGTTGATAAAATAAGTCTTTATTTCATGGATATTCCTCTCTTTTAAGGAGAACTGGAAATAAACAAATGTATATATATATATATATATATATATATATATATATATATATGAAGTGGTGATGAGTCCATGAAGCAAAATCAAGCAAAATCTTTACCTCTTCAGATGGCGAGTATTCAGGGTGTTGCTGTTGAGAGAGTATTCAGAGAATGCATGTCACCTTTGAAATCTGGATGAAATTTGAGCAAAAATATAAATGCAGCAAGAAAGTTTGGCAAAGGTCTGGGTGAAGAGTGGCAAGCAGTGGTATCCGGTGTGTGTTAAGTGAGGCTCAAAGAGCTTAGAAAATTTGGAGAATTCTAGTAACACAGTGGCTTGAACACAGTGAGCTCAGAGACAGCAGTTAGAAATGGGGTCTGGTGTGCCAGTGGTCAAGATTTTTAGAGCTTGGGGTCACGTTAAGATATTTGGATTTTACTCAAGCGTGATGGGTGTCAACAAAAAAATTGGAACAAGGAAGTGACATGACGGAATTTATGTATAGAAGGTCTCTGACTTACAATGGTTCAACTCATGTTTTGTTTTTGTCATTTTTTTTTTTAAATTTACCATATTGTGAGAGCAATACGTACACTGTAGAAACAAGAATATGAGCTTTGATCTTTTCCTGGGCTAGCCATATACAATATGGTCTTCTCTCCTGATCCTGGGCAGTGGCAGCTGCCAGCCAGGCAGCCGTCAGGAAGACACACAACAGATTCAGACACTTACAACCGTTCTGTACAGAAACACTCATTCTGTTTTTCACTTCCAGTACAGTCGCCAATCAATTACATGAGATATTCAACACTTCATTATAGAATAGTCTTTGGTTTAGATTATTTTACCCAACCCGTAGGCTAATGTAAGTATTCTGAGCATGTTTAAGGGCGGCTGGGCTACACTATGATGTTTGGTAGGTCAAATGTATTAAAAGCATCTTTGACTTGTGTTTTCAACTTAGGATGGTTTTAAAGGGATGTAACCCCATCAAAAGTCAATGAAGACCAGCACTAAAATTGGCTAAAAAATAATAATCACTAACCACTAATGAATGCTTGCTGTGTGCCATCTTTGCAAAGCATTTTATCTCAAATATATTGTGTGTGTGTGCTCAGTTGCTTGGTGATCTGACTCTTGGCAACCCCATGGACTGTAGCATACCAGACTCCTCTGTCCATAGAATTTTCCAGGCAAGAATACTGGAGCAGATTGCCATTTCCTACTCGAGGGGATCTTCCCCATCCAGGGATCAAAACCACATCTCTTGCATCTCCTCCATTGATAGGCAGATTCTTTACCACTGTGCCACCTGGGAAGCCCCAAATATCTTATACCATCCTCAAACCACATCCTTGAGGCAAGTTATATTGTTTTTCCTATTTAACAAATGAAGACACTTGGATGCCAAAATTAAGTAACTCTTACATGGTCATTAAGCAGGAGAGTGTTTAAGCTGGTTTTAAGAATTCAGTAAGTCTGACAGTGGATGCAAAGGGGTGTGAGCAAAAGCAAGCAGCTCAATTAGAAGTTATACAAAGAGTCGGGGTAAACTACGATGCCTGAGAGTGATGTGAGACAGGATTGAACTAGGCATAGACCCTGAAGGTAAACCTCAAAGATGTGGGGATACATATGTGAGGATACAAGCTTAGCTCCTAGCTGAATGCTGATACTATTTACTGAGACTGAACAAGAGAAGAAGCAAGAGTAGGTTCTTTAAGCCAGATTATTATTTATTTCATTGCTTGATTTCTTTTTATTGGCTAGAATGGAAAATCAAGAATTACTTTGATCATAGATGTCTGAAATACTTAGACCTACAAATGAGACTGCCAGTGAGCACTTGGATATACTTTTGTTGAGATGTAAAATTTGGGAATCATTGGCCACAAGATTGCATTGAAAGGCATAGGAATGAATAAAGTATCTAACAAAAAGGTCTAAGTGTTGAGTCTTGGGCACTTCCATGTGTAGAATTGAGGATCTAAGGAGGAACCAGTGAAGAAGATTGGGAAGAGGTGGCCAGTAAGGAGGGAAGAAAATCAGCAGTTTGTGGTTTCCTGTCGGTAGTCACAATAGTGAAACATCAGAAAAAAGGGAATTCCTATATCAGGTGACACCTGGGATGAACCAGATGAGCTGAAAATGGTCACACAAAGAAAGAGGCAAAGTTAGCATCCTCTAAGATGCTTATGCCAACAATATGTGAGCTTAATGCACATCGAATATTCTGCTTTCATTAATTAGTGAGCACCAAAAACACGACTAAATACTTAAAGGCACAGTGTAGGAATTCACAACTTAAAGGTTCAATGCACCTTTACATACTGTGGTATTGTGGTCACTGAAACAGAAGAGTTGTGTAAACCCCAAATTTCTTTCATTAACAAGATACCAGGACTGCACATTTCTGTGCCCATCAGAATTACAGCGGGTATCTTGTTATTAAAGTTTGTGAATGGAATCACATTGTGTTTTGATTCCTTCATATTAGTATGAAAGCAGTAAACAATAAAAATCCAGTCACCCTGAAGCTGGTTACACTGAGTGTTTGTGACAATGCTAAAGAAAGGGGAGCGAGATGTGATTAAGGACATGAGATTTGCAGGCAGAGGCACCCGGTTCAATTAAGTGTCTTCTGTCACCTATTATGTGTTAGTTGGAAATTTATTTACCCTTCCTGCTCTTAACACACCAGGAAAATGATAATAACAGTAACTCTTTCTCAGGGTGGTGACAATTACATGATATAAGGTTCTAAGGTACATAAGAGTACTTGGCTTAACATAGGAATAATCTATGTTACATTGCAGGTTGTATCATGTCAGCTTATAATATGAACATTTCCTTATATCACTGGTCTGTAAAAATCTTATTTTAAGGGCTTATGAATGAATACATTTACACAATTAATTTCCTATCACCAGGCATGAAGGTTGTTTCTAAATAGATGACATTAGGAACATTTCTCCAAATATCACATTACATAAATCATCTACATCTTTGACTGGCATTTCTTTATAGGTTTAGTATCCTTGCCTTTATTTTAGAAAATAATTTATATTTCATGAGACCAAATTACAATTTCTCATTAATGGCTATGGGCTTAACGCATTCATTTACTAATTTTTTTCTACTCAACTGTTACCACAAAGAATCACAAATCATTATAATGTTCCTTTGTGCTACATTTTCCTTAAATTAATAGGGATAATGAAAGGGAAGTTCAGCTGCAGCCTGAAAACTCCTTCTAAAGTAGCATCTGAAGACATCATTATGAAGCAATCTTAACCTACAGAGGAATTTACTTATGCCAAAGGAATCTCCGCCACTACACATTTTAGGGTGCAGTATATATTTTGAATATCTTTCCTTTTAGTAAACATAAGATTCTTCAGGATGTAGATCATGAAGAGTTTGGTTTTTCTACGTAAAATGTTGTGATATTTTGGAGGAATTATTGTCCAAAGAGCAGAGAGACTTTTTCTTGCAAAGATAAAACTGAATGAATTGAGTCTTTTAATAAGGCAATCGGGCTTCCAGGTGGTGCGAGTGGTAAAGAAGCTGCCTGCCAGTGCAGGAGACATAAGAAACACAGGTTAGATCTCTGGATCAGGAAGATCTCTTGAAGGAGGGCGTGGCAATCCACTCCAGTATTGTTGCCTGGAGAATCCTATGGACAGAGGAGCCTGGTGGGCTGTGATCCATAGGGTCTCAAAGAGTCAAACACAACTGAAGCGATTTAGCATGCATGCATAAGGCCATCAGTGAAGAAATTGTAACTTTGGGACTGTTCCAATGATAAAGACCCCACTTACCAATATATGGAATCTGGGTTCAACCCCTGGTCAAAGAGTTAAGATCCCACATGCCACAACCAGGAATTCGAATACCACAATGAAGACTGAAGATCCTGCATGCTGCAGCTAAGACCTAAGACAGCCAAATAAATAAATATTTAAAAATGCAAAATAAGTAAAACATGTTGCCAAAAACATTAAAAAAATAAAATAGCTCCTTACTAAAGCAACAACACAAATAACTGAATCGGGTATTGCCACGTTGCAGGTGACATCTTTCTGCTTCAGAAGTTATAGCACCGTTGCCCTGTCCCTTTGCTCCTGCCCCGCTGGATGAGAAGACAAAGATGGTTTGTCAGAGGCCAAGTTCACAGCTCCTGACATGATCACTCTTCCCAGACCAATTTGACTTACCAGCGAGGGCACTGGTCGACCACATTTCCTACCTGTTTTTACTTCAGGCAATGGAAGGAAGTTCATAGAAAGGCAATGTAACTACCGTTAATAGTGTAGAATTGGTCTAGTGGCAAATATCCACTATTATTCTTATAAGCTTACAATCTTCAGTGATAGAAAGAAATACTGACTTTCCAGTCATGTGTATATAGAAATTTTTTAAACCCATACTCTCTGTAGAAAAATAAAGGAATTTTCTTAAAGGCGTACCTGCTATTGAAAGCAAAATATACAACCAACTCAAAATCAAAAGTTATTCCAATTCCAGTTCCAAAACACTGTTCAAGGAGCTGGAACCATTTCTTGTGAGGAAACAATTCTATCTTAGGATATATTTTTTAATCTTTGAACATTTTAATGATTGTGATATAGCTGAGAATGAGGTCTTGTGTGGGAGAGTAATTGCACCAATGAGGAAATCAGAAACGAAGACGCTGACAACTTAAAAAATGCTCAGTGTAATGGTTTGCTCTGAGTCCCTCATGAACTGAAATTCTCAAGCAGAGTCTGGGTTGGGTAGAATGAACAAGTGTTTTTGGTGACTTATGGAGCAGCATAATGGCAGATTTTTCTGTTATTTCTAGCTTTTGTGTACCAGATTCTCTACTGTTGAGCTCGTCCTTGTAGGTCTTTATTCGTTAATCTCATCCAAGCAGCTAGGGAAAATTTAAAGGAACATTGCCACCAAATGTTCTGATGTGGAAACAATTAGACTAGTCTTTGGATCTGAACTTTGGTTCAATCCACTATTTTGGCAAATCTCTTCTCTAACTTAACGCCCCTTCCATCATCTCTAATATCACAGTTTTAATGACTAGCTGGCAAGCTTATACAATGAGGAATAAGTGAGACATAGTATGGCACCAATACAAACTAAGCTAAAAACTGAGGCTTTGTTCTTGACTTTCTTACCCCCTTAAGCATCTGATTCCTAAATTCAAGAAATGAGCAAGGACTGCCATCTCTCCCTTCCAATTTTACTCCAAATCCACTCTGTCTCCACAGCATTACCATGTTAACCCAACAACCATCCTTTTTCACCCAACGGACTGAGTTAGCATCCTAAGTGGTCATTCTTCTCTCCTAGCATTATATACATGGTCTCCAGAGTGATATCTTAAAAATATAAATAAAATGTCATATTTATCTCCTGCTCGAAACCCTCCAGTGAGTTTCCATCTTATTCAGCTTAAATTCAAAGTTCTTCTCATGGCCTACGAGTTCCTGTGTCTCCTCAGCTTGTCACCTCTCCCACTCTGATCCAGCCTCAGCGGGAGGGCACACTGTACTTGTTTTGGAGTTCTTCTTGGAAAACTCTCTCCCTGGGTCTCTCTGAAAGGCTCTTCTTGTCATTTGGGTTTTCATGTTATTACATGCTTTCCCAGAATCTAATTTAGAAGAGCTACCCACCAGCCACTTTCTACTAAGTTACCCTGTTGTACTTTCCTCATAAGAGTCATCACCAGTTACAAATACCTTATTTACTTTCTTGTTCACTATCTCTCCCACTCTGAAATGAAGGATTCACCATTGTATTTTCAGCAGAAAGGTATTTCACTTTCCAAAGAGCAAAGCATTCATAAACACATAACTCCTACTCTGCTTAATATGGAGTAACTGTTCGTTTAAAATCATTGTTGCCTATCCTTCTACCCTTGGGCAAACTCCAGGAGATGGTGGAGATGGTGAAGGAAGGGGAAGCCTGGCGTACTGCAGTCCATGGGGTATGAAGAGTCAAACATGACTTGGTGACTGAACAACAATACCTTTCTATTGAATTTCCAGTGGATGATTCTCTACCTCAGTATTACCTAATATTTCTCTAGGAAACTGAAAACTAAATTTAGCCCTTTCTTCTGCCACTTTTGGCTTTGCTAGCCCTTCTTTATTTTTCTTGAACTGAAATCTGAAGTCATTTTTCTTTTGTTGTAATAGAAGTATTTGGCTCTATATATTTCTTTTGAGCACTACTTTAACTTCACCTCACAAATTTTGACTTGCATTTTTACTTTTATTCAATGTAAACACTCTCTAATTCCTCTTTTAATTTTTTTCTTGATGCAGTGGTTATTTAGTGGTATGCTATTTTATTTGCAAATATTTGGGAGCTATTAGGATATCTTTTTGTTTCTGATTTCAAATTGAATTCCTTTGTGATCTGAATAGATACTTTGGTATGACTTGAGTACTTTTAAATGTACTGAGAAACTTTTTAAGGTCCAGAATTTGATCTATCATGATTAGTAGTCTGAGTGAACGTGAAAAGAATTTAACTCAGCGGTGATGAGTAGTAATCTATATATTTAAAGTTGGTTGACAATTGTTCAAGTCTATATTTTTATTGTTTATTTAATTGTCCTATCAGTTACCGAGATGAGGTGTCTAAATACCCATCACTGTAAATGTTTCTATTTCTTCTTGCAGATCTAAGAGTTCTTGCTTCATGTCTTTTGAATTTCTGTTATTGAGTGCATGAGCAGTTCCTTGGTGAACTGAACCTCTCTTATCCTGGAAATGATTTTTTTTTTTTTTTTTGCTCTGATATGTATTGCCTCTGACACTAATATAGCCACTCTAATTTTCTTTGGTTAGTATCTGTATGCACACATTTTCCATACTTTACATTATTTGTAGCATTATATTTATATTGGTTTCAGGAATTCCTTGGCCGTCCAGTGGTTAGGACTCCACACTTTCACTCCTAGGGCCTGGGTTCAACCTCTGGTCAGGAAACTAATCCCATAAGCCGAGGAGCATGGCCCACAAATAAAACAAAAATGAAGCAGATTCACTATAGGCACAATATGGTTGAGTCTTGTTTATTCCAACTTCATAATCTCTAGTTTTTAGTTGGGGCAGTTAGATATTTAATATATCTATTGATACGGTGGAGTTTAAATTTACTGTCTTATTATATATTTTACATTTGCTACATGTGTTTTATTTCTCTTTTTTATTTTCTATGTTATTAATATTTAGAATCTTTTTAGAATATAGAAATACTCTTTTTGACTTCTGAGATACAGTTTTTTGTTGTATTCCCTCAGTGGTGATTTAGGATTTCCAGTATACATATTAGCACATAGGGATAATATAGTCCATATATAAAATAAGAACTTTCTTTTAATAGAATATTTATTTTTCCCTTTTCTGATCTTTGTGCTGTTATTGTGATATATTTTAGTTCTGTATATAAGTACCATAGTATGCCATTATTTTTAGGAATATTTAAATGAGGACAAATGTTGTGAAAATTATCTCTTAGTTACCATTTCCTGTACTCTTCTTTGGGTAGATACAGATTCCATGTTGTCTCATTTATTATTCTTTATAGTTCTCTTTTTAACATTTATTGTGGTGAAGATCTGCTGATAATTAATGATTTCTGATTTTCTGTGCATATGAATTTTTCACCTTTTTTTTTGAGAAATATATACTTTAAAATTCTAGGTTAATATATATTTGATAAGCTGGAGATAATAATCCAAACTATTTCATCCCTTACATTGTTTCTGACCAAAAATCTGTCACTTTCATCTCTGTTTATGAAATGTCTCTTTCATGAACTACTTTTGACATTTACTCTTTATCACTGATTTTAAGCAATTCATTGTGATATTTATACTTTATATTTTTGTGTTTGCATTCAGTGAAATTTTTTGACATGCCATTTCACAGTTTTCCTCAAATTTTGAAGTAAATTGCCATTAATTATTATATATATATATATATATATATATATTTACACATTTGTCATCCTCACTTTATTTGGAGGTATCATTTATGTATATTTTGGCCACTTGAAGTTTTATTAAACTACACTGACCTTTTTTCAGAATATTTTATCCCTTTGTTTCATTGGATAGTGTCGTTAGCTGTGTCTTCAATACACTGATCCTTTTTTCTTCAGTGTCTCTGTTCAGTTCAGTCGCTCAGTCATGTCTGACTTTTTGGGACCCCATGGACTGCAGCACGCCAGGCCTCCCTGTCCATCACCAACTCCCAGAGTTTACTCAAACTCATGTCCATTGAGTCGGTGATGCCATCCAACCATCTTATCCTCTGTCATCCCCTTCTCCTCCTGCCATCAGTCTTTCCCAACATCAGGGTCTTTTCAAATGCGTCAGCTCTTCACATCAGGTGGCCAAAGTATTGGAGCTTCAGCTTCAACATCAGTCCTTCCAATGAATATTCAGGACTGATTTCCTTTAGGATGGACTGGTTGGATCTCCTTGCAGTCCAAGGGACTCTCAGGAGTCTTCTCCAACACCACAGTTCAAAAGCATGAATTCTTTGGCACTCAGCTTTCTTTATAGTCCAACTCTCACATCCATATGACTACTGGAAAAACCATCGCCTTGACTAGATGGGCCTTTGTCGGCAAAATAATGTCCCTGCTTTTTAATATGCTGTCTAGGCTGGTCGTCACTTTTCTTACAAAGAGTAAGGGTCTTTTTATTTTATGGCTTCAGTCACCATCTGCAGTAATTTCGGAACCCCCCCAAAATAAAGTCAGCCACTGTTCCCACTATTTCCCCATCTATTTGCCATGAAGTGATGGGACTGGATGCCATGATCTTAGTTTTCTGACTGTTGAGTTTTAAGCCAACTTTTTCACTCCCTTCTTTCACTAGTGTGGGGATAATCCCACCTAGTATTTTCCATCTCTGACATTGTAGATTTCATCTGGAGAAGGTCCTCTTAAAAAATCTTTTCCATGTTCTAATCAACATTTTTAGTCTTCCTTATAGTTTCTTGAGCCTATGGAATATAATTATATTAACATCTCCTAATGTTCTCGACTATTAATTCTATGATCTGTGTCATTTCTGGTTTCATCTTAATGGGTTGTTTTTTCCTTGCTTCTTTGTAAGCATACCTGATGATTATTTTTTTGTTTAATCCAATGTCAGACATTATGAATTTTACCTTGTTGAGTGCTAAGTTTGGGGAGATGGTTTATTTTATAAATATTATTTTCTGTATCCTGAAACCATAGCTAAGTTTCTAGGAGTCAGTTTGATCCTTTGGAGTCTTGGTTTCAGGATCTGTGAGGCAAGACCAATGCACCATTAAATCTGGAGTTAATTTTTATCCTATGGTAATGAAGCAAGCCTGTCCTAGGACTCTGAGCCATACTACATTCTTTACGAGGTACTCCACTCAGACTATTACAAACAGGCATTATTCTTGGCCCTGTATGATCTCCAGGCACTATTTTTTCCCTATTTTTTTTTTCCCCATGGTTCTCTGAGGACTTGGGTAATTTGCCCATCCTGTGTGCTGATTAGTACTGAAATGAAAACCCAAGGGAGTTCCTCTGTAGATGTTTGGTGTATTTCCTCTGAGACCTCTCCTCCCCCTAGGACTCTCCCCTGTGAACTCCTGGCCACCTTGTCCTCCCAGGACATCCAGGTTCATGTCCTGAGAGTCTAGACTCTGGATTGCCACTGTCTGCACGATGTCCTGAAAACCATCTACAGTAAGTAAGCTGCAAAACAGGGACTAATCTCACTTATTTCCCCTCTTTTAAGGGTAACTATCCTTCATTCCCTGATATCACCTGTCTTGTGAACTAAATTCTTAAGTTCAGTTTACTTTTTAATCTTTTTTAAAATTATTTTATTGAAGTATAGTTGATTTGCAATGTTTCAGGCATATAGTAAAGTGATTCAGTGCTGGTGGTGCTTTAGTTACTAAGTCATGTCTGACTCTTTGTGACCCCATGGACTGGAGCCCACTAGGCTCCTCTGTCCATGGGATTCCCCAGGCAAGACTATTGGAGTGTGTTGCCATGTCTTTCTCCAGGGGAACTTACCAACCCAGAAATCGAGTCCAGGTCTCCTGCATTGCAGAAGAATTCTTTACTTTTATCATATGAGCCACAAATGAAGCATATATATATATATAATTTTTAAAATTCTTTTCCATCATAAGTTTTTATAAGATATGGACTATACTTTCCTGTACTGTACAGTAGATCCTTGTCAGTTGCTTTACCTTTGAAGGCACAAAGATAAACCTGATCCCTGTTTCTCCATCCTGATCAAGATAGAATATCAACCCTTAAGCTCACTTTTAATAGATTTTTGTGAAATTTTAAGAAAACTACTGATCACAGACACTCTGAAGATTTAAAAAATCTAAACAACATGATAAATACCCACTCATGATAGATATTCCCATCTGCTAGCAACTAAGAAAACAGGACTAGAAGCAAAATACTTCATAAATATTTAGGAAAGAAGCATAATGAATAATGAAAAGCAAAATAAGTCTTGGAAAACCAAACTTAAGAACACCAGATAACTAGAAATTGCAAGGGAAGGGTTATACAATTTACTGAGGGAGAAGGAGACACTGGGATTTTGAGCAAGCACCATTAGTGATTTTCTTTGCACACATGGGTGCCAGATTCACCGTGGTTAGTTGGTTTCTGCTAGTGTACTGAGTCCTTCAATGGGCTGATGGCTTTACTGGCATTCTTCTACCATGCTGGGACTCAGGCTACCTTGGACAACTGGCCCAGACAGCTGCAGCTGTGGTTGAAAGCAAGGAATTGTGTGCATAGTCCAGTTGTTTTGCCTTCCCTGTTGAATGTGAAAGTGAAAGTCGCTCAGCCTTGTCCAACTCTTGTGACCCCACGGACTATACAGTCCATAGAATTCTCCGAACCAGAATACTGGAGTGGGTAGCTGTTTCCTTCTCAAGGGGATCTTCCCAACCCAGGGACTGAACCCAGGGATTGAACCCAGGTCTCCCACATTGCAGGCAGATTCTTTACCAGCTGAGCCACCCGAGAAGCTCAAGAATACTGGAGTGGGTAAGCCTGTCTTTTCTCCAGCAGATCTTCGCGACCTAGGAATCAAACTGGGATCTCCTGTGTTGCAGGCAGATTCTTTACCAGCTGAGCTGCACTTGCTGTTAAATGTTACTGGAACACACACTGCACTCAGTAAACTGGTAGCTGTCTATAGATAACAAAGCATTTTACTGTCTATTATCAGTTTTACTCTACTTTCTTCAATTCACTGTCTTATGGAAGCATCCTAATTTTTGTGTGAATCAGGTTGTTTTTCTCTAATAATACTTCAATTATAATCATTTGATTATTTATTCCACAAATATCCATTAGATATCTAATTTCTTTATATTATAATTATGACTGACTTTTGCTAATACCAGTCTTTGATAACTCGGAATGTAACTAGTGTGACTACTTTCTTCTTATCCTTGTAAAGGTGGTGTTCAGTTCACTTCAGTCACTCAGTCATGTCCAACTCTTTGCGACCCCATGAATTGCAGCACGTCAGGCCTCCCTGTCCATCACCAACTCCTGGAGTTCACCTAGACTCATGTCCATCGAGTTGGTGGTGCCATCCAGCCATCTCATCCTTTGTCGTCCCCTTCTCCTCCTGCCCCCAATCCCTCCCAGCATCAGAGTATTTTCCAATGAGTCAATTCTTTGCATGAGGTGGCCAAAGTATTGGAGTTTCAGCTTTAGCATCAGTCCTTCCAATGAACACCCAGGACTGATCTCCTTTAGGATGGACTGGTTGGATCTCCTTGCAGTCCAAGGGACTCTCAAGAGTCTTCTCCAACACCACAGTTCAAAAGCATCAATTCTTTGGTGCTCAGCTTTCTTCACAGTCCAACTCTCACATCCATACATGACCACTGGAAAAATCATAGCCTTGACTAGACAGAACTTTGTTGGCAAAGTAATGTGTCTGCTTTTGAATATGCTATCTAGGTTGCTCATAACTTTCCTTCCAAGGAGTAAGTGTCTTTTAATTTCATGGCTGCAATCACCATCTGCAGTGATTTCAGAGGCCCCTAAAATAAAGTCTGACACTGTTTCCACTGTTTTTCCATCTATTTGCCATGAAGTGATGTGGTGTAATCTGTGTGAAAAACATTTGTTATAACATGGTTGATTATATCTTTATTTCATGTTGAAAAGACAAGGAGATCTTTTGGTCTGAAATCAACTCTATTACCACAATGACCAAACAGAAAAGAAGGGGAAATTTTTATCATTTTTAAAGTGAGATGAACACATTACTTACCTAGAAATACATTTCATCTAGAGATAGTCATTGTGTCATAAATTTATCTACTTCATTAGGGATGAATATTTTAAGCTTTTTAAAATCTGTCTCCCATATTCTGTGCTTTAACTCTCTATTCTAGCTTCCCTTCATCAATACATTTGATATTATGGGTTTCCATATGTTTTATCAAAGTATTGTGTTTAATGGATATATATATATGTATACATGCTGGATCGAATATAACCTAAATATTGCATAGGAATCAGTCTTATGATGATGACTTCATCTTATGTTTAAGGTACATTTATTTCCTCAGTTTCGTCCTTTTATTTCACATTTCTTTTTAATTTTTGTTTATTGCCTAGTAACACTTCTTAGTTTAGACTGATAGAAACATCAAAATTACATGATTTTTCTTCTCAACATAAGCCTAGAAAATGGTTTGCTCAATTTCTGGAAAGGTTTCATTGCTATGCTGATAAAGTGGGTAAATAGGGAAATTCCATCAACTTTAGAAAGAGCATCTACAAAAACCCTACAATTTACATTATACTTAATGTTCAAAGATTGAATGCTTTCTAATACTGAGAATAACACAAAGAAGCCCACCCTTACCATTCTTTTTCAACATGGTTTTGGAAGTTTTAACCAATAAAGAAGAAACGAAAACACAAACTATACAGATTGAAAAGGAAAAAAATTAAAACTGCCCTGATTTGTAGATGGCTTAGTTGACTGTAGAAAATCTCAAGAAATGTACTACCCCCGCCCCAAACACCCTCAGACCTCCTATAACCTATGAATAAGTTCAACAAAGATGTAAAAGAGAAGGTTGACACATAAAAATAATTGCATTTCTATATAACAATGAACATATACAAACTGAAAAGTATAAATTCATTCACAATTCTTCAAAAGGTTTCATATGTAGGTATGAATCTAATAAAATACATACAGAATTTGTATGCTGAATACTGTTCAATGTTGAAGAAAAAAATTTAAAGATCTAAATAAATGAAGGTCATACTATGTTCACGGATTGGAAGAGACATAGTAAAGATGTAAATTCTCCACAAACTGATTGATATAGAAGAAAACTATTTTGAAAAAGAAGAGGAAATTTTGAGGAATCAATTACTTGATTTCAAAATTATTAAATAGTAACAGTAACCATGACTCTGTGGTATTAGTGGAAGGATAGACAGATGGATCAAGAGAATGGAAAAAAGTATCCAAAACACTGCTGCTGCTGCTAAGTCGCTTCAGTCGTGTCCGACTCTGTGTGACCCCATAGAAGGCAGCCCACCAGGCTCCGCCGTCCCTGGGATTCTCCAGGCAAGAACACTGGAGTGGTTTGCCATTTCCTTCTCCAATGCATGAAAGTGAAAACTGAAAGTGAAGTCACTGAGTCATGTCCAACTCTCAGTGACCCCATGGACTGCAGCCCACTAGGCTCCTCCATCCATGGGATTTTCCAGGCAAGAGTACTGGAGTGGGATGCCATTGCCTTCTCCATCCAAAACACAAGTGTACTAAATTGATATCAGTAAAGGTGATACAGCAATTAAAAGGAGACAGGATAACCTTTTCAACAAATGGGACTATAATTTGCCATTTCTGGGCCAAAAAGTGGAAAAAAATTCTTACCTCAGTTTTACAACTTATATACAATTTAATTCAAAGTGAATTGTGTAATTAAATGTAAAACTATAAAACTTTCAGGAAAAAATAGGACAAATTCTTCAGAATTTGGGGTTAAGGCAGGATTTGTCCAACTTTACATAAAAACTTGTGTGTGTTAGTCATTCAGTTGTGTCTGACTCTTTGCAGTCCCATGGACTCTGTAGCCTGCCAGGCTCCCTTGTCCATGAAATTCTCCAGGGAAGAATACTAGAGTGGGTTGCCACTTCCTTCTCCAGAGGATCTTCCTAACCCAGGAATTGAATCCAGGCCTCCTGCATTGCAGGCAGATTCTTTACCATCTGAGCCACACAAAAACATGGTTCATAAAACAAAAAACTGGAAAACTGAACTTCATCAAAAGTTAACTCTACTCTATATGTGAAAAAAAAGTTAAGCTACAAAATGGGTGAAAATATTTGCAAATGACATATATGAAAAGGGACTTGTATCTAGAACATATAAAGAGCTCGCCAAACTCAATATTAAAAAGATAAAAAAACCAATTAGAAAATGGAAAAATACTTGAAGATGCATTTCAGTGATGAAGATGGCAGATAAGCACACAAAGAAATGTTCAATATTGTTAGTCATTAGAGCAATGCAAGTTAAAGCAAAAGTAAAAAGTACTACATACAATAAGAATGGCTAAAATTAAAAAAATTGTATCACCTAAAAGCACGTAGGAATGCAGAGAAGATTGATCACTAGTACACTTTTGCAGATAGCTTTGTAAAATGGTACAACCACAGTTGAAAATAGTCTGATAACATCATAAAAAAGAATAAACATGCAATTCTCATGTGACCCACAAATTACAATCCTAAGCTTTTTTCCCAGAAAACGGAAGATTTCTGTCCACACAAAAACCCATACATGAATATTTTAGTAACTCTATTTGTAAAATACAAAGCTGTAAATAACCTAGAGGGCCTTCATTGGGTGAATGGTTAAACAAACTGGTACATCTGTACCATGGAATTTTATTCAAAATTCAAAAAAAATATGAAGTTGTGATATCTCCAAGAACTTGGATGAATTTCAAGGGAATTATATTGAGTGCAAAAAGCCAGTGCAAAGGCTGGATAGTGTATGACTCCATATATACAGTATTCTTATCAGTGGTTGCAGTTAAGGATGTTTGTGGTGATGGAAAATTTCCATGTCTTGGCTAAATCAGTTTCAGTATTGAGCTTGTGACATTGTACTTTGGTTTTCAAGATATTATCATGAGGGAAAACTGATTAAAGGGCATTATTTCTGACAACTGCCAGGGAATCTACAGTATCTCAAAATAAAAAAATTCAGTAAAATGAATTAAAAATAAATTGCTTTTTCTAAAATCAAGGGGAAAATAAAATTAGCAGATTTAAAAATTAAGCCAGTTAAGAAAGGTTTAGAAAAATAGGTGTTTTATTTCCATTATAGAAGTCAGTGAGAATCTAAATTATGTCAGAAAGGTCCTGAAAGCAGAGAAAACAGATCTATTATAGTTTCACATGTAGAAAGAAAGCCTATAAAAGTTATAAAATATTGGAATGGTGGCTTGTTCTTTAAAAAAAAAAGTGGAACAAGTAGACAATTATCTTTGTGAATCATCTGAGAAAAGTTTCAGTTCCACTTAGCACTTGGGCTAAGGTGACCTCCTGAGACTCTCTTTAATTCTGTGAATTTTATGTCTAATAGCTTTCAATTTTGCTGTAGAATAAAACATGAGTGTCTAAATGTAGTGAATCTTGGAAAAATGCCAAATAGCATTTCAGTGACAAAAATGATGATTTTTGAAAGGGTTGACATGAAATACAAAAGAAGACCTTAAATCCATAACCATAAATATAACACTGAAATATAAAATATATAATGGCTTTTTTTTCCAGAAGATAAGATTACTACTCTTAAAATTTCCTGTAAAATATTCACTTTTCCTGACAATACATTTTATTTGAAAATTTTGCCTACATTATAGAGATTTTGACTTAGACCTGTGGTGGTGTGAATATAAAAATAGACAACAAAAAGAGTGTCTTTGTTCCCAAAGATTTCACTACATATTAGTAACTCATTATAAAAGAAGATAGAAGAAAATAAGTGCTACATGCTATTAAAATATATATATATATATATATGCACTTTGAAGACAAAAAAGGAGCTATGCGTTTGTATCATTTCCTTTACCCATTGTCTTAGCCTATTCAGGCTGCCATACCAAAAATACCACAAACCGGGTAGCTTACTTATTTCTCATCATTCTGAAGGCTGGTAGCTCCAAAATCAAGGTTCTGGCAGACCAGAGCCCATGTCCTGGCCACAGAGGGTGGTCTTCTCACTGTGTCCTCACAGGAAGAAGGAGCAAGGGACAAGGCACCTCCCAGGGGTCTCTTCTATAAGGGCACAAATCCCATTCATGAGGGCTCCACTCTCCTGAACTAATCACCTCCCAAATGTCCTACCTCCTAATGTCATTAGGAAATTGGACTTCAGCATATAAATTTGAGAGGGGAAGGGCAGATAAAGCATTCAGTCTATAGTACTTTCTTTCTCCAGAGAATACTGCCTCCCAAGAGTATTGGTCTCAGGCTCTCTTTATAAGGCACTCAGTCTAAGAGTGACTCACTGACTCAATGCATTTGAGCAAACTCCAGGAGATAGTGAAGGACAGGGAAGCCTGGCATGCTGCAGTTCATGGGGTCACAAAGAGTCAAATACAACTTAGCAACTGAACAATTACAACAATAACCTAAGAACCAGAGAGATGTGTAATGCACTCTAAAAGGGCAAGTTCCCTTGGGGGTGAACAACACAACATGTGAAAAGCCTATTGGTAGGTTAAGCTGGAAAAACAGTTTACAGTTGTGTAAACTGATCCTATTTGTAATGCCAATTGTCTTGCTGTTCACAGTGTCTGAACAGTTCTCTGAATCCAGGGTAGGCAAGGCTTGAACTAAGAGGCTGGAAGAAGACACAAGGAGTCATAGGAACTGCAGACATGTTTATTCTCTCCTGGCTGGCACAGGAGCCATCACACAGCCTCTCTCCTGGCTAACACAGCAACCACAGCCATAAAGTAGCCATGCTGCTGCTGCTGCTGCTAAGTCGCTTCAGTCATGTCCGACTCTGTGCGACCCCATAGACGGCAGCCCACCAGGCTCTGCCATCCCTGGGATTCTCCAGGCAAGAACACTGGAGTGGGTTGCCATTTCCTTCTCCATATAGCGGACCCATAATGTAACCTCACATAACATAACCATGATGCCGCTCCAGTGTAACCCTAATACAGCAGCAGCCAGAGCTTTCATGGTGAAGCTCATACAGGCAGACATACTGCACAAAACCCCATGGCTTTTCCAGGTGGAACTTATATATCAAAAGTAGCCCATGTCCAAACGAATACCTTGTGACGTGCATGTGCAGTGTTATAAATGATCTCAGCTGTTACATAATCATTATTACATAACATGGAGCAAGAGTGAGAGGCCATGGGGTGAAAGAGCCTGACCATTACATTTTGGCTAATTTGCTCTTTCCCTACCCTCCACCCCCTTCAGAGTCTCTCGCCTCACAATCTACACACAGTCCATCTTCCAATATATTCCCTTGGCGAGTAACACTGACCCTTGAACTTATATCTTGCAACAGCAGTAGGTGCTGTAACAACACCTGTTACATTCCCCAACACATAGCAAAACCTGTTACATTCCCCAACACATAGTAAAACCCAACACCAGATATCACCTGGAACTCACATTGCAGTCCTTGCCCTCATGGGGCTAGAAGAGCCACCCACCAATTGTGGAGTGCCTCTGTCTTCCATGGCCAAGTCCAGTCCATCATTTGTCCTTGTGAAATTGCAGGAAAGTCTCCACAGGGGAAACTCCACCTCTGTGGGGTTTTATTAAGGACCTGTAACACCCCCACAGACGTTGGGCCCATCCCTTCAAAGAGGGGATTTTTTTTGTGGGATTCCGAGCCTACCCACATGATTCCAGATGCTTTTAGTTCAGTTCAGTTCAGTTCAGTGGCTCAGTGGTGTCTGACTATTTGCAACCCCATGAATCGTAGCACGCCAGGCCTCCCTGTCCATCATCAACTCCTGGAGTCCACCCAAACCCATGTCCATTGTGCTGGCGATGCCATACAACCATCTCATCCTCTGTTGGCCCCTTCTCCTCTTGCCCTCAATCTTTCCCAGCATCAGGGTCTTTTCAAATGAGTCAGCTCCCCGTATCAGGTGCAAAGTATTGGAGTTTCAGCTTCAACATCAGTCCTTCCAATGAACACCCAGGACTGATCTCCTTTAGGATGGACTGGTTGGATCTCCTTGCAGTCCAAGGGACTCTCAAGAGTCTTCTCCAACACCACAGTTCAAAACATTAATTCTTTGGCACTCAGCTTTCTTTATAGTCCCAACTCTCACATCTACACATGACTACTGGAAAAACTATAGCCTTGACTATTTGGACCTTTGTTGGCAAAGTAATGTCTCTGCTTTTTAATATGCTGTCTAAGTTGGTCATAAATTTCCTTCCAAGGAGCAAGCGTCTTTTAATTTCATGACTGCGATCACCATCTGCAGTGATTTTGGAGCCCAGAAAAATAGTCAGCCACTGTTTCTCCATCTATTTGCCATAAAGTGATGGGACCAGATGCCATGATTTTAGTTTTCTGAATGTTGAGCTTTCAGCCAACTTTTTCACTCTCCTCTTTCACTTTCATCAAAAGGCTCTTTAGTTCTTCACTTTCTGCCATATAGATGGTGTCATCTGCATATCTGAAGTTTCATACTGTTCTAAATCTACAAGAGAATCAGAGGTTAGCAGCACATCACAGGACAAACCTTTACAGTACATTATTCTACTAAATCTACATCACAGGACACAACCTTTATAGTACATTGTTTTAAATCTAGGATACAGCTTAAATCTTTACAGTCTAAATCTACATAATTTGGCTGCCATAGCCATCAATGTATGCACTAGGACCAGGAAATTGCTCTGGTTTGCCATAACCAAGACTGCATTCGGCACCAATGACAACCAGAGCCATTACTCTTTGTACATTAGCTAGTGACCAGTGAATTGCAAGTTCTACATGGGGCCTCCAGTCCCTGCTTGGGCTCTTCAGGAGGGCACGTTGGTCTGAGTCCTATTCAAAGCAGAAAAGGGCATCATCGAAAGGAACATCCTTGGGTACCATGTAATCTAACTGAACTGCCCGTATCTCTTGCTGTGGGTGCTTCCCAAACTTGGTAAACTGCTGCTCCAGTCTTGGTTGCCTCCATAGCTCTAGGAGCAGAGCATTGGGCTCTTTATCAATTTTCTTTCTGTCAAATCCTGCTGCCAGAAAATCAGCCCACATTTGCATTGTTGTCACCTGGGTGGGGTGACAGCTTGAGCCCCCTTCAGGGTCTTCACACTTCTAATCCCATTTGCCTGCCACAGTCCCTCTAATTCTCCCAAAATAGCCACTATTGAGGTCAAGTCCTAGATGGGGTGCCCCACATTAGGTGCAAAAATAGGGATTCAAAAAAGGTAGACAGGGCATTGTTCAAAATGGCATCTTGAATGCTGCCAGTAAAATGCTCATCATCTGGGCCTTGAATACTTGGGTTAAACATTGACTGCTTCATACCCAGTTCTCTCACCACTTGGCATAGGTATACCATTCACTCACAGTGTCTGGGAACCCTCTCACATTTGACCACACATTGCAGATGGCAGCATTAATGCATTCCATGAGAGTGTTTTCTTGAGTAGGTGCACTTTGCCTGAGTCGCCTAGCGTTCTGCAACTTTTGTCTCACCAGAGGTGAGTGGTTATAGTGGTTATAGATGCCAGTCATTCTATTCTGTCTCCAACACATATGATACTCTCTACTCCTGTGTCCCAAAGTCAGAACAGCCATGCTGCCAAGGGTTTCCTTTGTTTTTGCCGAAACTGCATACCCAAGTCAATCAACTCTGCCTGAGTATATGATCAATACATCATGAAGTCAGTCACATTGAGGGCCCCTTGAGGATGCCCTCCCCCGCCCCCCCGGGCCATAAGCTACTCATGCTTCACTTTCTGCTGTACAATGGTCTTCACTGCCAAGTGGGAACCTGCAGTCTCAGAACCTTAGTCTTATAATGTTCATCATCACCATCACTTACCATCTCACTGTCAGAGCTGCTGGGTTCTTCAAGCCATGGGGTTCTTGCTCTTATGCCAATATGCATTGCTCTAGTTTTTCCAAGCATCTCTGAATACTGTGCACCAGTGTAGCATAGTGTGGGGCATGATCCATATTTGCCTTCAGAGTAGTCAGGAAAATCCACCCTATGCTGCCAGCGGCAGTCTGTGCCACCTCGTTTGGCAAATGGGAATTCACTGCCTGTAATGCAACATCAGTGCTATCGGGTGACTCCCCTCAGTTGGAATTCCACCAAGCCCACTCCAAGAGGATTGCAGCCACAAGGTACCACCACGTACTCTATGGTGACCACTGGCTTCTGCCCTCCGATGGGGCCACAGGCTCTTCTACCTGCTGGGTATCCTGTCGACTATTCCAATTGTTTCATTGATCCTGTTCCTGATGCCAGTTGTCACACTGTTCACATTGTCCACACTGTTCGCTGAACCCAAAGTAGACAAGGCTCTAGCTAAAAGACACTAGGAGCCATAGGAACTGCAGACACATTTACTCTCTCCTGTCTGGCATGGTGGCCATAACACAGCCCCTCTCTGGGCTGACACAGCTGCCATGGCACCAGCCACAACATAACCATAACGTAGCCATAATGGAGCCATCACATGACCTCACATAACACAACTATGATGTCGCTCTAATGTACCCCAATGCAGCAGCAGCCAGGGCTTTCATGGTGAAGCTCATACAGATGTACTTCAGACAACCACCAGGGCTTTTCCAGGTGGAGCTGATAGCCTGCATCCAAGTTAAGTAGCCTGCATCCAAGTTAAGTATCTGATGATGTGCATGTGCAGGGCTATAAGTGATCTCAGCTGTTACATAAACCTTGTGGCATGCATACACAGTGCTATAAGTGATCTCAACTGTTCAGTTCAGTTCAGTCACTCAGTCGTGTTCGACTCTTTGTGACTCCATGGACTGCAGCATGCCAGGCTTCTCTGTCTATCACCAACTTCTGGAGCCTACTCAAACTCATGTCCAACAGGTTGGTGATGCCATCCAACCATCTCATCCTCTGTCATCCCCTTCTCCTCCCGCCTTCAATCATTCCTAGAATTATGGTCTTTTCCAATAAGTCAGTTCTTTGCATCAGGTGGCCAAAGTATTGGAGTTTCAGCTTCAACATCAGTCCTTCCAATGAATACTCAGGACTGATTTCCTTTAAGATTGACTGGTTGAATCTCCTTGCAGTCCAAGGGACTCTAAAGAGTCTTCTCCAACACTACAGTTCAAAAGCATCAATTCTTCGGTGATCAGCTTTCTTTATAGTCCAACTCTCACATCCATACATGACTACTGGAAAAACCATAGCTTTGACTAGACTGACCTTTGTTGTTAAAGTAATGTCTCTGCTTTTTAATATGCTGTCTAGGTTGGTCATTGCTTTTCTTTCAAGGAGCAAAACCTTTTAATTTCATGGCTGCGATCACCATCTGCAGTGATTTTGGAGACCAAAAAAATAAAGTCAACCAGTTTCCATTGTTTGTACATCTATTTGCCATGAAGTGATGGGAGTGGATGCCATGATCTTAGTTCTCTGAATGTTGAGTTTCAGCCAATTTTTTCAGTCTCCTCTTTCACTTTCATCAGGAGGCTTTTTAGTTCCTCTTCACTTTCTGCCATAATGGTGGTGTCAGCTGCATATCTGAGGTTATTGATGTTTCTCCCGGCAATCTTGATTCCAGCTTGTGCTTCATCCAGCCCCAAATTTTGCATGATGTACTCTGCATATAAGTTAAATAAGCAGGGGGACAATATACAGCCTTGACGTACTCCTCTTCCAGTTTGGAACCAGTCTGTAGTTCCATGTGCAGTTCTAACTGTTGCTTCTTGATCTGTATATGGATTTCTCAGGAGGCAGGTCAGTTGGTCTGATATTCCCATCTCTTTCAGAATTTTCCACAGTTTTTTGTGATCAACACAGACAAAGGCTTTGGCATAGTCAATAAAGCAAAAGTATATATTTTTTGGAACTCTCTTACTTTTTCGATGATCCAACCGATGTTGGCAATTTGATCTCTGGTTCCTCTGCCTTTTCTAAATCCAGACTGAACATCTGGAATTTCACAGTTCACGCACTGTACTGTTGAAGCCTGGCTTGTAGAATTTTGAGCATTATTTTGCTAGCATGTGGGGCAAGAGAGAGAGGACTTGGGGTGAGAGCCTGACTGCCATCTTGGCTAATTTTCTCTTTCCCTCAAGTTGGATCTCAACTGCTTTGAAATTCATGTGAAGGATCTAGGGTGTATTTTTCTAAGCAGGTTTTTGATGAAGGTGGTGCTATCATGTCTTCAATAATTGGGAAAAATAAATATGAAAGTTACATAGAAGATAAAATCTAAAAGAAAAAGATTATGGGCAAAGGGGCAATTAATAAGGAATCCATTTAAATACTCTAGGTGGCAGTGAAGTAAAGAGGGCTCACATAGTCCACAATGACTTTTTCAGTTATGGCTGAAAAAGATGATTTTGAAGTGGATTTTAGGACTTCTGTGGTGGCCCAGTGTTTAAGAGTCCACCTTCCAATGTACAGGGTTCAGGTTTGATCCCTGGTCTGGGAGTTAATATCCCACAGGCCTTGTGGTCAAAAAAGCAAAACATAAAACAGAAACAATATTGTTTTTCAATGAAGACTTTAAAAACTGTTCACATTTAAAACAATCTTTAAAAAGTGGGTTTTAAGATGAAACCCTGGCCTAGATGGAGGGCGGGGTCTTTAGGTGAAATAAGAATAGGGGACTGAAGAAAAACCCTGAGTCCTCACTGTGTGTGGGCAGCAGTCTGGCAAATCTGTTTATAGATGTTAATAAGGAAGCCATAAAATAAAAAGGAAAACCTTTAGAACGGATAGGGTGGTGCTTGGTGAGACAGCTGCTTTTGTAAATGCTGAAATTTAAGGAATCTGTGTATGAAAAATCAAATAAGATGGAAAGTTTATTATATAGATATGGAGAAAGATATCATGAAGAGATCAAACGGCTTATGAACATAGGAAAAGTTCTTGCGTTTGAAGTTATAAGGTGATTGATTACTGATCTTTGATGACGGTTTTATACATGGTAATAGTGGCTCAGATGATACAGAATCTGCCTGCAATGCAGGAGACCTGAGTTTGATCCCTGGCTTGGGAAGTTCTCCTGGAGAAGGGAATGGCTACCCACTCCAGTAGTCTTACCTGGAGAATTCCATGGACAGAGGAGCCTGGCAGACTACAGTCCATGGAGTTGCAAAGAATCAGACACAACTGAGTGACTAACACTTCACTTTTCATTAGGGGAAAAACTGACTTTCATGATGCCAGTTGGGGCTTTTAAGATATTTTTCCATAGAGTTAGCAGTGAAAGTAAACAAAAATGATAAAAGTAAGAAAGTAAGATAAGTTTTAAGACTAGCTGTGACTTACATTTATCTGTAGGGAAATGACCTGTGCAGATGCAGATAATTTATCGCACCAAAAATATCTCATATTTTAAAAACTAGTATTAGTAAGATAATGTGGTTGTATTTACTTTTTTATAGGTCAAATGTTTGTAAATATCTACACTGACAGCAGATTGATAATTTTATAATAACTTCAAATGTGAGTCTTTTTCATGTTCAGTATCTGCCCTTAACGTTCATTTCCATAAGAATGTAAAGACAAGATAAATGTAAGAAAACACAAATATCTAACCAAAGCTCGTTCTGTAAAGATCACTACGCAGTGTCTCCCCAGATTGACATGAATGATTTCCCTATATTCCTCTTATAAGTAGGAATATTATTAGTTTATTGACTTTAGCTAATGAGAGATTTCATCCACACTGAAGGGAACAAGAAGTAATATCTGACACCAAAATCAAAATGGTCCCCAGCAGATAAGTTTTGATTACTAAGTCCTAGAAGAGTTATTTCTTTCCTTTCACTTACATTATTATTTCAGTCATCATTAACTTAAACTGAGATTTTCTTTTTGTTTTTATTTTTAACTAGAGAATGATTGCTTTATAATGTTGGTTTCAGCTGTACAATAATGCATATGAACCATAAGTACGTATATATATGTGTGCTGTAGTGTGCTTAGTTGAACCCCAGAGACTGTAACCCACCAGGCTCCTCTGTCCATGGGGAGTCTCTAGGCAAGAATACTGGAGTGGGTTGACATGCTCTCCTCCAGGGTTTCTTCCCAACCCAGGGATCGAACCCAGTCTCCTGCATTGCATTGCAGGCAGATTCTTTACCATCTGAGTCATCAGGGAAGGCTAACAATACTGGCTTAAGTAGCCTATCCCTTCTCCAAGGGATTTTCCTGACCCAGGAATCAAACCAGGGTCTCCTACATTACAGGCAGATTCTTCCCTGGTAGCTCATCTGGTAAAGAATCTGCCTGCAATAAAGGAGACCCCATCTAAAGATAGATAGATAGATATATCCCCTCCCTCTTGAACCTCCCTCCCACCCCCAAACTATCCCTCTAGATCATCACAGAGCACCAGGTTGAGCTCCCTGTGTAACACTGCATCTTCCCACTAGCTATATATTTTAAACACGGAGAAGGAAATGGCAACCCACTCCAGTGTTCTTGCCTGGAGAATCCCAGGGACGGGGGAGCCTGGTGGGCTGCCGTCTATGGGGTCGCACAGGGTTGGACACTACTGAAGCGACGCAGCAGCAGCAGTGTATATATAGCAATGCTACTCTCTCAATCCATCCCACTTCTCCTTCTCCCACTGTGTCCACAAGTCTCTAAGTCTCCATTCTCTAAGTCTGCTGTCTGTTTGTGCCCTGCAAATAGGTTCATCAATACCATTTCTAGATTCCATATATAATGTGTCAATCAATATACAATAAAGATTTTCTTTAAGTATAAATCATGCTGTCCTTCGACTCTAAACTTTTCAAGGCCTTTCCATTGCATTTAAGATAAAACTTCCAAATGCTAATTGCATCCTACACAGCCCTGTAGGGTCCTCAGAATTTCTCTTAAGCATCATCTCCCCAGGCTCAGAGTCCTTCCTGATGTTCCTATAAAACATGGTCTTCCTTAATTCAGGGACTTTAAGCAGGCTAGGTCTGCTGTTGAAACAATATTTTATCTATGTTTAACTGTATCATATCCCTGCAGTGTCAGCTTCAGTTTTACTTTTTCCAGGAAACTTCTTCATCTAAATTCTTTTAATTATCTCTTATACAATGCTCCAATTTTTTTCTTAGTTCACTTTCATAATTTTAAAATATATATTTGTTTCTGTGGATGTTTGATGAATATTACTCCCAATTTTAGGAAATAATAAGCAATGGTCTCATTATATCCTCAATGCATATCATAGGGCTTGATATTGAATGCTAATCACAAGATATTTGTGAAATAATGGGTTCTTAGAACCAGGATCTTAAGTAGAATCAGCATCATATCTATATCAACCTCCACGTTTATGCATTTATGTGCATGCACACACACATACACATATATCTGTGACAAGGACTGTACCCAAAGGAAACAGTCATGGTCATTTTTTAAAGCTAGGATTCTTCTGTGAATCATTATGAATAATTGCTTGTCATCACTATGAGAAGGCTATGCAAGCATCATGGGCTTTGGAAGGCTTAGCCCATGTCTAAATTTACTTCTCATCCTATCAGAGACTAGAGTGTTTTTCAAGAGAAAACCAGACAGATAGAGGGTAGCAGAAAAGGTAAAGTCATAGAGGAAAGAATGAGAATTGTGTCTGATAGGGCAGAACACATGCTTTTCCTCTCCTGTTGAATACTGTTACAGAAGTACAAGGCTCTTCTATTTCCTCTGTCAGGATGACTTATCAAAAGAATGATGGAGTCACATGGAACAAGTGTTGAAATGAGCAGTTATTGCCTACTATGGAACTGCTCACAGAATAAAGTGACATTTAAACTTCTTAAAAATAAACACAAAAAATACTGAGACAAATCAAGTGGATGTACCAAAACCAAATTAAAATCAAACAGGAAAGAGATATCTACTTTTGGACTCATCTTGGTTACATGTGGGTAGTTTCGATCTCTTCATTCCTTAGTTGTCTCACCTGCCTAAAATAATGACAGTCATTTTAATAATAACAATTTTATCTTTAAATCCAACATTATAGGAAATGGTGAGGCTTTAATACTGCATTTGCAGATTCCCTTAGGAAAGACTGTGAATGAGAATGATTTTCAAGGTGATACAGACATTGAAACATAACAGGGTTTTTAGAACCACAGAAAGAACAATAAGTGAGAGATAAATACCCAAAATGGGAAGTAGCACTCCTGCAGAGTTGAAAGACAAATTCTCACAGAAAAAGAAATGTATGAGAGGAAGATAAGACAGAATAACGTGAATTGATTACAAGTAGTGAATGACTTAAAAATTAGGTTAAGAAGAATGATTGAAACTTATTGCATCCTCAGCAGTGCCCTACTGGCTCAGACAAACACCATTGCCCTCAAGCAGCTTATGATGTGTCTTCAAGGAGAGGGATGCAAAAGTATGTTTAAATTTAAAGCTGCTACCAGCATGAACAGCACATTGTGTGTATAACATATGGATATGTAACAGCAGAGTGAGATTATCCTTCTGTAGAGGCATTGAAAGGATCTGAAAAAAAGCTGGGTCTTGATTTTCTCTAGATAATAGACAGGAAATTTTCAGGAAATGGTAAATGAAGCAGTAGGTATAAAAAACATTTGATGTGTGAAGAAAAACAGAATTTGTGTCTTCAGAGTGCTGCTTCTCAGAATCATATCTCACACGACTATCAAAAATCTACTGCTTAAAATAGGTGATAGAAAACCTTATTTCCGTTCAAAACATACAACTGATTCCTATGCGCTGTTAAATTTCAGTGCTGTAAGATTCTGTTTTTCTGTGCATTACGGGTACAATTGTTAACATTACACAGTTATAATGGTAATAATAGCCTGTTTCAAATATATGAAGACTCATTATGTAGATGAATTTGAACATCTGTTTCCCCAGAAGATAATAAATAAGGAAGCAAAAAGTAATCAGAAGTGTTTAGGTTTATCACACAAAATTAGGACAGCACACCCACGGTGGTTATAAGAATTTCTCTTATAACTTAAGGAAGGAAGAAATGCATTTTCTCTCTGAGGATAAGTCCAAGCTGGGATAATTTGACAGCAAGTTATGAACCTGTTAGAAATCCATCTTAGGTGCACCTGATGTATAATTATAATGAAGATTGTTATAATTTTGTGTATGTTATTTTAAAAATTTTATTCCCTCATAGCTCAGTTGGCAAAGAATCTGCCTGCAATGCAGGAGTCCCTAGTTTGATTCCTGGGTTGGAAAATTTGCTGGAGAAGGGATAGGCTACTCACTCCAGTACTCTTGGGCTTCCCTTCTGGTTCAGCTGGTAAAGAGTCTGCCTGCAATGCAGGAGACCTGGGTTTGATCCCTGGATTGGGGAGATCACCTGGAGAAGGGAAAGGCTACCCATTCCAGTATTCTGGCCTGGAGAATTCCATGGACTGTAATAGTCCATGGGGTCTTAAAGAGTCATACAGGAGTGAGTGACTTTCACTGTCACAGTTGATTTATATGTTGTGTTAAGAAAGGCAGTCCCAAGATGGCAGAGGAATAGGATGGGGAGACCACTTTCTCCCCCAGAAATTCATCCAAAGATCATCTGAATGTGAAGCAACTTCCACAAAACAACTTCTGAACACTGGCCGAAGACACTAGACACCCAGAGAGGTAGGCCAATATCTGAAAGAAGGTAAGGACAAAATATAAAAGATGAAAACAGAGACAAAGGATTTAGGGATGGAGACCCATTCTGGGAAGGGAGTCATGAAGAAGGAAAAGTTTCCACACAAGAGGAAATCCTCTCACAGGCAGGTCAGTGGGGAGCTTTGGCATCTGAGAGGGCAACATAATAATAATTTTAAAAAGCCACAGAATGCAATGTTGTGTTAATTTCTACTGTACAGTAAAGTGAATCAGTTATATATACATATATATTATATATACATATATATAAAATATATACACTTTTTTAACATTCTTTTCTAAGCTGGTTTATCACAAGATATTGAATATAGTTCCCTGTGCTATACAATAGGACCTGTTGTTTATCCATGCTCTATGTAGTAGTTTGCATCTACTAATCCCAAAGTCCCAATCCAACCCTCTCCCCCCACCCCTCCTCCTTGACAGTTCAGTTCAGTTCAGTTGCTCAGTCATGTCCAACTCTTTGCAACCCCATGGACTGCAGCACGCCAGCTTTCCCTGTCCGTCACCAACTGCTGGAGCTTGCTCAAACTCATGTCCATCAAGTCAGTGATGTCATCCATCCAACCATCTCATCCTCTGTCATCCCCTTCTCCTCCTGCCTCAATCTTTCACTGCATCAAGGTCTTTTCCAATGAGTCAGTTCTTTGCAAACTGCTGGAGCTTCAGCTTCAGCGTCAGTCCTTGCAATGAATAGTCAGGACTGATTTCCTTTAGGATGGACTGGTTTGATCTTACCGTCTAAGGGACTTCCAAGAGTCTTCTCCAATACCACAGTTCAAAAGCATCAATTCCTCAGCACTTAGCTTTCTTTATGGTTCAACTCTCCCCCTTGTCAACCACAAGTCTATTTTCTGTGTCTATGAATCTGTTTCTGTTTTGAAGATGCTTGCCTGTGTCATAGTTTAGATTTCACATATAAATTATTTCATGTGGTATTTATAGTTCTTTTTCTGTAAAAGTCAATTTTTAATATCATGTACTTTATTAAGATAGGTCTAAGGATCTCCCAGTTTTAATGCAGGCTAACTAAATTCCTAATTAGCCAGGAAAGCTTTTCTACCCCAGAGCTGTAATTATTGTACTATAACTAGATTTAAATTTATAATATTGATTTTGTTATTTAGTCGCTAAGTCATGTCTGAGTCTTTTGCAACCCCATGGACTCTAGACCACCAAATCTTCTGCCCATGGTATTTCCCAGGCAAGAATATCAGAGAGGGATGCCATTTCCTTCTCCAGGGATCTTCCTGATACATGGATCAAACCCATGTCTCCTCCACTGGCAGGTGGATTCTTTACCACGGAGTCACTAGGGAAGCCCATAATATTGATTTTGTTGTTTGTGTTTAGTCACTAAGTCATGCACAACTCTTTGTGACCCCATGGACTGTAGCTGGCCAGGTCTCTCCATCCATGAGATTTTCCAGGCAAGTAATAGAGAATTGCCATTTCCTCCTTCAGGAGATCTTCCCTACCCAGGGATTGAACCTGTGTCTCTTGGATCTCCTACATTAGCAGATAGATTCTTGTGTTACTATCAGTCTGCTTATAATTTGATATCAGAGTCAGGCAAAAAAGTTTCAACTAATTGTTTTCTAGAAAGAATTCTAAAAAAAAGTTAAGATGTTCTAGATTATACCATAGAACAGAAGTAGGGAACATTTTAGATAAGAAAAATCATCACAGTAGAGAAGAGAAAAATAATTAAATGGCAGTGATCCAAGAAGATAATGAGAGAACATTGTCATATAAAATAAATTGATGGGTTTGAAAGTACTAATATAAATACCCTTAGTACTAGTAGATTATTTTTCAAATGTGCTTAAGAAAATACCTCCAAACTCCTGTAGGGTTAAGCTTTTGATGGCATGGCCTTTTTATTCTGTAACATAATGTGAAGCCTTCATGCTTCAAAGTGTTCTGAGATTATGCTCTATTGAGTGTTAATATTACTCTTTTCAGTGTTTCTCAAATGTGTTCTGAGATCCACTAGCTTTAGAATCACTCAGGGTATTTATATAAAATTCAAATTTCTGGATCCCATTCAAACATTCAGAATCAGGATGTCTGTATTTTGGCCCAGTTGATTTTATTTTAACAAGTGCTTTAGGTGATTGTATAGTGTATAGTGTATAGCATAAAGCGTCTGCCTTCAATGCTGGAGACCCGGGTTCAATCCCTCAGTCAGGAAGATACCCTGGAGAAGGAAATGGCAACCCACTCCAGTACTCTTGTCTGGAAAATCCCATAGACGGAGAATCGCGGTAGGCTACAGTCCATACAGTTGCAAAGAGTCAGACACAACTGAGCGACTTCACTTTCACTTTTCACTTTTCTGCATTGGAGAAGGAAATGGCAACCCACTCCAGTATTCTTGCCTGGAGAATCTCAGGGACAGGGGAGCCTGGTGGGCTGCCATTTATGGGGTCGCACAAAGTCGGACATGACTAAAGCAACTTAGCAGCAGCAGCAGCTACCAATAATTAGTATTTCCAAGTTCATACCAATTAGACTAAAACAGTGTCTAACTGCTCCTCTGAACTGTTTCCCAGAACTGTTTCCCATTTCTCTGAATTGACCTTGAACATTTCCTGACACACCCAGATCACCATAGGTCTCTGTTGTGCTCTGCAAAGTGTTTCTCCTTGCCTCTGCATGACATGCCCATGTTCTCCCTGTGACTTCCTGTGGTATTTCCTCCCATGCTGCCATTTTCCCCAGGCACCAGGTGAGGAATAGTATCGCTTGCTAACAATCCCTGCTGCCAAAGGACAAGAGCACTGCCTGATGTTTGTGCATAATTTCCGTGATTGCCACAGACATTGCATCAGTGCTGGGTGCATTGTACTCTCCTCATCCCACAGAAGAGACAGTGAAGAAAAACAAACACGATGCCTACAGAGCCTTATTTTAGCCCTTCAATGTGGAGAAGCGAGGCTAGGAATGTGTGCTGGATTCAGTGTTATGTGGGATATTACTGTTTCCCTCTGATGTTACTGAAGCTGTCCGTTGTGCTGTCACTCTTGCTCAGAGGTTTGCATCGCTTCTGTCAGGACACTACAAATCCACATGTATACAGATATTTCATGAGTGCCATGAGTTTTCTTTTCAAATGTTTATCACATTTATAGAGGTATAATTTGTACATGCTGCTGCTGCTGCTAAGTCACTTCAGTCGTGTCCGACTCTGTGCAACCCCATAGACGGCAGCCCACCAGGCTCCCCTGTCCCTGGGATTCTCCAGGCAAGAACACTGGAGTGGGTCGCCATTGCCTTCTCCGTTGTGCATGCTAAAACTCATCAACGTCAAGCACGTAATTTTATTAGTCATCTAATTTACATAAGAATCATTATATATAGTGCAGAAGTAAGGAGAATGCATCTGAGAATATACAATATAGCCAAGAGAATATGAAAATTTAAGCTTTAGTAACAATCTCTCAGAGAAGGCAATGGCACCCCACTCCAGTACTCTGCCTGGAAAATCCCATGGGCAGAGGAGCCTAGTAGGCTTCATTCCATGGGGTGGCGAAGAGTTGGACACGACTGAACGACTTCACTTTCACTTTTCACTTTCATGCATTGGAGAAGGAAATGGCAACCCACTCCAGTGTTCTTGCCTGGAGAATCCCAGAGACAGGGGAGCCTGGTAGGCTACCATCTATGGGGTCGCACAGAGTTGGACATGACTGAAGCGACTTAGCAGCAGCAGCAGCAGCAGCAGCAGCAATCTCTGAACTAGAGTTTAGAGCTCCTCCTTAAAGATAGAAGAAAATGTTTCAGATTTGAAAACAATTTAAAGGCTCAAAAGTCCCCCAAAAGTACCAAAGAAAGCCTCCAAGAATAGAAGTCATTAACCAAATAACTCCTCACACTGTACAAGAAAAATATGCTCCAAAAAAACTATAAAAAATATATATATTTTTGAAAGAATGCAAATAATCACTATATCAGGCTTTTAAATGAAGACCAGAATCTAAAGACAATGGAGAAATAACTAGAAAATGCTAAGGAAAAAAGTAACATTCAAAATTTTTTCGAGACATTTACCCAGTTCATAAGCAATAACAGCAGAAATCCTTTCACTGATTGCAAAACATTCCTGTCATCTCCACAGCAGTCCTCCCAGTTAGTATCAAAATCATGATATAGAACTTCCTCATCCCTCACAAACTTTCCTTGTGTATTTTAACCATCAATCCCTTTTCCCACCCTTGGTCATTGGCAACCTCTGGTCAGTTTTCTGTCATAAAATTTTTGCCTTTCTAGAACTTGATATAAATGAAATCACAGTACTTGTAGACTTTAAAATATATCCAGAAATTCTTTGACAATCTTCCCTTCGAGTGGGGATGCTTAATTCCTCTACCTCAGTTTAAATTTACTAACCAGGTTTTAATGACAGCTTTAGAATTATGCTATATGACTTCTCAGGTTAGGTAACAAGAAGGTTAGTTTCTGCTTGTCTTCCTGTCTCTCCAGATCTTTTTCCCCAAGGGACACCAGATAGCAGGCTGTGAGGACGCTCTAGCAGCCTGTGGCAAAACTTAGTCACAGGAAGAAACATGATATTATGTGGAGACTGGAAGAAGATCCTGTCAAAAGAAGGGAGGATCTGAAGCACTCCTGCAAATAGTTACAAATAGGATAAAGGTACGCATTTTATCCCACTTGTTCCTTTCTTGCAAGCCAACAAGTCAGCCTGCCACTGCTTCCTAGTTCCTGGCAAAAAACAGGAGACTCATGGGTGGGAGACAAGATTCTGAGTCACTCACTGCAACAGCAATGACCAGAACATCAGCATTGGTCCTGTTTCCTGAGCTTCAGTGGCCATGGGGCCCCACTGCTGGAACACAGAGTAGATCTTGTCACAGGCAAGTGATCCCAAATTTAAGAAACTTTAGTGCTTTATAATAGACTTTTTAAACCCATTTTCTTTGATCTCATCTTGACACACAATTAGGATGAGTTTCTTGTAACATATAGTTTGGTCTTAACAATTCCCTATGACAGTCTTTGGTTTTTACTTTTGAGTGTTTAAGCGAGTTTGTTATAATCATTCCTATGGTAGGGTTAGAACTGTTGGCTAATTTTTCTATTCATTTCACCTGCTTTCTGCTCTATTTTTCTTCTCTTTTTGCCATCATATGCATTAATTGACTTTTCAATTACTGATCCTTTTCTCTACTATTTGATTCTCTCTACCCCAGGTTTATCTCTCTAATCAGCCTCTCATAGGTTCAACCCCTGAACCAGGGAGACTGCCTGGAGAAGGAAGTAGCAACCCACTCCTGTATTCTTGCCTGGACAATCTCAAGGACAGAAGAGCCTGGCAGGCTATAGTCCATGGGGTTGCAAAGAGTTGGACATCATGGAGTGACTGAGCACACTAGAGAAAGACAGTCCAGTATTTAAATAAAATACACAGACCTCTTTACTTGAATTAATACTAAATGAACAAATATATAGATGGTGAAAAGCTATGCTTTCTATTTTCTTAGGGAGAAATAAAATATACATATAAATTACTTATTAAAAATTGTTAAATAGCAGAATTTGGGTTCATTATGGTAGACACTATTCACACTTATCATGTGCATACTTATTATGCTTCTCTATATTTATAATATATGTTCTGTTCATTTGGCGAAGGCTACTTAACCAGCAACTACATGATATGGTTCAACTGAGCCATAAATTTGCAATAGTCAGTCTGCCAGGAGAAAGCAATGACAACCCAGTCCAGTACTCTTGACTGGAAAATCCCATGGGCGCAGGAGCCTGGTAGGCTGCAGTCCATGGGGTCGCTGAGAGTTTAACACGACTCAGCGACTTCACTTTCACTTTTCGCTTTCATGCATTGAAGAAGGAAATGGCAACCCACTCCAGTGTTCTTGCCTGGAGAATCCCAGGGATGGGGGAGCCTGGTGGGCTGCTGTCTAGGGGGTCTCACAGATTCAGATATGACTGAAGCAGCTTAGCAGCAGCAGCAGTCAGTTTGCCAAGCCTGCATATTTCCATTTTGATATGAATCATAACTTCAGACTTGAAACTAAAATAACCTGGGCCAGCGAATCCCACAATAATGTTTCATCATATATTGAATAATATGTATGGGCAGAACCCCTTAGCTTAAGAGTGCTTCTTCATGTATATATATATAAAACCAGCATACCTCAACAGCAGAGGATACCCTAAGGTAGGAAATTCAGCTCAAAACAAATGTATTTCATGAGTAACCACAGAAATTCTTTCATTTTTGGTTTGGCACAGACATATAGTATAAAATTTGCAACAGAAATTCCATATTTTCTCACAAATGTTATTAAAATTAATAATACTGGAAGACCTTGCTATTTTAATTTATTCCCAAGTTTGTAGAACTTCAGCCAAAAGTGGCCATTTGGCCTAATTTGAGAAGTATGAACATTGTCAAAAGTTGTCCCCTATTTCTAGGTAGCTATGTGACTTTGGGCTGTTTATTCATTATGTATGAGTCTCACATTTTTCAATGGACAAAGACAAATGTTCTTAGTTTACAATAATATTGTGAATATTGCACTAAATTGCAGTTGATTCAAGCATAGTTTTCAAAAAAGTAAAATCATGACTCAAAATGAACTCATCAAAAATTTTATTTGGCTTATTAATTATAAGAAAGATATTATGACCAGCAAGCATTGATAATTAGGTGTTTGTTGATAAATGAATGTTGGGAGTCCTGGTTTAGATATAAAACTGACAAATATCTGATAGGAACATCAACTATAATGCCTGGAATAATCAGTTTCACCAGAAAGAAATTGTTTGCATATTGAACAGACAAAAATCTATATGTTAAATTCTGCCTTGATAGATTCTTTGAATTGACATGTCAATAAAGAGTTAGGCTCAGCAGATGCTGTGGAAATCACCAGGTAATATCTTTCTGTTTTCAATGTTCAGGTGAGTAAATGAGAATTGGGGGAGTTACTACATTAATAAAATTAAAATAGATGTCATTTATTAAATAGTGAATGGGAAAACACTAAACATAGTGTTCCAAAAATTAAATTCTTACTATTTCCAGGCAATTAATATGAACTTTAATTTTCACTGCAACTCTGAGAGGTATTTTTAAGATTTTTTAAGTGTACAGATCATGAAACTGGGCCGAGAATATCAGTTATAATAAGAAGAATATATAATACAACATTGTAAAGCAATTATACTCAAGTAAAAACAAATTTTAAAAGCATATATTCCCCTTCTCATTAGCTTTGAAATACATTTGTCTCAAAAGTAAAATAACTTTTTTGTGTCTCTATCTCCACTTTTGCTACAGCCCTGAATTAGACCCTAATATCATGTCACATAATTTTGGCTTTAGAGCCAGAGTATTAATACATGAGAATCTGGACTCTTGTGATCTGTTTCCTGAGTATCTGAGTGATTAAGATTCATTGTGAAGAGAAAGGGAGACAGAAGAGAGAACATATTTTTGTGGAAAAATTCACAATTGCTGTACTTGGGACTGAACTGAAGCAGTGAAGTGTTAACTCATAGTTAATGGTAGTAGCCATCTGCTTCTTGATGAAATTTGTTGGTGGTGTTATTTTGTGTTATTCCCTTTCATTTGTTTATTTTAAGCAGTTCTCAGTTGCCCTAAGAGATGCCTTAACCAAGAAAAGCAGTTGGGATTTTCTTTTGCTATGGGAAAAGAGGAGGAAAAAATGTGTTAAAAAAGTTAAACTGGTATGTCTAAATGCTAAGTGTCATTGGTTTCTGTTGACTTAAAAAAATGCACGATGTGAAAGTTGCGAGTGAACTTTTATTTAGGGCAAGATGAAGACTATGCTCTGGGAGACAGCACTTTAGAGAAACTGCTCCAAAGAGGGAGGGGGGAATTATATTATTGGCCAATAATTATTGAAGAATGTTAATCCACCAGAATAGTAACAATTAGTGAAACAGAAAAACAATGCTATTATTTTCTCTATAAAATTGCTAAAAATACAAAATAAGTAACAGTTTTAGAATATACTTGTTGAAGGTAAATAGTACATACTTTTAGAGAAGTATGAAAGTGTCAGGCGAGTGTAATCTTCTTGGTTCTGTCTCATCACAACAAAGACTTGAAGTGACGGACATTAAAGCCCTCGGCGCGTCACGGCTCTTAGACAGATCGTGTTATAGCTCTTGGGTCTTGAATAGACCCTGGTATAGCTCTTCGATCAGTATTACAGCTCTGTGTTACAGCTCAGTTTTATTAGGAAAATACATCTTCAAGGTGTGAGGGAATGCCGACCCAAAGACAAGAAGAGAAGAGAGAGCCCGGCCCTTTGGGTCCTCTTTTTATATGTTTTCTTCCCCTCCCCGCTGGGCCTGCCCTATGTAGATTGAGCTAGCCAGGCGTGCTGTCTGTTCTACCTGAGGTCCTCACTCCAGTCCTCAGACCTTCCTCTGACCTTCCTTTGTTCTATTTCAGCCACCACCACTTTGGACTCGTTTCCTATTCTAACTACCCAACAAAAGGAAATTTGAAATATATATCAAAATTCTAAATAAATTTGGTTAATTTTACTTTTTCAGTTTTATGCTAAGAATATTATAACAGATGAACTGTATAAAGATTTTATGTATATGCAGTAAAGATGTTTGTCACCACAGGGTCATGCATAATAGTTGAACAGTTGGAAATGACTTAAATATCTAAAAATAGGGCATGGCTAAATTATCACATGTTTATGTAATGGAATACTAAATAGCCATTGCAATTTATGGCTTCAAAAAACTAGTGAAATGGAAAATTTCAAATTTTGTTAATTTTTCTAAAAGCTGCAAAACAACTGTTGCATCATGTTTTTTGGCAAACAAATGAACACATATATATTCTCTGATAGCACATATTAACTAGAGGTATTTCATAAAAAAACTTATGATTTACCTCTGATCTGTTCTATGCTTTCTAGGTTTTCAACTTTTAATCTGTATTAATTTTGTAGTACAAAAAATAAGTGATGGAAAAAATCAGTGATGAAAAGATTGAAGTCGGCATAGTAAATTAAATAAATATTTAAAGAAGTTAAACATTTTTAAGGTTGCATTATCTGGGTATTTTGGGGGACAATGGGAAAAAAATGGATGGAGAGTAAGAGTCAAAGACACAGAAAGGTACATATTGCCATTTCTGTTTCTTACCTCAGTGTCTACTGGAATTCTTTCTGTCAAGCAAACTGAGACCTTCTGAATTCAGACTCACCTTAGGACGAGACTAAGGCAGAAACAAACCTCTCTAATAATTATGAAAGATATCAGCTGTTGCTGCTGCTAAGTCATGTCAGTCGTGTCTGACTCTGTTCGACCCCATAGATGGCAGCCCATTAGGCTTCCCCATCCCTGGGATTCTCCAGGCAAGAATACTGGAGTGGATTGCCATTTCCTTCTCCAATGCATGAAAGTGAAAAGTGAAAGTGAAGTCACTCAGTCGTGTCCAACTCAGCGATCCCATGGACTGCAGCCTACCAGGCTCTGAATCTAATCACATGCTGGACATCTTGTCATCCTCAGTAAATAAATATTCAATATGACCTGACTCATTGGATTTAATTTTTGATTTGCAGTTGCTATTAGAAAATGCTGCTGCTGCTTCTGCTAAGTCTCTTCAGTCGTATCTGACTCTGTGCGACCCCATAGATGGCAGCCCACCAGGCTGCCCTGTCTCTGGGATTCTCCAGGCAAGAACACTGGAGTGAGTTGTCATTTCCTTCTCCAATGCATGAAAGTGAAAAGTGAATGTGAAGTCGCTCAGTAGTGTCTGACTCTTAGCGACCCCATGGACTGTGCAGCCCACCAGGCTCTTCCATCCAGGGGATTTTTCAGGCATTGAGAAAAATGCTATATATCTCTAAATGTGGAAATCATATGATTTTTTAACATATAATTATTGCATGGCTTCCCTTATGCCACTGATGGGACTGCATACTGGTTTGCCCACTACTTGCTACACTTTTTGTTCTATAACTTTTCAGCTTGCTTCACGATCCTGTTAACTCTTTGATTTTAATTTTCTCCCTTGATAAAAAGAAAATTAGGCTAGAGAAACATGGAACATAAATGTGTACAGAAATCATCAGGGAGCTTCTTAATAAAATAGAAATTTCTGGGCCCCACATCTACAGTGTTTGTTTCGTTGTGTTTGAGTTGGGCCTGAAAATGTGCATTTGTGACAGTTTCCCAGATGATGCTCTGGCTGCTATCCTAGGAACTACACTTTGAGAACCATGGAGTTAGTTATCTTTTAGAATTCTCTAGCTCAAAAAACTAAATAAATCCACAAGTTTAATGTAGTGCAAAAGTTGGAACATTTAAGTCTCATTTACACAGGTTGGACAAATCACCCTCATCTTCCTTTCCCTTGATTTGTAGCATTTCTATTGTTTTCTTTCCTGCAGCGGATCAGGCAGTTATTTCACACAGAAAAAGAAGTAAATATGTTCAGTAACAATTTGCTTTGGGCAAATTACTAGATAATTGTGTACCAAAACAAATGAAATTTTTTACATTTATTTCTGTTTCTGTAAAGCTTACTGAGTGTTTACAATATAATAGTGACCCCAACTGTTTTTCTTTTTTTGTGTGTATATGTGTGTTGGATAGATTTGGTATCTCTTATTTTAGTTGCTGATTTTTGCATTGTATTTTTGGTCATTTTAATAATGGGATAGCAAAATAGTGTGTCTATGTTTTTGCCCAAATAACTAATTATCTATTCCTGTCTATCTTTCATCTATCTACCTATCATCTTTTGATCTATCTATTAATAGTTACACATTAGGATATAGTCTTGTCAATACAGCCTTTCAAATTGTTTAAAATGCCTTCACAAATTTTTTTTTCTTGTCTCCCTTTTCTTCTCATTTTAGTGAACATATTTATCTGCATATTTAAAAATACAGAAAACCTACTCAAAATGATAGATAAATATCTGTGATGCAGAGAAGGAACCCAAGGAAAGACATAGGAAGCCTTTTACTTATTTATACACGTCAAAATAAAAGCCAAAGGCAAGTCAAGAGCTAGGTTGTCAAAGAGAAACAAAAGAAGCAAGCAGAGAACACCCAAGCATCTACCCAAGGAAGGAAGGAAACATGCACAGCTGGTTACAGATCACTTGGGTAGTTGAATGGTGGTCCCTGGTCTCAGAAATGGCTTTCTTTGTATCAGTGACTAAACAGTCACTTTAATATATCCTTTCTTTAAAACCAATCATATTTCCCTAGATGATAAGAAAGACAAAGCCTCAGCAAGGACAATGCATCAGTCAGAAGCATTCAGAACGGTTCAGTAAATAAAGCTCCTAGCTCCCCAGAGCCCTGCTGAGCCAAGCTGGATTTGAAGGGTGTGTTCATCCATCATGTGTAGGTTTCCTACACAAACACCAAAACATAATGAAATATCCTAACAAAACCTGCCAGTAAAAAAGAAAATTCTGCTTTTTATTTCCATGATTTTCCAAAAATTATGGGATTAAAGCTGCATGATTCCAATGAGAAGAAACCAAAGTCATGTAACTTGAGCACAGGTCCAGCTAGGGAAGTAAGAGGCTGGTAGAGTAACTGTGGAAGAAAGGCTTCCTGCTTACTAACAAAATGGAAATAGAGTCACGGATGTAGAAAATAAACTTGGTTACCAAGGGGGAAAGAGGGAGGAGGGATAAACTGAGACTGAGATACACATACTACTATATACAAAGTAGATAACTACTAAGGACCTACTGTGTAGCACAAGTGACTCTACTTAATACTCTGTAATGACCTATCCAGGAAAAGAATATTAAATAAGAATAGATACATGTTTATGTATTCCTGATTCACTTTGCTGTACACCTGAAACTAACAAAACATTCTAAATCAACTATACTCCAACAGAAATTTGAAAAAAAGAAAAAAAAGAGAACTTCAAATCTGTAGCACAAGGAGGTAAAACACACAATACTGAGGATAAAGAAAAAGAAATACCAACTTGTGTTCAATCTTTTATACACGTCTTAATGTAAAATTCAGAGATTTGATAAGAGCCATCTAAGCTTCTCCTACAGTGCAATTGCCCCTAATTTGCAATTGACTACATTTTATTATGAGTGTTTCTTATCATAAAGGACTCTATTTAAAGATCTAGGAAAATAATCATTTCAACTATTTGACATTTCCTTCAAACATTTTCCATTTCATTGTTTAAATTGATATTTTGCTCTTTCTGCTCAGAAGTTGCAAGACAGAAAAGAAAGTTACAGTGACTTAGATCGACTATTATTTGCTCTAGAATATTTCTTTCCAAACTCAAATAGATACACTGTTTGCACTGAAAGGCTGCCATTACAAATTTCATATTTCTAACCTACCCATTTTACTTTCATGGGCAAGGAGTTCAGTTATATTATTTAGTGAGATCAAAGGTCCTCTATTTTGAGAAAACTGGTTCATGAGTCAATAGTATCAGCATCACCTAGGAACTTATTAAGGTAAAAATCTGTATTTTAAGAAGGTCCTTGATGGTCACATGCACATTAAAGCTTTAGAAGCATTGATTTATATAACTGACTCAAAAAGAAACTAAAAGAAGTAGCATTGGGATTAAGAGCCAAGATTTGGGGTGATGGATTGTAACTTATGGTGATATCTGGGCTTCCCACGTGGCACTAAGTGGTAATGATCCCACCTGCAAATGCAGGAGATAGAAGAGAAGCAGGTTTGATCCCCTGGAGGAGGGCATGGCAATTCACTCCAGTATTTTTGCCTGGAGAATACCATGGACAGAGGAGCCTGGTAGGCTTTGGTCCATAAGGTTGCAAAGAGTTGGATACGACTGAAGCAACTTAGGCTGTGTATGATTTTGAATAAATTCACTAGTATATTATAAACATACATATACTGAGGCATTGCAGCTCAGTAGTACATTCGTGGAGGTGAAGAATCAAGTTTTAAATGATTATCTAGATTGTGATCTCACAGAGTAAAAGGTGCTGCTGAAGAATACTCTTTGAGAGTCCCTTGGACTGCAAGAAGATCAAATCAGTCAATCCTAAAGGAAATCAATCCTGAATATTCATTGGAAGGACTGATACTGAAACTGAAGCTCCGATACTTTGGCCACCTGATGCAAAGAACTGACTCATTGAAAAAACACTGATGTTGAGAAAGATTGAGGGCAGGAGGAGAAGGGGCTGACAGAGGATGAGATGGTTGGATGACATCACTGAATCAATGGACATGAGTTTGAGTAAACTCCAGGAAATGGTGAAGGACAGGGAAGCCTGGCATGTTGAAGTCCATGGAGTCTCATGGATCCAGACATAATTTAGCAACTAAACAGCAAGAAACATTACTATGAGATAATAATACTAATTTCTATATTTTGAGAGCTAAGTGGAGTAAGTCAAACAGAGAATGACATATCACTTATAAGCAGAATATAAAATAAGGTACAAATGAATTTATTTATAGAAGAAAAACAGATCAACAGACCTGGGTTTGACCCCTGGGTTTGGAAGATCCCTGGAAAAGGGAACAGCTACCCACTCCAGTATTCTGGCTTGGAGAATTTCATGGACTATGTAGTCCATGGGTTGCAAAACAAACGTATGGTTACCCAAGGGGAAAGGAGTGGGGGAGGGATAAATGAGGAGTTTGGAATTAGTAGATACAAACCTCTATATATAAAATAGATAAACACCAAGAATCTACTATTTATCATATGGTACTACATTCATTATACTGTGATGAACCATAATTGGAGAAGAATATGAAAAAATACTTATATATGTATGTATAACTCAGTCACCTTTCTGTACACCCAAAACTACCATATCTTGTAAATCAACTACACTTCAATAATAAAAAATAATAACAAGAGCTCTGTTAAGTTGGGTTGTTCCAAGATAATTTTCTGACACAAATTTCATAAAAAAAAAAAGGCTTCTATGTGTTTCTACCCTTTCTTGTTTTGTTACTAATAAAGAATTTTTCTAGAAAAATATCTGAGGCTCAAGCAAGACAGTGCACCTGCCTCTCAGGAATGCTTTTTTTTCAGAAAGGCTTGAGCTTCTAGTAGCAATAAATACGTCTCCTTTATGCAGTGAGGTGGGGGTAGGGATGAGGAATCAAGGCTTGGAAGGAGCTGTTCATTGTTTTACAGGCAGTCCATGGTTACCCACACACCCAAACCCCCAAGCAGAGAAGACCTGACAGGAATGACAAAGGTTTCCACAAGAGAAAACCTGCAGAAATAAAACTGAAAAGGCTGACTTGCAACAGCAGTATTATGTGCAATGAATTAGATGAATATGTTGCATACCAAAAAATACTCTCCCTTTGGCTCAAAGACTCAAATCAAATTATATTCCCATGAGAGAACATCACCTCCAAAGGGCATCACGATTGTGGGTTGGCAGGAATATCCCTTTAAAGCATTTGCAAGTATTTCCCATTACATGGCTCCCCACACCACTGCTCCCCTGGTAGCTCAGCTGGTAAAGCATCTGACTGCAATCCAGGATACTCGCGTTCCATTCCTGGGTCGGGACGATCCACTGGAGAAGGGAAAGGCTACCCACACCAGTATTCTTGGGCTTCCCTGGTGGCTCATCTGATAAAGAATCCACCTGCAATGTGGGAGACCTGGGTTTGACCCCTGGGTTTGGAAGATCCCTGGAGAAGGGAACAGCTACCCACTCCAGTATTCTGGCTTGGAGAATTTCATGGACTATATAGTCCATGGGTTGCAAAGAGTCAGACACGACTGAGCAACTTTCACTTCCCCCTTTTCTGATTGAATAGAAAAGAGAAGACTGTTGAAAATATCAGGCATGTCTCTCAATAATGGATTTTTTGATTCCAAGTCCAAAATAATTATATACTTGCAAAACATCATTTGCTTAAACCATCAGTAATTATGCCTTTCTTTGCGCTATCAATTTTCACTATTTTATGTCATCTTATTCAAAGATCTAGAAGAGATGTGATGGTTTTCTATTTCAAAACAAACTTAATGGAGAATATATTTGAAGAGTAGACTGCCTCCTTAAAATCTCTTCACCAGTTGGGCAATTTCACACTATAGACTAGGGCACAGAATTGTCAATAAACATTTACAAAGCAGTATGTGTAACTAGGAAAGGGCTTAGATACCGTTGGAGCTTCTCTGGTATTTACTTAGCCAGATGAGGTTCCTAACCAAATCCCTCTCCTGACCTTCAAGGAAATGTTTTAAATCTTATCCTGGACTTCTCAACAGTTGCCTTAAATTCTACCAGGATTTCTAAATCTTGGCACTGGGGATGTTTGGAGTAATTCTTTGATGTAGGAAAGGCTTCCCTGGTAGCTCAGACGGTAAAGCATCTGCCTGCAGTGCAGGAGACCTGGGTTCAATTCCTGGGTTGGGAAGATCTTCTGGAGAAGGAAATGGCAGCCCACTCCAGTACTCTTTTTTATTTTTATTATTATTTTTTTTTACTTTATTTTATTTTACAATACTGTATTGGTTTTGCCATACATTGACATGAATCCACCACGGGTGTACATGCGTTCCCAAACATGAACCCCCCTCCCACCTCCCTCCCCATAACATCTCTCTGGGTCATCACCGTGCACCAGCCCCAAGCACGCTGTATCCTGCTTCAGACATAGACTGGCGATTCGATTCTTACATGATAGTATACATGTTACAATGCCATTCTCCCAAATCATCCCACCCTCTCCCTCTCCCTCTGAGTCCAAAAGTCCGTTATACACATCTGTGTCTCTTTTGCTGTGTTGCATACAGGGTCGTCGTTGCCATCTTTCTAAATTCCATTTATATGTGTTAGTATACTGTATTGGTGTTTTTCTTTCTGGCTTACTTCACTCTGTATAATCAGCTCCAGTTTCATCCATCTCATCAGAACTGATTCAAATGTATTCTTTTTAACGGCTGAGTAATACTCCGTTGTGTATATGTACCACAGCTTTCTTATCCATTCATCTGCTGATGAACATCTAGGTTGTTTCCATGTCCTTTTGCTTGGAAAATTCCTTGGATGGAGGAGCCTGGTAGGCTACAGTCCAGTGGTTGCAAAGAGTCAGACATGACTGAGTGACTTCACTTTCCTTTCACTTTCCTTGACGTAGGAAATTGTCCTGTGAGTTGTAGGATGTTTAGAAATATACCTGGCTCCTACTTGCTAGTTCCCAGGACCACACCCCTCCATTGTACTAGCCAAAAATCGTTCCAAACTTTGTCAAATGTCTCCTGAGTGCACAAAATCCCAATAGCTACTCTGATATTCAAATTGAAAATGTGGGACTTGTCATTCATACCTCATAAATTTCCCCACCCAAACCTACTTTTTTTTTTGTGCTTATGTGCATTTCCAGAAACAATATCACCATTTGAAGAAAATATCCAAGCAAAAATTATAATAAAAAGTGAGAAGGCACTTTAAGATGGGCAGCTGGAGCAGAAGCAATGCTGGTGAAGTCTGATATACCATGTGTGTGTGATGAGAAGTCACTAGACTTGTCTCCTGAGCACTTGAGGAGGTTTGATGTGGATGGACGAGAATGGAAGGAAAAACATAATGTTGAAGTTAAAAGTACATAGTTCTCTCAACAAAACATCATTAGGTATGTGCCAGATGTGGGGAAGTAAAAGTACTCAAAGAGAGAGGAAGGAGAATAGAACTTATCCATTAAAAAAAATTTTAATTTTGTCTTTCTATCACAACACAAACTATTATATATTTCATTAACCCCCATAATGTAATATAATAACATAATGCCAATTTTTAAAACCCTGCTGTAGTTGTCAATTATCATTGAGCAAACCAAAACCTGTCTCTCCCTGGACTGGGTCAATGTGTTGCTGACCTCCAGGGAAGCCACACACATCAAATTCTAAGATAAAGCCTCCCCTGGCATTGCAGGTGTGCAGCTTTGTCTCCTGCTCACATTCTGATGCCTCTGAGGATCAGTGCAAAAGTCTCCCAAATAATGTGTGCACTTCCAGTTTTACAGTACACTCATCCATACTACACATGGTAGAGAGCGTGTGGTCTTTTTTTTTCTACTGAGATACAGAATATATGCATTGGAATGAAAAAATATATATATGTACAGAATGAAGGATAGTTATGAAGAAAACAGCATTGAAACCATCACCCATGTTGAGAAACAGAACCACGCCAGCTCTTCATGTAACCCGTGGTGACTCTTCTTCATGATCCTATTTCTCCTTTTCTCAAAATGATATTATCCTGGCTTTTGTAATAATAATGTCTGTGCCAGATGTTTATAGCTTAATCTCCATGTTTTAATTCCAAGCAATATGAAATGATCTTCAATATGTATCTTCATTATATGTGACCTTGCATAGTTTTACTTGTTTTCCACTTTACCTAAATTTTAAAAAAGTAACAAAAAGTTATTCCTAAGATTCTCTTATATTCTAAATATCAGTATCATTGTCTTCATTTCAATTTCTGAAGTATTCTGTGTTTTTAAGCTTTTTATGACTCATTGTAACCAGATATTTTTTCATTTATAGGTTCTTTTAGGAAACCTCATTTTTTATTTGTTTCATGTTTCTGTGACATTCTTTGACTGTTAATTTTAGAATAGTTTTAGATGTACAGAGTTATTCTGAAGATAGTGCAGAGAATTAAGATAGTTTTCTTGCATCTCAAGTTCTTGTTTCTTCTATTATTAACAACTTACATTGGTAGGAGGCATTTGCCACAATTAACACATCAATAGTGTCAAGGCTGTACATTGTCACCCTGCTTATGGAACTAATATACAGAGTACATCATGAGACATGCTGGGCTAGAAGAAACACAAGCTGAAATCCAGATTGCCGGGAGAAATATCAATCACTTCAGATATGCAGATGACACCACTCTTATGGCAGAAAGTGAAGAGGAACTAAAAAGCCTCTTGATGAAAGTGAAAGAGGAGAGTGAAAAAGTTGGCTTAAAGCTCAACATTCAGAAAACGAAGATTATAGCATCTGGTCCCATCACTTCATGGGAAATAGATGGGGAAACAGTGGAAACAGTGTCAGACTTTATTTTTGGGGGGCTCCAAAATCAGATGGTGACTGCAGCCATGAAATTAAAAGACGCTTACTCCTTGGAAGAAAAGTTATGACCAACCTAGATAATATATTCAAAAGCAGAGACATTACTTTGCCAACTAAGGTCCGTCTAGTCAAGGCTATGGTTTTTCCAGTAGTCATGTATGGAAGTGAGAATTGGACTGTTAAGAAGGCTGAGTACCGAAGAATTGATGCTTTTGAACTGTGGTGTTGGAGAAGACTCTTGCGAGTCCCTTGGACTGCAAGGAGATCCATCCAGTCCATTCTGAAGGAGATCAGCCCTGGGATTTCTTTGGAAGGAATGATGCTAAAGCTGAAACACCAGTACTTTGGCCACCTCATGCGAAAAGTTGACTCATTGGAAAAGACTCTGATGCTGGGAGGGATTGGGGGCAGGAGGAGAAGGGGATGACAGAGGATGAGATGGCTGGATGGCATCACTGACTCGATGGACGTGAATCTAAGTGAACTCCGGGAGTTGGTGATGGACAGGGACGCCTGGTGTGCTGTGATTCATGGGGTCACAAAGAGTTGGACACGACTGAACTGAACTGAGTGATACCTTATTAACTAAAGTCAATCTTTTCATGAACACTGAATTTTCATTGGAAGGGCAGATGCTGAAGCTGAAGAGCCAATACTTTGGCCACATGATGTTAAGAGCCAGCTCAATGAAAAAGACCCTGATGCTGGGAAAGATTGAGGGCAGGTGGAGAAGGGGATGACAGAGGATGAGATGGTTGGATGGCATCAGTGACTCAATGGACATGAATTTGAGCAAACTGTGGGAGATGGTGAAAGACAGGGAAGCCTAACATGCTGCAATCCATGGGGTCCCAAAGAGCTGAACATGACTGAGCGACTGAACACCAACAAATCTTTTCTTCAGGTGTCCTCCATGTTCACCAATGTCCTTTTCCTCTTCCAGTTCCCTTCCAGGGTACACATTATTTTTAGTCCTTCTCGTCCTTCAGCTCTTCTTGTTTGTAACTCTTTCTCATATTCTTTCTTCTAATGACCTTCATGGTTTGGGAGGTTGCTGATCAAATATTTTGTAAGATATTCTTCAAATGAGATTTTTATGATATTTTCCTCATGACTAGCCTGGGGTAATGTTTTGTGGGGAGAAAGGCCACCCAGAGATGTTACTGAGTCCAAGCTTGCTCTGCTCACTGCACAACAGGTCAATAAGTCTACAGTCAGTCAAGGCACTGAGGCAAAGAATATGACTTTGTTCAGAGAGCTAGCAGACCAAGAAGATAGCGACTAATGTTTCAAAATAAACATAGTGTCTGGGTCTGGATGCCAGGTTCTTTTATAGAACAGAGTTGGAGGGAGATGAGGAAGCAAAATAGAAAGGCCATTAATCTTGCAAATGTCTCCTAGAATGGCCAGCCAGGGAGGGAATGTGTTCATTTCTTCCTTCTTGTAGTCATCCACAGGTGGTCAGAGTCCTGAGCAAAGGCATTTTAGTTTAACACTCAGGCAGAATGGCAGGGTTCCCGGAGGTAGGCTTTTAGGTATGGACAGAGAACAAAAGCAACAGGAAGCACAGGTTAAAAAGTTAAAGTAAAAGAAACAGATCCAACATGGAGTCAAAATTGACTCTTCCTTGTAACAAGAGGAAGTGCCATGCTGTGCTTATTCATATAGTCATGTCCAACTCTTTGAGACCCCAGGGACTATAACCCTTCCAGTTCTCTGTCCATAGAATTCTCCAGGCAAGAATACTGGAGTGGGTTGCCATGCCCTCCTCCACGGGATCTTTATAACCCAGAAATTGAGTATATATATACATATATGAATATATATAAGTATATATATATACATATGAGTCACTTTGCTGTACAGCAGAAAGTAACACATTGTAAATCAGCTAAACTTAAAATAAATTTTTAAAAAGAGTTGTTTTTATCAATAGGATCAATTACTGTTAACTTTGATCATCTGACTTGAGGTTGTGATTGCTGAACTTCTCTCCTGTAAAGTTACTTTTCCTCTTTTCTTTCTCTTTGGAAGAAAGTCATTTTACTCACTCAAGGTTTGAGTGTCCTGCTTCAAGGTAAAAGATCTAGGCTTAAATTATTTGGAATTCATTCTTACAGAATTCCCCTCCATTTATTTATTGATTTTAGAATTTTCTCCCTCATATATTTATTAAATAATTTATGTGTATCAATATAGACTCACGGACATGTATTTTATACTCTAAGTTATAATTAAAGGCTCCTTATTTTATTGCTCAAATAGGCCCAGCATTAGCAACTGGGAGTCTTCTGTTGGCTCTGTGTCCTTTTGACATGCTCTCATCATTGCTGGTATATTTGTGTGCATGTGAATGTGTGTGTACTTTACTCATTTGTAAATATCAGTTCAGTTCAGCTCAGTCTCTCAGTCGTGTCCGACTCTTTGCGACCCCATGAACCACAGCATGCCAGGCCTCCCTGTCCATCACCAACTCCCAGAGTCCACCCAAACCCATGTCCACTGAGTCGGTGATGCCATCCAGCCATCTCATCCTCTGTCGTCCCCTTCTACTCCTGCCCTCAATCTTTCCCAGCATCAGTGTCTTTTCGAATGAGTCAGTTCTTTGCATGAGGTGGCCAAAGTACTGGAGTTTCAGCTTCAGCATCAGTCCTTCCAATGAGTATTCAGGATTCCTTTAGGATGGTCTGGTTGGATCTCCTTGCAGTCCAAGGGACTCTCAAGAGTCTTCTCCAACACCACAGTTCAAAAGCATCAATTCTTCAGTGCTCAGCTTCCTTCACAGTCCAACTCTCACATGCATACATGACCGCTGGAAAAACTATAACCGTGACTAGATGGACCTTTGTTGACAAAGTAATATCTCTGCTTTGCAATATGCTGTCTAGGTTGGTCATAACTTTGTAAATATACTGTAGGCTTAACTTGTTTATTTCCTGCTCAGTGCTAGAATCAGTCATTTCTCCAAAGATCCTTGAACTCTTATTTTGGAGAATGATATTCAAATCCAAATTCAGGTGCTTGGTGTTCTTGTTTTACTAGGGTATTTTTGTTTCTAGTCACAGTTAACTAACAGAGGTTAGTTATACACAAAGCTGTTATACACACGTGTCTACAGTTATATCTATACTAGCCATAAATGAAACTTCAGGTTTCATACTGATTTCTTTTACTATGTCTATTAACACATGGATCATTCCAGCCCCTCCTCTTTCTTCTATGGTTGCCTCCCACTCCATCTAGTGGGGGATGCCAATGATGGGGAAGGCTTTGCTTCTGTGAGAGCAAGAGGTACATGGGAAATCTTGGTGCCATCCTTTTAATTTTGCTATGAACCTAAAACTGCACTAAAACTAAAGTATTTAAAAAGAAAGATACTGGTACAGTGATTTTATAGGGGAAATAAATGGGATAGGAAAAATTGCATAAAACTTGTTCAACCATATTGGTATATGATTATGAAATAGCACAGAACTAATTACTTGCATATTTTGTATAATTTGGATACAGAAGCTTAGAGATTCGGACCCATTATAGAATTTTCTCTTAATTGTACAGTGATATGGGTACAGGAACAAAAGCAGTAGGAAAGAAGATAAAATTTCATTATGAAATGTTCTTTCCTTCCTCCCTTCCTTCCTTCCTTCCCCACTTCCCACTCAAACAAAACTTTCCTCCCTCCCTTCCTTCTTTCCCCACTTCCCACTTAAACCATCTTATTAGTTTCCATTTTTTAATGTCTCATACAGATATTTATAGTGATCTACAATGTGCCATTTTTCCCTATAAAAAATTCAGAATACTTTTTTCCTATGCAGATACTTTTAGAACTTACACCAAATAATTGAAAATAGTTTCTAAAATTTGGGGCAAAATAGGACATTTCCTTCAGCCTGAACTGAAACACATTGCTTCTGCATCTGACTTTCTTTCTCTCGGTCTTATTTTTCTGTTATTTCTTTTCTATTGACATAACTACATTCTAGTAGACTCATTAAGACCATTCCAAACCATGTGTTATTTTACAGGAATAAGAATCGATAGTGGAATTCCAACGAAGTGACACAAGGTGGAAAAAAGCCCTGTGTAGATGACAAGATAAAAAAAGACCTATTAAGTTTTGATTCAAAACCTGACAATAAGATTGTTCTCTTTAACAGAAACCAGTCACGCAACAGGACTGAAAGCCTACCTCCTATTCATATTCTTCTGTGGTTAAATGACCTCTGCTTCTCACTCTGGAGAGCTATAGTATTGTTTCTTCCTGTCCACTGTTTTGAAACTTTTTAACAGTATGCTTAATAAATGCATGTTTTTATCTACTGTGCTAGACAATCTGGAAACTCTTGTTTTTCAAATTTGGGATTTTTCATTTATTCTGTTGGTAATTTTCAGTTTCTGGAAAATTATTATTCAGATTTCTGCATAATTTCTAATTGTACTTCTTTACTATTTTCCAACCAAAAACTTATTTTTGCTCTCTTTCTGGAAGTTTTTTTCAAGGTTGTCTTCCTCATCATTCATTTGTATTTCTCATTTTGGTTTTTAAATTTTTTAATTGTCAAGAGCACTTTCTGTTCTCCAAATATTCATTTTTTATTGTCTTCTACTCTTGTTTTAGGGTTGGAGTATCATTCCACTTATGTCTCAATTAATTGGTGTTGGTGTTAGTTTTTTTTTTGTTTGTTTTTTAAGTTTCCTTCAATTTTCACAATCTGTTTTGTAAAGTTGCTTTTTCATATTTGTTTGGTTTGGCCTCTTTCACATAAAATATTTTTTTCAAGTGTCTGCTGATAATTGGCTGTCTGTTCACATTTATGAATGAGGCATCAGTGAGTTATTAGAATTCTAGATATGTGAGAACAACTGGTCAACCAGAGCTTCACTGCAGTCAGTCAGAATCTTCAAGAAATACTGTTTCAGGTTCACAATGATTTATCCCTTCTGGGAGCTGAGTGGTGGACATAGTGCACATACATACTCACTTAGTTCCTGCACTTTTAATATCAGATTCTCATTATGCCTGATGGACTCCATCATAGAGACCTGTGCTCTCCTTTCTCTCCAGGACTCTAACTGTTGAGAAAAAGACACTTCACTCACCCACAAAGGTGCTGAAGATGTATGCAGAGCTAACTGCTTCTTAGGAGGCTTTCAGCAAATGTCACTGTTTTAATCAAACTTCATGCTCAGTTGTAGCATTTCATAAAATGTTATGCCTCTACATTTCTACAATGCTTTATGCTATCTACTTGATACTATCTTTTTTCTGTTAAATATTTTATTTCAATGCTCTATGGCCTGGGTTGATTGTAGGTCACTAAAAGTCAAGTTCAAAAGAATGTCAGCATTATTGTTTCTTAAAGTCATAGGTACTGAAATGTTTTATATACTGAATCGTATAGTTCTCCCAGCCACAGGAAACTTATTTATAGTGTTATACCATCTGTCTAACGTAGATTATCTATTGCTCTCTACATGATTATAATTTATTTGGGTCTAAAAAGATATTCAGAATTGATTTAATAGATATAAATTATAAGTTAATTAAAAGATCTTATCAAATCATATCAGAATGACCTACAGTAATGAACACTTTAGATAAACATTCTTTAATGTCATTAATCATTATATGGTCTCTTTAAATGATTTGGATAAATGAATAAGTATCAAATATTCAGATTAATCATAGTGTCATATATTATTAAACTGCACATCCAATAAATTGCTTGGTGTGTTGTCAGTCAGGCAATTACAACTTTCCTTTCTCTAGTAGTAAAACAGTAATTCTCATGTTTGTTTAATTTCCTTCTTCTTATAATATTGTAGATTCTTTACTTGACAGAGGGGCAAAAAATTCTTCCTACCTGTACTCCCTCTTGTCACACAAATTAAAGTTTTGTTTTAAACAATTCCACATTTTGAAATAACATTAAACACAACTGTAAATAAATATGTATAACTTAAATGAAACCACATTGGTATTCCAATTTGTAAATATAAGTATAGAGTGCTACCTTACTCAGAGTAAATGTAATTTTTATGTCAGATTACCTTTAAATCTGATTATACTTATCTTATTATATGTTAATTTCCACTTCTTTAATTTTTAATTATGGGTAATTTGTTAGCTGCTTTCATTTTTATCCACATCAATTAATATTCATGTTAGGAAATAGCCATATGATTGTGATAAGTATGTGATACATATGATTATCCACAATCAAATGTATTTTAGAAAACAAGTACAAATAAAATAAATTTATGTAATTGGATCTTCATGGGTTTAAAGAGAAGAGAACTTGATTTAGTCGTTATAGATAGATTTAGTCTTTATATAGATGTTGTGGAGTCAACAAAGTCAGTCTGTGAGGATTTCCATTTTCATACTGTTACCCAGAGTTCTCCATACAGTAGAATACAAGCAGATTTTATCTTGTAAAATTACTAAACATCATCATTAAATGGTATAAATCAAAAAGGAAGATCAAGTAATTACATTGGTTATATAAGGAGAGGTATTGATCTCCTTTATAGGAATGTCATTATCACCTACTAGATTCTAATGTTTAAGTTTGATCTGAAGAAACACAGAATATATGTCTAATATATACGGTAAAATAGGAAATACTGTTTTCAGGCAACAAAATGCTGGAAATATGAAAAAGAAGTGATGATTTTGGCATTTTTCTAGAACTTTTAGGCTGCAGTAGAGAAATAAAAATGGCTCAATAATCTGAGCAGAGAAGACAAAAATTGGAGTCTGATGTTACTGCAGTGGTTGGAATTTACAAACTGAATATTGGAGGAAAGGGAGCTGCAAAAGAAAGAAATATTCAAAGACTCAGAACAGTTGTGTCTTTCCTTGACACAAAATCCCTTTGAAGCTTATTTTGTTATCATTAAATTTGGCTTGACTAACATAACATATATTTTGCTTCTCTAATTCAGATAATGAATATGAATTATCTGAAAAATGGATTTGATTAAAAATGAATATTATTGATAAGAAATTGCAAAGTAACCATGTACTTACATTTTCTTACATTTTATGTGTTTTATGATTACAGCAGGCTCCTAACTCTAAAGGTTCACAACATTGTAATAGGTTCCTACCTAGTGCCAGTGAAGAGCATGCAGCTGTTACCACTGGGAACTTGCAAACTGCATAACACCCTTACTACTTAACAGCCTGTAATTATTGAGCGAGCTGAGGATGTAATTACATGCTACATGACTATAAAAATTTCTACATGCTCACTCTTGATGTAAGTTCTTATCTTGTGCTGGGTTATAAGAAGTCATGAAGAGCACCAGTCCATGGACCATATGTTAGATTTCAGGACATAAGAAATGTAAACATTGGAGCAAGATCCAGATTCTCCCACAGCCAGTCCCTCCCATCAGGAAGCTTCCACAAGCCTTTTATCTTTATCCATCAGAGGGCAGACAGAGTGAAAACCATAGTCACAGAAAACTAACCAAACTGATTGTATGGGTCACAGCCTTGTCTCACTCAATGAAACCGTGAGCCATGGCCTTTAGGGCCACCCAAGACAGACTGGTCATGGTGGAGTGCTTTGGCAAAACATGGTCCACTGGAGAAGAGAATGGGAAACTACTTCAGCATTCGTACCTTGAGAATGCCTGAACAGTATGAAAAGAATCACAAAGTAACCATAAAAGTAGGAAGCTTAGAAGAACAGAATTTCTACAGATTGTTATGACATATTTCATAATGTAACAAACATTTTTATTGACGTAGTTAAAATTCATGGAGTGGCTTATCTAAGAAGCTAGTACTTAATACTGTAAGGAATTTGATAGAAGTATTTGAAATCTGCCTTAAACATTCAGATACAGAAAATCCATGTATCTTCAAGTACAACATAAGTTATTGGAAATGACTGTTTATTAAGAATTAAAGCTACAGATGAAAATGTGAGATCATTTACTTAAGTTTGGGGAAAATTTTTTTTTAATGAAGTGAAATATATTTTAAAACACATTCCTCAATTTGGTTTTTCTATTACTCATCTTATTTAAAATAAATGAAATAGCTTAAGTATATATTGTCCCACCAAAATGATGCTGTTAATCCAACTCAGATAGGATAACTTAACAATTTAAAAAGTAGAAGCAAGTTTGCTTTTCACATTAAATTCTTTAAATGTTAATATACTTGGTGTTTATTTAAATATGTGTATAGAAGTATAACATGAGTTTATCATTAGTTATTGCTACAATTAAAATTTACAACAGACTTCCATAAAACTCCGTGGCTTAAAACACCACTTCTTTTTTTTTCTTGCTCATGAACCTGAGTTTGGCTTCGTAGGTATTAAATATAAGCTGTGGGCCAGATGATGGCCTGTGGGCTCCTGGGTCAGCTAGACCAATTATTTTGGAGAACAATACTGAAGCAGAAGGAAACTCAAAGGAGTCATAAAACCAGGGCACATAACAGGACAGAATTAGAACACTTACTAAAATCTCTGTCAAGAGCCAGGCTATAATGAGACTCAGCAGCTCCTAAAACTGTACCAGGAAGCAATAGACATTTCTTTTCCAGCAGCACCAAAAATTGGGATATACTTGAAGTATATCCAATTTCTCATGTAAATTATAGCTCTCAGACCTTGGAAAAAATAAATCAGGAATCATCAAGTCAGTAACCAGATTAAGCATGATTCAATGAATGTATGAACAAAGATTAAGTGGATAGTTAGAACCTATATCTATGTGGTATAGCAAATGTAAAATAAGAAAACACTAATAAAGTTCACACAACTAACAGAAGGAACAATTAATAAACAGTTCTGCAGAATAACAGCTGTTGAAGACACTGGAAGCTTAATTCATGCATGGGAATGATGCCATAGGATAAAAGCTATGCTTTTAAAGCTAAGCCTGAGAAACAAAAGAAAAATGAACAGAATAAGTATATTGAATTAAGCATTATTTGTAATAAGTTGGATAGAACTTTCTATCCAACTTAGAAATAACCATTAGAAATACAAATCTCTAAAGGAGCAGTGGGTGAAGTGTCCACAAACAATTTCTTTGAAATTTCTGGAAATAATAGAAGTATAATTAAATGGAGTGTAAAATGTTGGATTCAGGTTGTGGATGGCCTGTAAGACAATGCAAAGTAATAGTTACTGCAACAAATGAATGCACAATAGCTATGCCAATTATTAGGGCTAATTTTCAGAATATATGAGAGAATATAAAATCTAATCATACATGAAGTTGGGACAAGCCAAATGGGAGTTTATAACTCTTTCCAACCCATCTAGAAATGTAAATATGTTCCAGTATAAAGTAGCAAAGGTATATATTAAGACAGTCATAAAATAACACAGGATGTTTTAGAAGATAATCAAACTCATCATATAAATATAATTCAAAATTATAAGTTTTTAATAAAAAGGTTCTGTGAAATGAAGATTTGTCAGACTTAAGAAGTGAAAAAATATGTAGTAAAACTGGCAAGATCTGCATGAGATGGAGGACAACTAATTGAAGTTTCCACTGCTGCTGCTGGTGCTAAGTCACTTCAGTCGTGTCTGACTCTGTGAGACCCCATAGTTGGCAGCCCACTAGGCTCCTCTGTCCCTGGGATTCTCCAGGCAAGAAGACTGGAGTTGGTTGCCATTTCCTTCTCCAATGCATGAAAGTGAAAAGTAAAAGTGAAATTGCTCAGTTGTGCCTGACTCTTAGCAACCTACCAGGTTTCTCCATTCATGTGATCTTCCAGGCAAGAGTACTGGAGTGGGTTGCCATTGCCTTCTCCGAAGTTTCCACTACTACAGGGGAAAAGGAAATGGCAACCCATTCCAGTATTCTTGCTTGGGAAATTCCAAGGACAGAGGAGTCTGGCAGGCTACAGTCCATGGTGTGAGACACAACTTAGTGACTGAGCATGCCCACCACTTCTACAGGAGATACATGTCAGTAATTTGTTGGTATCATATTCTTTGCAATTTCATAGCTGAAGACCACCAAAATCCATTCAGAGTCACGTGAAAAGTGACCAGTGTGCTTTCAGGAGGCAGCTCCAAGGGTCAGTTGAATAAACTGATGATATTAAATAATCTACGTAGATAAATTTAAACATAATAGATATTGGTACATGATATTATTATCATAGAAGAAAATATATTAGGCTGATAAAATCATAGAACTTTTATAAAAAGCCCAACTTACATAAACCTTAGTTACATAATGGGAGAAGGCAATGGCACCCCACTCCAGTACTCTTGCCTGGAAAATCACATGGATGGAGGAGCCTGAGTCGCTAGGAGTCAGACACGACTGAGCGACTTCACTTTCACTTTTCACTTTCATGCCTTGGAGAAGGAAATGGCAACCCACTCCAGTGTTCTTGGCTGGAGAATACCAGGGGCAGGGGAGCCTGGTGGGCTGCCATATCTGGGGTCACACAGAGTCAGACACGACTGAAGCGACTTAGTAGTAGTTACATAATTAGAATCTAGTCTTAAAATAAATGCAAAATTATGTATTTTTAAGTTTTTCCTTTGGCTTTAAAAAATATTTTCTTTATATGGGAAATCTTCAACATTATAATATATAAACAAAAAGCGTTTTTTTTTAAAACAATCACAAAACAAACAAAAATTAAAAAATAACAACAAAAAGCAACCATGAAAAGATTTGCATCTTGCCATATTATAAACTTCCAAAGAAAGTGAAACAACAACATATTTTTGGAAACCAGAATACAATGCCTGGCACATACTGAAAAAACCTAAACTCTACCAAATGAAAGAGGAAAGAGTGAAAAAGCTGTCTTAAAACTCACCATTCAAAAAACTAAGATGATGGCATCCAGTCCCATCACTTGATGGCAAATAGAAGGGTAAACAATGGAAAGAGTGTCAGATTTTATTTTTTTGGGCTCCAATATCACTGCAGATGGTGACTGCAGCCACAAAATTAAAAGATGCTTGCTCCTTTGAAGAAAAGCTATGACAAGAGGAAAGAGTGAAAAAGCTGTCTTAAAACTCACCATTCAAAAAACTAAGATGATGGCATCCAGTCCCATCACTTGATGGCAAATAGAAGGGTAAACAATGGAAAGAGTGTCAGATTTTATTTTTTTGGGCTCCAATATCACTGCAGATGGTGACTGCAGCCACAAAATTAAAAGATGCTTGCTCCTTTGAAGAAAAGCTATGACAAAACTAGGCAGAGTATAAAAAGCAGAAACATCATTTTGCTGACAAAGTTCCGTCTAGTCAAAGCTATGGTTTTTCCAGTAGTCATGTGTGGATATGAGAGTTACCATAAAGAAGGCTGAATACCAAAGAATTGATGCTTTTAAACTATAGTGTTGGAGAAGGCTCTTGAGAGTCCCTTGGACTGCAAAGAGATCAAACCAGTCAATCCTCAAGGAAGTCAATCCTGAATATTCATTAGAAGGACTGATGCTGAAGCTCCAATACTTGGTGCCCACTTGATGCAAAGAGCCAACTCATTAGAAAGACTGATTCTGGGAAAGATTGAAGGCAGGTGAAGGGGATGACAGAGGATAAGATGGTTGGATGGCATCACCGACTCAATGCACATGAGTTTGAGCAAGATCCAGGAGATGGTAGGACAGGGAAGCCTGGCGTGCTGCAGTCCATGGGGTCACAAAGAGTCGGACACGACTGTGTGACTGAACAACAATAAATACCAAAATGAGCCTTTAAAGTGTTACCCTTCAATAACTTATCAAGAGCTATACAACAATGAAGTCTATTAATTATGTCTACATCAGGAATGAAGATTGAGAAAGAAATAAATAATTAAAAAAATTCAAGTCACTAAAAGCTGACAAACACAAAATCCTATGTAACATTAGATTTGCCCTACTTCATTCAGGCTGCTAATTACAGAACCAGTCTCTCCAGGGTAAAGAGCTGCTGTCTTCTTCTGTTAATGGAGACATAGTCTATCCTTCTTCTGGAGCCTACTGTTCTTTTGTGTTCTGCCATGGTCTAACTCTTAAGCGAGTCATTGGGAACTGTGCATTCTGGAGTGGTCTTGACATCAAATATTGACTATAACAGCAGGGATAGAAGTTGTCCTTAGTAGTGATGTGATATCCAGTAGAAGTATGAAGTATTAGCTTCCAGAGTGGACTCAGATGTGAAGAGGGCACGTTCCTTAGAGGAGCAAATCTTCAGGCATTAAGACCCTTACTCTTTGTTGCTATGTTTGGGACAGAGCATTTAGTCATAAATCCAAGTTCTTTTAGATAAAGTCATTTAATTTCTTTTTGATTCAAAAATAAGGAAACGTGATGGAATTAGTCATTCAGGAGGTGATACCACCTCTTCACTGAAATCTGACCTCAAAGAGATGAGCTCAGTCCCAGTTTGTCATGTTGCCTCTGACGGATGAATCAAAAATAATACTTTGAGGCTGGGCAAGTTGCCTGGTGACAACCATAGAGGCTCTAGACGGATTGTCTTACGTAGTATTTTTCTGAGGAAGAAGAGTTTCCAATATCTCAGGTAATTTCAGGAATTTCATTCCTCCGTGGCCCAAAGTGCCTCAGCTCTAGAAATCCCTGTTCATCAGTTCATGCACCAGACATGCCCCAAGTTATTATAAAAAGACTGATCCACACATCAGATCCTCTTCCTTTTCCCCTCTAAAGAGATACTGTTTTCCCATGGTCCCTTCTCTATCATAAGATTTCTCAGCAAATAATTGCAGGTGTCTTTTCTTTGAGATTAGCTATGCAGAGATAGGAGTGACTCTGGGTGTGCACCAGATATAGACTCTTACATTGCATCTAAGATCACTGTTGATGAACAGAGAAGGGAGATAAGCAGAATACCTTGAATCATTGGTACAGTGTTGCCTCAAAGTTTTATGGGTTGGAAAATATTAGACTTTTTACGGACGTGTTGTTGAGAACTTGTTAAAGTAACAATGGTGTACATGTGTCAAAGAACAATTGCAAGGGACAAATTAAACAGGCAAGGAAGATTTTATCAGGACTATTGCAATAGGAGAGAGATTGAACTCCATTCTGCTGGAACAAAAGACAGGAGAACATTAGGTGTTGCAGTGAGTTACTGGAAAAGTATTGGGGGACTTTCCTGGGGTTGTGGGGGATTGGTCAAAGTTTCTAATTGGAGCTGCTGCTACTAAGTCACTTCAGTCGTGTCCGACTCTGTCTGACCCCATAGATGGCAGTCCACCAGTCTCCCCCATCCCTGGGATTCTCCAGGGAAGAACACTGGAGTGGGTTGCCATTTCTTTCTCCAATGCATGAAAGTGAAAAGTGAAAGTGAAGTCGCTCAGTCATGTCCGACTCTGAGTGACCCCATGGACTGCAGCCTACCAGGCTCTTCTGTCCACGGGATTTTCCAGGCAGAGTACTGGAGTGGGATGCCATTGCCTTCTCCGACCCTCCCACAAAAACTGGGAGATAGGGACATTTTCTCAATGATTCCATTATAAAGGATGGCTCCCAATTCTTGAGAAAGACATTCCTCGTTGAAAAACTGACAGAAGACTGGAAGATTTATATCTCCAAGCAGCAGAGAAGGAATATGCAATTTGATGTTTTCTAAAGTAAATATTCTGAGAAAAAACAGGCAAGGAAGAAATCTGTTTAAAGTTACTCAAGTTAAGACAAATGTTCAGACAGTCCTGGTCACATATTTCCTTAAGCTAATTTAACTAGACTGTATGTTTGGCTATAAGCATCCACTTTTCTTTAATATATTTTTCCACATCCAGGCTGTAACTGAACAAGACCCCATGGGGCCTTCCTAGGACAGGCCCCTCCCTCATTTTTTTCTCCCAAGTACCCAGATAATATTATCTGATGCACAATTCCTGAGCTGTTTTGAAGATGTAAAACCCTCCAACCAAATGGAAGGTGTTAACTACGTGATGACTATGAGCACATAGTCCCAGGTCTCCTGAAGCCTAAGGACTGATAATGTTAACCCCTCTGACTCCACTCAATGACATTACCATCAGCCAATCAGAGAAATATGCACAAGCTGATCATAGACACTGTGACCCCCACATCCTCACCTGGCTTTTAAAAATGCTTTAAAATCCTTTGGGGAGTTTGGGCCATTTTTAAGCACAAGCAACCTGTGTTCTGGCCTGGTCTTGCAATAAAATTTTCTTTGATCCAAACTCTGACATTTTGGTTTGTTTGGCATCAGTGTGTTTCAGGCACTTGAACTAACAAGGCCATCCAATTTGAGGTTTCTAAACTCTAGTAGCAAGCACCCCTCAAAAAGGACCTTACTCCTACAGACACATTCTCTTTTATCAGATGCTAATGTGCAAACACACAATTTTGACAGATGTTTGAAGGTTAATCTATTCAGAACAGCTGTTTCAGCAAGAACAAAACTTTGACTATGATCCTAGGAAAAAATTCTATCCTTTCTCCTCTGAACTGAATTGGAGAGAACAACTGGCAAACTCTGTTTGCCTGTCTATAACTGTTTTCTGCAAGGGTGCACCAGCCACAAATAGCAAATCCTAGTACAAGGTTAAGGTTAAAGGTGAAGAGGCAATTTTTCAGTAACCAGGATTCCAGCCACAATACTTTCTCCAAAATAAAGCTCTTAAAAATCAAATGGCCATATTCTGTATCAATCAGCATTTATCTGAGATCTTTTAGTCAATTCAAACATTTTGGCATTACAAATAAAGGTTACAGGACATTGACTCTTCAGTTGTGTCAGCACTTAAGAAGTAATAACCACTAAAGCACAGCTCATTAAAAAACCCTTCAGGTGAGAAGCAAGTCTTAACATTGCACATTGTGTCACAGAGAATGTTAAACAATACAGATCCAATATGCAGCAAATGTGAGAAGGACAAGCACTGAAAGACAGATATTCAGGGCTGCAGGATATAATTCAATAAAATATTTTTTTTTAAAGTTCATGTGGGAAAATTCTAAATACTTATATTAGTTTTTATTTCCTTGAAGAACATTTATTCAGGAACCAAGAAAATGGCTTCTATCAATTTATAAATAATATTAAAATTATACTAGGATTAAGTCATTGGAAATAATAGCCAATACAAAATTTCCAAGTTCAAACAATGGAGAGTAGACATAAAGAAAAATTCAAAGAAGCATTCTTGAGGAATAATACTTTGATCATCTCTTTTCTCTTTTAATTCATTAATCATCTCTGGACTTTACTAATTGCTTGATCTTAGGCTTTACTACAATAGCAATGCTTTCAAAAGCATGTTCTCTGTTCATCTGGCAAAAAAAAAAAAAACAAAAAAAACAAAAAAAACAGAGGATTATCACTGTAATATTACCAGCCAAAAAGAATGCATCTTCTTTTAATAAAATGAAATGACATGATATAATACCTTGAACTCTCCCCTCAAATTTGATTCATCTTATTTTCTTTTATTTGAAATGAGTATTAGATTAGACCAACCTTTATGCCAAGGTTATATTGTTGCCAAGAATCACAGGAAAATAATTAATATTCAGAGTTTGGGGGACATCTCGAAATTCTTCTTGAGACATTGAATCAAAGTTCTGATTTTGCAACATGTTATTTTAGTAGAATGAATCATTTTTATATCCTAAAACACATGACCACAAACACCACTGCCAGATGTCTGTTCACGTCAATATATTCTAGAATTTGAGATGATGGATATAGATGAAAATATTTAATGTTTGACTTAGAAAAGTATTCTTCCCTGCTATTTAATGGAACTATTTGTAAATCTATAATGTTTTTCAAGGCCCAGAAAATAGTTTGCTGCTGCTGCTGCTGCTAAGTCGCTTCAGTCATGTCCGACTCTGTGCGACCCCATAGACGGCAGCCCACCAGGCTCCCCCATCCCTCTAATCTATCTGCTTATTGTGATATTTATAAATAGTCATTAAGTTCCTTTCTGAGTACTTCACTAAGCACTATGTGTCAATAATGGGTAAAAATCATAACCACTAATTTGTAACTGTAAAATAAAATTACTACATAAGATACCTGGGTATAAGCATAGAAATACAAAGACACACATTTCAAATACCAAAATATCATATGCAGTTATTAGCAGAATGTGATCAATGTAGACCATGAATAAGGCCCTTTAACTCAGCTCATAGTCTTTAAGCTATTAAACTTGAGTTTCTATTGTTTCCAAGTCACTTTTGAGTGTAGGTCAGCTTGCTGCCCATGGAAAGACATTGATCAGTTTTCTTGTTTGCCTTCCTAACATTTGCACTAAGACTGACCATAGAGAGGTTCTGTGGAATTCCTTCTAGTACAAATATTCTATGCATTAATAATAATGACAGTGGTAACAGCATAGTTATTGTGTACTAGTGAATCTCTACTTATTAGACACAGTACAGGCTTACTCATCAGTGCATGCAAATGAGATCCCTTGGGTATTAATTCCTCTCTTCACAGACTCATTGTCTCAACCTCTCCCAGATGATAGAGGAATTCCAGCCATACACAGATCTCCCCCTGAAATTACTGCTGCTTGGGCCAACATGAGTTGCCGACACAACTGGCAAGCTTCTCCAGAAGGCTCTGCAGCATCCAGCATATGGTGCTGACTCTCTGAGAGCCAAGATTCACAAGTCCTGGAATCCTGGACCTATTACCCCTGGTGACACACTAGTAAAATTTTCGCTTGTTTTCCCAAAACTTAATGCTCTGCTGGTCTAGAGGTCTTAATTCCAAAGGGAGGACAGCATCTACCAAAAGACACAACAGTGATTTCACTGGGCTGAGACTTAAGACTGACACTCAGCCACTCTGGCTTCTTCATGCTTCTGAAGCAAAAGGCAAACCAGAACACTATAGTATTGGCTGAGGTTATTGATCCTGATTACCAGAAGGAAATTGGAGTACTTTTCCATGATGTAGATAAGGAGAAGTATGACTGTAATACAGGGCATCTCTTAGTATTACCATGGCCTGTGATTAATATCAGTGGAAACTCCAGGTAGAGTTAGTAATGGTCCAGACCCCTCAAGAATAAAGGTTGAATCACCTCATCAGGTAAAGAACCATGACTGAAGTCATAGGGAATACAGAATGGGTAATAAAAAATGGGTAGTTATAAATACCAACTACGATCATGTGACCAGTTACAAAATCAGGACTGTAATAATGAATATTTTCTCTTTATCTCATTATGAATACTTAGTACATACATTAAGCAGATATCTATGCTTTCTCTCTTCTAATCTTTCCTTATCATGTAAGATAAGATATCCTGACTTTATTACACTGTTTAAGCATTGTTGATTTAACATCATAGTATTCAAGTTATGATGTGATATAAAGAGAAGAGTGAATATCATTCAAGGACTTTACCTTCTCTCTGGGAAAGGAAATTATGAGTTTTTGTTGTAGGCAAGATATTAAATCCTGATAGGTGGAATTATGACCTTGTTATTTTCTTTACTGGAGATTGTGTGATTTAAGCAGATGTGTAGGAGTGATAGGTTGAAAAGAGGCAGACATATGATGGTTAATTTAATGTGTTAATTTGCCTGGGCTAACAAATTGTGGGGAGAGAGCAAAATAGTCAAGATGGCATGTTCAGGTTCTCTCACCCCAAGTTTTGTAAATAACGACTATGTAACAACTGAGATCATTTACAGTGCTGTGCATTCATGCCACGAGGTATATTCACTTGGCCACAGGTCACTGTGTGTGGTGTGCCTAAGAAACCAACTCCACCTAAGAATGGGCTCCACCTAAGAAAGAGGCGGCATTACTGCTACATCACAGTTGTCTCCACTGGGTCATCTGTGAAAGGAGAGAATATAGCACGTCTACTCCTGCAGCTGCTGCATCAGCCAGGAGAGAAGGCTGCTATGGATGTGGTGCCAGCCAGGGGTGAATAAACATGTCTGCATTTCCTCCAGTTCCTCCAGGATCCTGTCAGTCTCTTAGCCTGTGTGTCGCCTGCCCTAGGTTCAGCAAACAGTGAAAACAGGATGATCAGTGATACAATTGGCATAGTTGGCAGGATACTCAGTGGGTAGGATAGCCTGAGGCTCCACTAGATGGAAGAAGCCAGTGGCCACCATACAGCATAAGGTACCATGTGGCTGCAATTCTCTCAGCATGACCTCTGTAGAAAACTGGGAGTGGGCAGACGGTCCCTGGATAGCATTGATGAAGCATTACAGGCAGTGAGTTCCCATGTGCTGAACAAGGTGTCATGGACTGCAACTGCCACTGTGGCATGGATTTTGTTGAGTGCTCTGAAAATGAATACAGATAGTACTCTCCAGGATGCTGCGCTGGCGCACTATGTGCAGAGATACTTGGGAAAACTGGAGCAAGAACCCAGCATCTCTGACAGTGAGGCACTAAGTGACGGTATGATGAACATTTTTAGACTGCAGGTCCCCACTTGTTAAGGAGGCCCGTTGTACAGTAGAAAGTGAAGCATGAGCAGCAGATGGCTGGGGTGGGGAGGGGGAGCATCCTCAAGGTGCCCCCAATCTGACTGAGTTCACAGTGTATTGACCAACCATATACTTGGGTGGAGTTGGTCAACTTGGGTAAACAGTTTCGGCAAACACACCAGGAGCATTTGGCAGCATGACTTCTGCGACTTTCAGACACAGGCAGGGGTGGGCCCAATGCCTCTGGGGGTTTGTGCAGCTCCTTACTGAGAGAAGGAGAGGGACAGCATGCAAGATGCCATTTTGAAAGTGTGAGGCCCCGGAAGGGGGCCCGAGCTGGCAGAGATCCCATACACATTCAGGCAGTTCAGTCGCTCAGTCATGTCCGACTCTTTGCGACTCCATGAACCCCAGCATGTCAGGCCTCCCTGTTCATCACCAACTCCTGGAGACCACCCAAACCCATGTCCATTGAGTCGGTGATGCCATCCAGCCATCTCATTCTCTGCCGTCCCCTTCTCTTCCTGCCCTCAATCTTTCCCAGCATCAGGGTTTTTTCCAATGAGTCAGCTCTTCACATCAGGTAGCCAAAGTATTGGAGTTTCAGCTTCAGCATCAGTCTTACCAATGAACATCCAGGACTGATCTCCTTTAGGATGGACTGGTTGGATCTCCTTGCAGTCCAAGGGACTGGCAAGAGTCTTCTCCAACACCACAGTTCAAAAGCATCAATTCTTTAGTGCTCAGCTTTCTTCACAGTCCAACTCTCACATCTATACATGACTACTGGAAAAACCATAGCCTTGACTAGATGGACATTTGTTGGCAAAGTAATATTTCTGCTTTTTAATATGCCATCTAGTCTGGTCATAACTTTCCTTCCAAGGAGTAAGCGTCTTTTAATTTCATGGCTGCAATCACCATCTGCAGTGATTTTGGAGCCCAGAAAAATAAAGTCAGCCACTGTTTCCCCATCTATTTGCCATGAAGTGATGGGACTGGATGCCATGATCTTCGTTTTCTGAATGTTGAGGTTTAAGTCAACTTTTTCACTCTCCTCTTTAACTTTCCCCAAGAGGCTCTTAGTTCTTCTTCACTTTCTGCCATAAAGGTGGTGTCATCTGCCTATCTGAGGTTATTGATATTGCTCCCAGCAATCTTGATTCCAGCTTGTGCTTCTTCCAGGCCAGTGTTTCTCATGATGTACTCTGCACAGAAGTTAAATAAGCAGGGTGACAATATACAGCCTTGACGTACTCCTTTCCTGATTTGGAACCAGTCTCTTGTTCCATGTCCTGTTCCAACGGTTGCTTCCTGATCTGCATATAGGTTTCTCAAGAGGCAGGTCAGGTGGTCTGGTATTCCCATCTCTCTCAGTATTTTCCACAGTTGATTGTGATCCACACATTCAAAGGCTTTGGCATAGTCAATAAAGCAGAAATAGATTTTTTTCTGGAACTCTCTTGCTTTTTCCATGATCCAGCAGATGTTGGCAATTTGATCTCTGGTTCCTCTGCCTTTTCTTAAACCAGCTTGAACATCAGGAAGTTCACGGTTCATGTATTGCTGAAGCCTGGCTTGGAGAATTTTGAGCATTACTTTACTAGTGTGTGAGATGAGTGCAATTGTGCAGTAGTTTGAGCATTCTTTGGCATTGCCTTCCTTTGGGATTGGAATGAAAACTGACCTTTTCTGGTCCTGTGGCCACTGCTGAGTTTTCCAGATTTGCTGGCATATTAAGTGCAGCAAAAAGCCTCTTGATGAAAGTGAAAGAGGAGAGTGAAAAAGTTGGCTTAAACCTCAACATTCAGAAAACTAAGATCATGGCATCTGGTCCCATCACTTCATGGGAAATAGATGGGGAAACAGTGGAAACAGTGTCAGACTTTATTTTTCTGGGCTCCAAAATCACTGCAGATGGTGACTGCAGCCATGAAATTAAAAGACACTTACTCCTTGGAAGAAAAGTTATGACCAACCTAGATAGCATATTCAAAAGCAGAGACATTACTTTGCCGACTAAGGTCCATCTAGTCAGGGCTACGGTTTTTCCAGTGGTCATGTATGGATGTGAGAGTTGGACTGTGAAGAAGGCTGAGTGCCGAAGAATTGATGCTTTTGAACTGTGGTGTTGGAGAAGACTCTTGAGAGTCCCTTGAACTGCAAGGAGATCCAACCAGTCCATTCTGAAGGAGATCAGCCCTGGGATTTCTTTGGAAGGAATGATGCCAAAGCTGAAACTCCAGTACTTTGGCCACCTCATGCGAAAAGTTGACTCATTGGAAAAGACTCTAATACTGGGAGGGATTGGGGGCAGGAGGAGAAGGGGACAACAGAGGATGAGATGGCTGGATGGCATCACTGACTTGATGGACGTGAGTCTGGGTGAACTCCAGGAGATGGTGATGGACAGGCAGACCTGGCACGCTGTGATTCATGGGGTCGCAAAGAGGCAGACATGACCGGTGACTGAACTGAACTGAACTGAATAAAAATTCTGCAGGAGTGGAGTTGCCTCTATGGAGGCTTTCCTGCTATTTCATAAAGACAGATGGTGGACTGGATTTGACCATGGAAAATAGAGGCACTCCATATGCGGTGAGTTGCTCTTCTAGCCCTATGAGGGCAAAGACTGCAACTTGTGTTCCTAACCTGGCATTGGGTTTTGCTATGTACTCAGATATAACTGTTTGTTGTTGTAGCCTCTACTGCTGTTGTAAGATGTAAATCCAAGGGTTACTGTTACTTGCCAAGGGAATATCACAGAAGATGGACTGTGCATAGAATCTGAGACGAGAGACCCTGAAGGGGTAGAGTGTGGGGAGAGGACAAATTAGCCAAGATGGCATGTTCAGGCTCTCTCACCCCATGCTTTTTAAATAATGACCATGAGATAGCTGAGATCATTTATAGCACTGTGCATGCCCATCATAAGGTACTCACTTGGTCATGGGTTACTGTGTGTAGTACACCTGTATGCGCTCCACCTAAGAAAGTGGTGGCATTACTGCTGTATCACAGCTGTGTTTGTTGGGTCAGTCACAAGAGGAGAGAACATAGCATGTCTACTGCTACGGCTGCTGTGTCAGCCAGGAGAGAGGTTGTGTTGCGTTAGATTATGTTATGGCTGCCATGCCAGCCAAGGAGAATAAACGTGTCTGCAGTTCCTATGGCTCCTCAAGTATCCTTTTAGCCTCTTAGCTCATGCCTTGCCTGCCCTGGGTTCAGTGAGCAGAATGATCAACAACACATGAATGCTCATAGAGCTGGTGAAATATCATTTTTTAGTGTGTCTGCAAAGCTGTTTCCAGAAGGGCAATTTATCCACATGTGAATCCACTGACTGAACAAAGCAGGTGACCCTCAAAAATGCTGAAGGGCATCATCCAATCCACCAAATATTAGACTAGAACAAAAAAGCAGAGGAAGGGAGAATTTGCTTGTTTTGCTTGATCTGATTCACCAGTCCTTTCCCGCTGCTGGACTTTGGTTTTGACTTCCAGACTAGAACCAAAACTGATATCATCCACTTCCTGGTTTTCCAACCTTTGAACTTGGACTGAATTATACCCTAGCATTCTCCAGTCTCCAGCTTGTCACTTACTCAGTCTCCTTAATCACACAAGCCGATTCTTATAATATATCTTCTTTTTAACATACAGACTGACCTTGGAGATATTGCAGGATCAATACAATAAATCAATGCAATAAAGCTAGTAATGCAGTAAAGTAAGTCACATGAATTTTTGGTTTCCCAGTGCATCTAAAATTCTGTTCACACTATTGTAGTCTATTAAGTGTATAAACACATTATGCCTAAAAAGTAATGCACATACTTTAATTAAAAATACTTTACTGCCAAAAAGTGCTCACTATCATCTGTGCCTTCAGAGAGTTGTGGTTGTAACACCAAAGGTCACTGATCAAAGATCAGTAATGGCAGATGACCGTAACAGTATAATAATAATAGAAAGTTTGAAATATGGCAGAATCACCAAAATGTGACACAGAGACATATACTAAGCAAATGATGTTGGGGAAAAGGTTCCAAGTAACTTACTTGAGGCAGGTTTGCCACGAACCTTCAATTTGTATAAAACACAAAATCTGTGAAACATGATAAAGTGAGTCACAATATAATGGTGTCTCTCTCTCTGTGTTCTCTATTATCTCTCTCTCTCTCCCTCTTTATCTCCTATTTGTTTTCATTCTCTGGAGGACCCTAATACACTTCAAAGGCTTCTCTGATGGCTCAAATGGTAGAGAATCTTCCAGCAGTGCAGGATAACCAGGTGCAGCCCTTCGGTTGGGAAGATCACCTGGAAAAGGGAATGCTAACCCACTCTACTATTCTTGCCTGGAGATTTCCATGGAAAGAGGAGCTCTGGTGGGCTATAGTCTATGGGGTTGCAAAGAGTCAGACACAACTGAGCCACTAACACTTTCACTTTTCAGTACAGTTCATGAGATAATATGGGATAGTCACAAACAAAATTGTACTAAAGAACACATTGGTTGTCTAGCAAAAAGGATAAATCGGGCATTGAAATAAAAATTATAATAAGCTTTTCAGTTGCTCAATCGTATCCAACTCTTTCCAACCCCATGAGCGGCAGCATGTCAGTCTGCCCAGTTGTCCCTATCTCCCAGGTCAGTTCAGTTCAGTTGTACAGTCATGTCTGACTCCTTATGACCCTATGGACTGCAGCATGCCGGTCTTCCTTGTCCTTCTCATGTTGATCAAGTCAGGGATACCATCCAATGATTTTGTCCTCTGTCATGCCCTTCTCCTGCCTTCAAACTTTCTGAGCATCAGGGTCTTTTCTAATGAGTTAGCTCTTCTCATCAGTTGGCTAAAGTACTGGAGCTTCAACTTCAGCATCAGTCCTTCTAATGAATATTCAGGATTGATTTCCTTTAGGGTTGACTGGTTTGGTCTCCTTGCAGTCCAAGTGACTCTCAAGAGTCTTCTCCAACACCACAGTTCAAAAGCATCAGTTCTTTGGTGTTCAGCTTTCTTTATGGTTCAACTCTCACATTCACATGTAACTACTGGAAAAACCATAGCTTTGACTGGACAGACCTTTGTTGGCAAACTAATGTCTCTGCTTTTGAATATGCTATCTAGGTTTCTCATAGTTTTCCTTCTGAGGAGCAAGCATCTTTTAATTTCATGGCTTCAGACACCATCTGCAGAGATTTTGGAGCCCAAGAAAATACAGTCTTTCACTGTTTCCATTGTTTCCCCATCTATTTGCCATGAAGTGATGGACCAGACAGCATGTTCTTAGTTTTTTGAATGTATACTTTTAAGCCAGCTTTTTCGCTCTCCTCTTTCACTTTCATCAAGAGGCTTTTTAGTTTTTCTTCACTTTCTGCCATAAGGGTGGTGTCATTTGCATACCTGAGGTTATTGATATTTCTTGCAGCAATCATGATTCTAGATTGTGCTTCATCCAGCCTGCATTTTGCATGATGTATTCTGCATATAAGTAAGTAAGCAGGGCAACAGTATACAGCCTTGATGTACTCCTTTCCCAATTTGGAACCAGTCCATTGTTCCATGTTCGGTCTGACTGTTCCTTCTTGACCTGCATACAGATTTCTTTGGAGGCAATTAAGGTGGTCTGGGATACCCATCTCTGGAAGAAATTTCCAAAGTTTGTTGTAATCTAGACATCTGAGGCTTTGACATACTCAATAAAACCGAAGTAGACATTTTTCTTGAACTCTCTTGTGTTTTCTAGGATTGAGCAGATGTTGGCAATTTGATCTCTGATTCCTTTGCCTTTTCTACATGCAGCTTGAACATCTGGAAGTTCTCGGTTCACATACTGTTGAAGCCTAGCTTGGAGAATTTTGAGCATTACTTTGCTAGCATGTTGCCTTTCTTTGGGATTGGAATAAAAACTGACCTTCTCCATTCCTGTGGCCACTGCTGAGTTTTCCATATTTGCTGGCATATTGAGTGCAGCACTTTCACAGCATCATCTTTCAGGATTTGAAACAGCTCACTGGAATTCCATCACCTCCACTAGCTTTGTTTGTAGTGATGCTTCCTAAGGCCCACTTACTTGACTTTGCGTTCCAGTATGTCTGGCTCTAGGTGAGTGATCACACCATCGTGGTTATCTGGGTCATGAATATCTTTTCTGTATAGTTCTTCTGTGTATTCTGGCCACCTTTTCTTAATGTCTTCTGCTGCTGTTAGGTCCATATCATTTCTGTCCTTTATTGTGCCCATCTTTACATAAAATTTCCCTTGGTATCTCTAATTTTCTTGAAGAGATCTCTAGTCTTTCCCATTCTAGTGTTTCTCTCTGTTTCTTAGCATTGATCACTGAGGAAGGCTTTCTTATGTCTCTATACTATTTTTTGGAACTCTGCATTCAAATGGGTATATCTTTCCTTTTCTCCTTTGCCTTTAGCTTCTCTTCTTTTCTCAGCTATTTGTAAGGCCTCCACAGACAATCATTCTGCTTTTCTTGTATTTCTTTGTCTAGGATATGGTCATGATCATGCCTCCTGTACAATATCATGAACCTCCATTCATAGTTCTTCAGGCACTCTGTCTATCAGATCTAATCCCTTGAATCCATTTGTCACTTCCACTGTATAACTGTAAGTGGTTTTCCCTACTTTCTTCAATTTAAGTCTGAGTTTTACAATAAGGAGTTCACGATCTGAGCCACAGTCAGATCCTGATCCTTTTTTTAACTGACTAAATAGAGCTTCTCCATGTTTGGCTGCAAATAATATAATCAATGTGATTTCAGTATTGACCATCTGGTGTGTCCATCTATTGTGTTGTTGGAAGAGGTTACTATGCAATATTGTTCTTTACAGCATCAGACTCTACTTCCATCACCAGGCATATCCACAACTGAGTATTGTTTTCACTTTGGCTCCATCTCTTCATTCTTTCTGGTGTTATTTCTACAATCTCCTCCAGTAGCATATTGGGCACCTACTGACCTGGGGGGTTCATCCTTCAGTGTCATATCTTTTTGCCTTTTCATAATCTGGTTCTTAAAGGCAAGAAAACTGAAAGGTTTGCCATTCACTTCTTTACTGGACCACATTTTGTCAGAACTCATCATGACCCATCCATTTCGGGTGGCCCTACATGACGTGGCTTATAGTTACACTGAGGTTGACAAGGCTGTGATCCATGTGATCAGTTTGGATATCTCACCAAGTTTGATCAAACTCATGTCCATTGAGTCGATAATGCCATCCAACCATCTCATCCTCTGTTACCCCCTTCTCCTCTTGCCCTCAATCTTTCCTAGCATTACGGTCTTTTACAGTGAGTTGACTCTTCGAATCAGGTAGCCAAAGTATTGGAGATTCAGCTTCAGTATCAGTCCTTACAATGAATATTCAGTGTTGATTTCCTTCAGGATTGACTGGTTTGATCTCCTTGCTGTCCAAGGGACTCTCAAGAGTCTTCTCCAGCACTATTTGAAAGCATCATTTCTTTAGTTCTTAGCTTTTTATATGATCCAACTCTCAATTCTATACATGACTACTGGAAAAACCACAGCTATGAATATGCTGACCTATGTTGGCAAAGTGATGTCTCTACTTTTTAATTCATTGTTTACGTTTGTCATAACTTTTCTTTCAAGGAACAACCGCCATATGATTTGAGGGCTGCAGTCACCATCTGCAGTGATTTTTGAGTCCAAGAAGATAAAGTTTGCCACTTTTCCCATTTTTTCCCCTTCTATTTTCCATTAAGTGATTGGACCAGATGCTATGATCTTAATTTCTAGAATGCTGAGTTTTAAACCAGCTTTTTCACTCTTCATTTCATCTTTATCAAGAGGCTCTTTAGTTCCTCTTTGCTTTCTGCCATTAGGGTGGTGTCATCTGTATATCTGAGATTATTGATATTTCTCCCCACAATCTTGATTCCAGTTTGTGATTCACCCAGCCCTGCATTTCACATGTTGTACTTGACGTCTCAGTTAAACAAGCAGAGTGACAATATACAGCCTTGACATAATCCTTTCCCAATCTTGAACCAGTTTGTTCTTTCATGTCTGGTTATAACTTTTGCTTCTTGACCTGCATGCAGGTTTCTCAAGAGGCAGGTATGGTGGTCTCGTATTCTCATCTCCATAAGAATTTTCCACAGTTTGTTGTGATCCACACAGTCAAAGGCTTTAGCATAGTAAGTGAAGCAGAAGGAGATGTTTTCTGGAATTCCTTTGCTTTGTTATGATCCAACTGATGGTTGCAGTTTGGTCTCTGGTTCCTTTACCTTTTCTAAATCCACCTTGTACATCTGGCAGTTCCTGGTTCATGTACCATTAAAGCCTAGCTTGAGGGATTTTGAGCACTTCCTTGCTAGCATGTGAAATGAGTGCAATTTTGCAATAGTTTGAATATTCTTTGACATTGTCATTCTTTGGGATTGCAATGAAAATTCACCTTTTTCAATCCTGTGACCACTGCTGAGTTCTCCAAATTTGCTGGTATATTGAGTGCAGCACTTTCCCATCATCTTTGAGGTTTATAAATAGTTCAGGTGGAATTCCATTGCCTCCACTACCTTTGTTTGTAGTAATGCTTCCCAAGGCACACTTGACTTCACACTCCAGGATATCTGACTTTAGGTGAGTAACCACATAATTGTGGCTATCCAACATCAATAAGACCTTTTTGTACAGTTCTTCTTTGTATTCTTGCCACCTCTTCTTAACCCCTCTGCTTCTGCTAAGTCCTTAGTGTTTCTATCCTTTACTGTGCTCATCTTTACATGAAATGGTCCCTTGGTATCTCTGATTTTCTTGAAGAGAGCTCTAGTCTTTCCATTCCATTGTTCCCCTCTATTTCTTTGCATTGATCACTTAGAAAGCTTTCTTATATCCCTCCTTGCTATTCTTTTGAACTCTGCATTCAAATAGGTGTATCTTTCCTTTTCTCCATTGTTTCTGTTGCTCTTCTTTTCTTAGCTATTTGTGAGGTCTCCTCAGACAACAATTTTTGCCTTGCTGCATTTCTTTTCCTTGGGGATGGTTTTGATCACCATCTCCTGTGCAATGTTAGAAACCTCCATCTGTAGTTCCTCAGGCATTCTGTCTATCAGATCTAATCCTTTGAGTCTATTTATCACTTCCATTGTATAACCATTAGGGATTTGATTTAGGTCATGCCTGAATGGGCTAGTGGTTTTTCCTACTTTCTTTAATTTAAGTCTGAATTTTGCAATGAGGAGTTCATGATCAGAGTCACAGTCAGCTCTCAGTCTTGCTATTGCTGACTGTATAGATCTTCTCCATCTGTGCTGCAAGGAATATACTCAATCTGATTTCAATATTGACCATCTGGTGATGTCCATGTGTAGAGTCATTTCTCATGTTTTTGTAAAACTGTGTTTCCTATGACCATTGTGTTCTGTTGACAAAACTTTGTTAGCCTTTGCCCTGCTTCATTTTGTGTTCCAAGGCCAAACTTACCTGTTAAGCTCCAGGTATCGCTTGACTTCCTACTTTTGGATTCCAATTCCCTATGATGAAAAGTACATCTCTTTTTGATGTTAATTCCAGAAGCTTGTACTTCTTTATAGAAGAGTTCGACTTCAGCTTCTTCAGCATTAGTGACTGGGGCATGGGCTTGGATAACTGTGATGTTGAATGGTTCACTTTGGAAATGAACCAAGATCATTCTGTCATTTTGTACTGAGATTGCACCCAAATACTGCATTTCAGACTCTTGTTGATTGTAAGGGTTACTCCATTTCTTCTAAGAGATTCTTGTCCACAGGAGTAGATATAATGGTCATCTGAATTAAATTAACCCATTTCAGTCCATTTAGTTCACTGATTCTGGAAATGTTGATCTCCACTCTTATCATGTCCTGTTTGGCTACTTTTAACTTAGATTCACAGACCTAACATTCCTGCTTACTGTGTAATACTGTTCTTTATAGCATCAGACTATACTTTAACAATCAGACATCCACAGCTGGGCAGTGTTTCCACTTTGCTTCAGCCTCTTCATTTTTTTCTGGAGTTATTTCTCCTTTCTTCAGCAGTAAGATATTGGACACTTACCAACCCAAGGGGCTCATGTTTCAGTGTCATTTTTTTTTTTTTTTTTTTTTTGCCTTTTCAGTCTGTTCATGGTGTTCTCAAAGCATGCATGCTGAGTTGGTTTACCATTCCCTTCTCCAGCGGACCAAGTTTTGTCAGAACTCTGTACCATGTCCTGCCCATCTTGGGAGGCCCTGCATAGCATGGCTCATAGTTTCATTGAGTTCACAAGGCTGTGATCCATGTGATCATTTTTGTTAGTTTTCTGTGATTGTGGCTTTCATTCTGTCTGCCGTCTGATAGATGAGGAAAAGAGACTTGTGCAAGCTTCCTGATGGGAGGGACTGGCTATGGGGAAAACCATGCCTCTAAGATGGTAGAGTAGAAGGACATGCACTCCCAAACACATGTGAGTGTTTGGGAGTCTCTGGTGGAGGTGTGGGTTGACAGTGGCTTGCTGTGGTGTCAGAGGCACTGGCAGCAGCAGTCCTATAAGGAGTAGCATGTTGGCATAAGTCTCCTTGGAGGATGTCACCATCAACCTTGCCACAAAGCCTATAGCCATACCATAGAGATTGCAGGCTCCAGGACTCGGCTACCTCAGGCCAAACTACAGGGAGGGAGCACAGGCCTACCCATCAGCAGACAATTAGATTAATTATAGACTTAGCCAAAGAGGTTTTTTTTTTTTTCAGCCTTTCTGTAAGATGTTATGAAAAACCCTACAGAAATTTTTGCCCAACTCAATACTATGGTTCTTGACCATATCCTGCCAGTATTTCAACAACCTAAACAGAAATTATCTTACACCCTCCAGATACCTAGTTCTTCATTAATAAAATAAGGGAACTTGTTATAATAGTCTCCTGGGTATTTTCCAGTTATGAAGTTCTATGCTTCTAAAATGAAGTAATGGCACAGACACGACTGCTGTGTGTACTGAGCTAATGATTTTGGATGAACTTAGATTATAAAAGGGAAGTTAGTGTTGCTAATGCCATTTTTAAGTAGCAAAAGAAGACAGAATAAGCATGAAAGGAAAATACAACATTTATTGGTCTCTGCAATGGTAGTTAGTATTATTTTATCTTGTTTAAGTTTTTCTGAAAAGTGTATCAAGCTTATTATAGGTCTATGAAAAGATGCTTTGCAGTCTGTCTACTATGTTATGGTCTATCATCCACATTTTATAGGCAACAGAATGAAACATGTAAAGATACCAGGAAGAGAGTATAAATGATCAGTTTAACGAATTGCAATATATTGTGGCAGATAATCTAAAAAAGGAAATCCAGTAAATCAAAAAGCACGTCTACACTTGTCTGTGGAGGCCACAGCAGAACAGCTGGCAGTTGACATTTAGTGAAGAATGAAGATTTCCTGAATGAGGTTATCATAAAATGAAGAAGTAATTTCTTACACTGAAATGATGATGGAGGATACCAGAAATCCAAAGAAGTGTCAAACAGAAGTAACTTCAAATAAATATTTTATTAGCATCACTGAACAAGACTTGAAAATATCAAGAAGCTCACTGATAAAGACCAGAAGTGTTCTCGGACAGTAAAGAATCTGCCTGCAATGCAGGATATCCAGGTCGGGAAGACCCCCTGGAGGAGGGAATGGCAGCGCACTCCAGTATTCTTGCTTAGAAAACCCTATGGACAGAGGAGCTACGGTCCATGGGGTCTCAAATAGTTGCACACAACTGAACAACTGTGCATACACACAGAGAAGAAAATTTTATCAATATCTCCTTAGGTATAAGGACTAACTCTACATGCAAAATGGCTTCAGTGTTATCAGTCAAACTAGTTTAATCACATCAGTGACATTCAATTCAGAGGGGGGCGGAAACTAAAATATTATGAGTTTTTCCCCCTTGTGTCAGTGATACAGTTTTGCAAGAGTTTATTGTAAGGCTGAGGAAAGACTGCAAATAGCCTGCATTAGTTCTGATGTCATCTTGTTCATTAATTTCTTCTTGTGTGTAGCAAGCAAAAGTATTGATTGTCATTTATGTTCACCATTGAGCTAAAGTTGAGTTTTCATATGTTCCTGTTTAAGATTCATGGGCTAGCCCCAAATAACAAATTATTTTAAAAAAATGAGATTTTTTTTTGAAAATATAGATCATCTCTGACAGGGTCTTGCAGGTAACAGAAGAGGAAAACAGTTTTCAATGTTCTCATCATCTTTTCTGGCCAGTGGAATTGTTTTGTGTTTTTCAGCCTGTCATACTGGAGAGCATATGTAGGCTCTACTTTGGTCTGTTGGTAGATTTCATGTCTTACCAATACAGTGGAAGTTTATACTTTGTCAATTTATACATATCAATTATTCTGAGTGAAAACATGTTTAAAAACATATTTTTAAATAGAATATCCATATATTTGAGAGGAAAGAAGACAGGAACACAGAATACCAGCTTGGAGGTTAAAGGTCTTATGGAACAACTGGTCTATACAGTTTATGAAATTTTTTAGGTACTTTTTTGCAATCTATTTAAGATAAGTAGGACATCTCCAGATACAGATGAGAAAAGATAACCTTAGGGGCAGGGTATGTCATAACGGTGCAGACAGGTGATTAGCAGCAAGAATTCACTGATGATAGGTCCAGATCAGAATTTCCTTGCTTGCACAGTGGAACCTGTGCTTGGTTCCACAGAAACAATATGGATGATTCTGAGCATATTCAAGCTGCCTAGAAAAGTGGCACGTTAACTGATGTATTCACTCATCTTAAAGAAGGAATTCACAGGGCCTGGACTCCATCTTAGGCCTGTTCATGCTGATCATGCTCGGCCACCTTTCCAAAGGACTCTGAACTCTGTGTTTAGTGCCTATGAAAACAACAATAGAAGGATAAGACCCCCTCCAGACAGGGGAACCTTGAAGATCATATCTAGGTTACTCATTGCCTAAGAGAAAACATACACTAATCACCCCTTCCTCCAGACAGGCCATAAATTTTTCTGTATCAGAGTGTAACCTCGGGTTTATTGATTGGCTGATTGTTTGACTGAGCACATGAGCACATAGCACGCTAATGATGGAGTTATTGGGATTGTATTTTCCTTGGTTTATGTAATTCTCAAGTAATTTGGAGTGCTGAGTTCAGACACGTACACATGGGGTATAAAAGATTTTCACAAATGCTGGTCGGGGTCCTTGGCTAAGGGGAGACTCTGCTTGGGCCCACCGGTGTAATAAACTGCACTCCACTATCTGCATTGTCCTTCTGAGTGAGTTTGTTTCCCAGAATGCGTGGCTACAACAATCTAGTGATTCAGTGATCATTTTGCTCAATAAAATAAACATCGTACATTAAACATCACTGTGCTTGGGTTTGTCCGTACAAAAATGTGTAGCCCACAGTCTTACCCTTGGAAAGTTTCCAGCTTCATGAAATTTATTTGTTTTGTTTGTAACCAGTAGATTTTTTGTAAATTATATTTTATTAGTTTAAAGACTAGCTCCACCCCATCTTCACTTGATTCGAGTTCATCTTCCTGGACAGGTAAGGGAAAGATGCTTTGCTTATAATTCATGATTAAAATTTTTCTGTCTTAGATTATCTGTCTCTTACTTTTATAAATAAAGTCAACATAAATTTAAAGGTTTAACAAACTTGGGCCATAATAAATTAGATATTAATTATCATGGTGAATTATGAATATTTATATGTTGCTTAGTGAAGCAATCACAATCTATGTCAACAAGGACAAGGGAAAGTTAATGAGCTGAGCAACTGGAAATTAAAAGAGATATAAATTCAAGGAGACAGTCCTTACACCTATGAAAATGTAGGAGTAAAGGACATGTGTTAAATATGCTTTCCACTAAAAATATTTCTAGAAAGTATTGATGAAAGGAGAAAATAAAATGAATTAAAACTTGATTATTTTTGCTGTTTTTAAACAGGCTATTAAAAAAAAAAAAACAGAGTTTGAGCTCATACAAGTGAAAGAAACTTAGATGAAGATTTCTACCATTAAAAGGCTGCCTTTGCTCCAGTGTTTAAAAGTAAATGGAAATTTGCCATCTTGAGATCCTTGGGATTCAGCGGAAAGTTCATTAACTGATACAGATCTTGAGGCTCACATTCTTGTGAGCACTCCAAGAAAATGATTGAATTCTGGCTCTTTAGTCTTGAACTTGTCTTTCACATTCTTATCACAAGTCTCTTCTGATCAGTTTAATGGAATGAATCCAAGATTAGGGGTTCACTGAATAAGTTAGTTAGTAATATGATAATGTATTTCAAATCCATCACTTTTTTTCCCCAGTCAAATGTTATTTGGAGATTGATTTTAGTCATATAGCAAGTGAAATCTATAACATAGAATAATGAAGAAAGAATCTCACAAAATGAATTTCAAAGAGCAGGGGAAATATTGTATGGCTGACATAAAGGAGTTGTTACTTAGGATAAAGTTGTCCTTATGATAAACTAACAGGAAGGATTGTTTAAAATGAATGAGAATCCATTTAAAAATAAAGCATATGCATATTAAATGAAGTGTGTGGAGCCTACTCTTCCCCAGGGAAAATATTCTAATTATACTTTGGTTTTAAATTATTTTTCACAAAATAAAAATAGGAAGATAAACTGTACTAGTGTCACTAATCTTTGTATAGTGTCTGCATTATATTGAGTTTTAACACTTGTTCTTTTTATTAATTAAGAAATGGAATATTTCCTGCTGGGTCAGGAAACAAGGATGTCACAGTCACCAGCAATTGCAGCCACCACTGAAGGTGAACTGGTGAGCCCTGAGGGGATTCAGGAAGGAAAGAATATCTACCTTCCAGCAGCCATCAGACTGCAGCCACTCCCCACAGTGAGCCCTGGGGAGACTCTGGATGTGAAAACACAGGATATTGGCCCCAGATAGCTGAGGTGCATATCAAAGAAATTATTTCAGTGAGCCCAAACTCCTGCATCTTGCATAGACTTGAGACTGCCTGTCCTTTGCTACAATACTCCCATGTATCCTGGTATCCCCCATCCTACCCTTCACCTCCTCCTCAGAGCAGTTCCTTCAGGATTACTTAAGATAATACTTCACAGAACCAAAGTCCTAAGAATTTCTGCTGAATAAACCATAACTGTCAACTTTTAGGTGGTGAATATATTTTTTTAGTCTACAGTATCATTGGATAAACACACCAAAACTATTTTGCAATAAGTGTCTCATGATATCCGTGCTCCAGCTGACTAAAGATGAAAGGAAACAGTTACTTTAAGAAATCAGTCTCTTGAAATCCTTTTCCAACTTTGTCCAATTTTCATTGCTCTTGACAGCCTCATATTCTTTTTGTGATTGGAGAACAAAGTTGTTGTCTGGTGTCATCAGACTTGTCTTTTCTATTTTGATTTCTTATTCCTATAGTTTTGATTGGTTTAAAAATAAAAACATACAGAGAGAAATTTATTCTGCAATCTCAAGCTGAAGATTAATTAAGATTTTGTTTATGGTAGTTAACTTTTTATGGATTTGGAATTAGGATTATAAAAACAATATTTCTATAATTTATTTGGAAACAACATTTATTGCTTTGTGATTAAAGAAATGTAAAATCTCATTAATAGTATGCTTTGGACACAACATTTTAAGCACTATTAAATGTAAAATCAAATAGATATCTCCTTCTGAAGTGTTTTCTTGATTTAGGTTATTAATGAATAATATATATATAAAGCTGAATCAACTAGCTGCACACCTGAAACTAAGGCAATCAGTTCAGTCGCTCAGTCGTGTCTGACTCTTTGCAACCCCATGAATCGCAGCACGCCAGGCCTCCCTGTCCATCACCATCTCCCGGAGTTCACTCAGACTCACGTCCATTGAGTCCATGATGCCATCCAGCCATCTCATCCTTGGTCGTCCCCTTCTCCTCTTGCCCCCAATCCCTCCCAGCATCAGAGTCTTTCCAATGAGTCAACTCTTTGCATGAGGTGGCCAAAGTACTGGAGCTTCAGCTTTAGCATCATTCCTTTCAAAGAAATCCCAGACTTGATCTCCTTCAGAATGGACTGGTTGGATCTCCTTGCAGTTCAAGGGACTCTCAAGAGTCTTCTCCAACACCACAGTTCAAACGCATCAATTCTTTGGCACTCAGCCTTCTTCACAGTCCAACTCTCACATCCATACATGACCACAGGAAAAACCATAGCCTTGACTAGACGGACCTTAGTCGGCAAAGTAATGTTTCTGCTTTTGAATATACTATCTAGGTTGGTCATAACTTTTCTTCCAAGGAGTAAGCGTCTTTTAATTTCATGGCTGCAGTCACCATCTGCAGTGATTTTGGAGCCCCAAAAATAAGTCTGACACTGTTTCTAATGTTTCCCCATCTATTTCCCATGAAGTGATGGGACCAGATGCCATGATCTTCGTTTTACGAATGTTGAGCTTTAAGCCAACTTTTTCACTCTCCTCTTTCACTTTCATCAAGATGCTTTTTAGCTCCTCTTCACTTTCTGCCATAAGGGTGATGTCATCTGCATATCTGAGGTTATTGATATTTCTCCCAGCAATCTTGATTCCAGCTTGTGTTTCTTCTAGCCCAGCGTTTCTCATGATGTATTCTGCATAGAAGTTAAATAAGCAGGGTGACAATATACAGCCTTGAGGTACTCTTTTTCCTATTTGGAACCAGTCTGTTGTTCCATGTCCAGTTCTAACTTCTGCTTCCTAACCTGCAGACAGATTTCTCAAGAGGCAGGTTAGGTGGTCTGGTATTCCCATCTCTCTCAGAATTTTCCACACTTTATTGTGATTCACACAGTCAAAGGCTTTGGCATAGTCAATAAAGCAGAAACATGTTTCTGGAACTCTCTTGCTTTTTCCTTGATCCAGTGGATGTTGGCAATTTGATCTCTGGTTCCTCTGCCTTTTCTAAAACTGGCTTGAACATCAGAGAGTTCACAGTTCATGTATTGCTGAAGTCTGGCTTGGAGAATTTTGAGCATTACTTTACTAGCATGTGAGATGAGTGCAATTGTGCAGTAGTTTGAGCATTCTTTGACATTGCCTTTCTTTGGGATTGGAATGAAAACTGACCTTTTCCAGTCCTGTGGCCACTGCTGAGTTTTCCAAACTTGCTGGCATATTGAGTGCAACACTTTCACAGCATCATCTTTCAGGATTTGAAACAGCTCCACTGGAATTTCATCACCTCCACTAGCTTTGTTTGTAGTGATGCTTTCTAAGGCCCACTTGACTTCACATTCCAAGATGTCTGGCTCTAGATTAGTGATCACATCATCTTGATTATCTGGGTCATGACAATCTTTTTTGTACAGTTCTTCTGTGTATTCTTGCCACCTCTTCTTAATATCTTCTGCTTCTGTTAAATCCAGACCATTTCTGCCCTTTATTGAGCCATCTTTGCATGAAATGTTCCCTTGGTATCTCTAATTTTCTTGAAGAGATCTCTAGTCTTTCCCATTCTGTTGTTTTCCTTTATTTCTTTGCATTGATCGCTGAAGAAGGCTTTCTTATCTCTTCTTGCTATTCTTTGGAACTCTGCATTCAGATGCTTATATCTTTCCTTTTCTCCTTTGCTTTTCACCTCTCTTCTTTTCATAGCTATTTGTAAGGCCTCCCCAGACAGCCATTTTGCTCTTTTGCATTTCTTTTCCATGGGGATGGTCTTGATCCCTGTCTCCTGTACAATGTCATGAACCTCATTCCATAGTTCATCAGGCACTCTATCTATCAGATGTAGGCCCTTAAATCTATTTCTCACTTCCACTGTATAATCATAAGAGATTTGATTTAGGTCATACCTGAATGGTCTTGCGGTTTTCCCTACTTTCTTCATTTTAAGTCTGAATTTGGCAATAAGGAGTTCATGATCTGAGCCACAGTCAGGTCCCGGTCTTGTTTTTGTTGACTGTATAGAGCTTCTCAATCTTTGGCTGCAAAGAATATGATCAATCTGATTTTGGTGTTGACCATCTAGTGATGTCCATGTGTAGAGTCTTCTCTTGTGTTGTTGGAAGAGGGTGTTTGCTATGACCAGTGCATTTTCTTGGCAAAACTCAATTAGTCTTTGCCCTGCTTCATTCTGCATTCCAGTTCCATGTCCGAGGTCAGGGCGGCGGCCGGGAGGAGCTACCCCGCGTCTGAGATCAGGGGCGGCCAGGAGAAGCCACCTTGTGCCCGAGGCCAGGGGCGGTGACTGTGAGGAGCCACCCTGAGCCCAAAGCCAGGGGTGGCAGCTGGGAGGAGCAACTGGAGGAGCAACTGGAGGAGCAGTGGCTGCACAGGCGCAGGAGGGCCTAGAGGAGCTATCCCATGCCAAAGGTCAGGAACGGAGTGGTAAGGAGATACCCCTCGTCCAAGGTAAGGAGCAGTGGCTGTGCTTTGCTGGAGTAGCCATGAAGAGATACCCCACACCAAGGTAAGAGAAACCCAAGTAAGATGGTAAGTGTTGCAAGAGGGCATCAGAGGGCAGACACACTGAAACCATACTCACAGAAAACTAGGCAATCTAATCACACTAGGACCACAGCCTTGTCTAACTCAATGAAACCGAGCCATGCCTGTGAAACTAAGGCAATATTGCTAATCAACTGTACTCCTGTGTGTATATATATATACAAATTGTATCCCTCCCTATAAACTAGGGGGAAATAAAAAGTCTGGGGCAACAGAAATTTTTCTATATAGTCACTCAAATCTCAGACTATGAATCTCAGTAGGAAGTATCTGAGGAGACAAAACCTTGATCAACTGTACAGTTATCCAGATATCATTTTATGAGACTGGCTTCTTCTTAACTGGATAACATTTTAAAGCATTCAATGAACTGGAGCTTTCCAAGTGTGAAGTTGGTTGCAAGGAGATAAGTGAAGTCAGTTTCCCCACTGAAGGATATGCTTAAAATAGCTAGATTATTATAGCTGCACAGTAGATAACTAACACCTTTTTCTTTCCTTTCTGTCTCTCTCTCTTATTTATTGCTTTTTACAAGATAGGCTTGTATCTAGCAGAACTGAAAACTTAAACTCAAGCAGTGAACATGGTCTGTAAAGTATTCCAAGCCTCTCAAAGAGTACAAACTTTGTGGACTTAATATGTAAAATCTGATGAATGCTGTGAAACATATTTTTCTGATAAATAATCAAATTGTCACATCCTTATAAAATATACATTTCCATAAATGATTCAAGGAAGACTATGTTTTATAGGCCTTGCTATGCTAGTAAAACATTTAATTTTAGCAACAATCATTTATTCTAACTGCTTCGTCTCATTCTATTTCCACCCAGAAAATAGTTCACACAAATAAAATGTGGTTGCATGTTTTCTCAGAGAGCCAGTGATACAAAGCAAACAAAAAGTTAAACAAGAACTTTCAGTTTCTATAAAGTATTGACTTTACAATATAAAATGTTGAAAAGAACATTTCTCCTATTCTAACAATAGGGATAAATAGTAATCTATAAGTCATGAAATTTCTTGACTACATTAGACCTGAGTCACAAGGCAATTAATTACCATAATATCTAAGAAAAAAGTCACAACTCTATAGCCAAATGGCCATGTGTACTCTGATTTACCCAGGCAAAAGCATCAAAGGAAAGTGGGGTCACTGACTGAACTAAATTTTGAAAAAAATTAATTTTGGGTCACCATCAGAATGTAGAACCCCTCGAAGCTGCAGTTACAAAGAATACAAGAGGAGTTTGTACTGAGGTTGCTAAATACAGCAAACAAAGGACACAAATGCAGATATAGATGGTAATGTTTGAGCTCTGATGGTAGATGGCCCAGCCAGACAAGAGAATTTACCCTAGTCTCCATTGGCATACACATGTATATGGCTTTCAACCAACACTTCAGTGACATATAATGAGCAAGAATAAGAACATGCCATCAAGGACTAAGCCAATCAAAGTAGGGACTTCCCTGCTGGTCCCATGGTTAAGACTGTGAGTTCCTAATGCAGGAGGCCCAGCATTCAATCTATGGTCAGGGGACTACCCAATCCTGCATGTTGCATGGTATAGCCAAAAAAAAAAAAAAAAAGCCAAACAAAATAATAATGCTGATATGCAACCCAACGTTAGAACCATCAGACAGGGAATTTAAAACAACTAGTATTAATAGGATAAAAGCTCTTACAGAAAAGCTTCAGTGTGGAGGACAGGTAAGTCATTTTAGCAGAGTAATAGTGGATACACAAAATAATAAAGTTGAAATACTACAAATGAAAAGCAAGTGATAGAGATGAAAAATGATTCCAATAGAGACACATGTAGATTCAACGCAGCCAAAGAAATAATCTGTAAACATAGAGACAGGTCAATACAAATCACCCCAAGTGAAACACAAAGAGTAATTGGAGAGAAAACAGAATATGGAAAAGAGCTCTCTGCAGTTTGGGACAATATCAGGTGGGTGAACATGAGGGTAATTAGCATCTCACAGGAAAAGAGGAAATGGAAAAAAAAAGTTGAGAGGATAATACCTGAGCATTTTCTCAAAATAGTGAAAAAAATTAAGCTGAAGGCCCAAGAAATTAAAAGAATATAAAACTTTAAAATGTAATCTTCTCCAGAAAATACATGCCTAGAGACATTTTATCAAACTTTTAAAATGTAAAACTAAAGAGGAAATTTAGAAAGCAATCAGGAAAAAAATAAACATTATGTGCAGAGGCCTAGATGGATATTTTGGCAAATTCTACAAATTATTTAAAGAAGTAATACTAATATTACACTAATATTTTATAATATTACATTATAAAATAGAAGTATTAGGCAAGCATTACACTGGTACTTAAACAGCAAATAAGCAATTAGAATTTTTTTTAACAAGACAAAGTTCTGACAAATAGATTCAAGGGATTAGATCTGATAGACAGAGTGCCTGAAGGACTATGAATGGGGGTTTGTGACATTGTACAGGAGGCAGTGATCAACACCATCCCCAACAAAAAGAATGCATAAAAGGCAAAATGGTTGTCTGAGGATGCCTTATAAACAGCTGTGGAAAGAAGAGAAGCAAAAGGCAAAGGCAAAAAGGAAAGATATATTTATTTGAATACAGAGTCTCAGAGAATGGCAAGAAGAGATAAGAAAGCCTTCCTCAGTGGTCAGTGTAAAGAAATAGAGGAAAACAACAGAATGGGAAATACTAGAGATTTCTTCAAGAAAATTAGAGATACCAAGGGAACATTTCAGGCAAAGATGGGCTCAATAAAGGACAGACATGGTATGGACCTAACAGAAGCAGGAGATATTACAAAGAGGTGGCAAGAATACTCAGAAGAACTATACAAAAAAGATCTTCATGACCTAGATAATCACGATGGTGTGATCACTTACCTAGAGTCAGACATCCTTGAATATGGAGGCAAGTGGGCCTTAGGAAGCATCACTACAAACAAAGCTAGTGGAGCTAATGGAATTCCAGTTGAGCTGTTTCAAATCCTGAAAGATGATGCTGTGAAAGTGCTGCACTCAATATGCCAGCAAATTTGGAAAGCTCAACAGTGGACACAAGATTGGAAAACGTTAATTTTCATTCCAATCCCAAAGAAAGGCAATGCCAAAGAATGCTCAAACTACCGTACAATTGTACTCATCTCACACAGTAGCAAAGTAATGCTCAAAATTCTCCAAGACAGTCTTCAACAGTACATGACCTTTTACTTCCAGATGTTCGAGGTAGATTTAGAAAAGGAAGAGGAGCCAGAGATCAAATTGCCAACATCTTTTGGAACATCGAAAAAGAGAGTTCCAGAAAAACATCTATTTCTGCTTTACTGACTATGCCAAAGCCTTTGAGTGTGTGGATCACAAAAACTGTGGAAAATTCTTCAAGAGATGGGAATACCAGACCACCTGTCCTGCCTCCTGAGAAATCTGTATGCAGGTCAAGAATCAACAGTTAGAACTGGACATGGAGCAACAGACTGGTTCCAAATCGGGAGGAGTACGTTAAGGCTGCATATTGTTACTATGCTTATTTAACTTATATGCAGAGTACATCACGAGAAATGCTGGGCTAGAAGAAGCACAAGCTGGAATCAAGATTGCCAGGAGAAATCTCAATAACCTCAGATATGCTGATGACACCACCCTTATGGCAGAAAGCAAAGAACTAAAAAGCCTCTTGATGAAAGTGAAAAAGTTGCCTTAAAACCTAACATTCAGAAAACTAAGATCATGGCATCTAGTCCCATCACTTCATGAGAAATAGATGGGGAATCAGTGGAAACAGTGACAGACTTCATTTTGGGGAGCTCCAAAATCACTGCAGATGGTGACTGCAGCCATGAAATTAAAAGACTCTTGCTCCTTGGAAGAAAAGTTATGACAAACCTAGACAGAATATTAAAAAGCAGAGACATTACTTTACCAACAAAGGTTCACCTAGTCAAAGCTATTGTTTTTCTAGTAGGCATGTATGGATGTGAAAGTTGGACTATAAATAAAAGTGAGCACCGAAGAATTGATGCTTTTGAAGTGTGGTGTTGGAGAGTACTCTTGAGAATCCCTTGGCCTGCAGGGAGATCCAACCAGTCCAACCTAAAGAAATCAGTCCTGAATATTCATCAGAAAGACTGATGCTGAAGCTGAAACTCCAATACTTTGGCCATCTGATGAGAAGGACTGACTCATTTGAAAAGACCCTGATGCTGTGAATGTATGAAGGCGGGAGGAAAAGGGGATGACAGAGGATGAGATGGTTGGATGGCATCACCAACTCAATGGACATGAGTTTGAGTAAGCTCTGGGAGTTGGTGATGGACATGGAAGCCTGGCATGCTTGAGTCCATGGGGTCACAAAGAGTTGGACAGGACTGAGTGACTGATCTGAACTGAACTGAAAGTTCTGAATGTATGCTGCCCAAAGAAGATGTGGAGTTAGTAAATAAGCATGTGAATATAGGCTCCATATCATATGTCATCATCAGGGGTTCCACGGACAGAATCTGGTGGACTACAGTCCACAGGATATCTAAGAGTCAGACATGACTGAAGCCCCTGAAACACATGCATGCACATCCAGACAATGGAATATTATTCGATATTGAAAAGAAGTAAGTTACCAAGTCATAAGAAGACATGAAATAAGCTTAAATTCATACTACTAAATGAAAGAAGCAAATCTGAAAAGGCTACATGCTATATTATTCCAACACTGACATTCTGAACAAGGCAAAATGTAAGACAGGACCATAAGAGTGATTTGGGAGGGGCATGGTGAAGATAAATAGGCAGATAGCAGAATTTATAGGTCTGTGAAAATACTCTCCATGATACAATAAGAATGGATACATTTGTCTAAACCCAGAGAATGTACAACACGAAAAGAATATCATAAAGAAAACTACAGATTTTAAATCATTAGAATGCAACAGTCTAGGTTCATCAGTTGTTACAAATGTCCCACTGGGTGGGGAAGGTGGGGAATGCTGTTAATGAGGGGGCTATATAGGTTTTGGAGTAGGAAGTAAATGGGACACCTTGCATATTCTCAACTTTGCTGTGAATCAATCACTTCTCTAAGAAAATAATGAAAAACAATTATATACAATTTCAGGCAATTGTATAATATTGTACAATATTATAATTGTATATAATTATATGTGCATGTATAGAGCAATATTTTGTTAAAAAACTACATAAAATGCTATTATGGACTACTTAGTTATAAGATATGGCAGAAAGTTCAGTCTCATTGTTAGTAATCACAAAATAGAAAATAATGGAAAATCAAACTTTAAATATTCTAATAATCCTAGATCTCACAAAATTAGAAATAGGAATTCTGTATGTGTGCTGTGCTTAGTCACTCAGTCGTGTCCCACTCTTTGTGATCCCATGGACTTTAGCTTGCCAGACTCCACTGTCTATGGGGATTGTCCAGGCAAGAATACTGGAGTGGGCTGCCATGCCCTCTTTCAGGGGATCTTCCCAGGCCAGGGATGGAACCCAGGTCTCCCTCATTGAAGGAGGATTCTACACTGTCTGAGCTACCAGGGAAACCTGGCTGGATGAGCAGTTTATTTATTCATTTACCTATAGAAGGACAGGACATCTCAATAGTGGTATGCTGGTAAACCATATAAAAGGTCTCCTAATTTATAGTATTGGCTGCTTTCCATTGTGCAAATACTCACATTGTGGCTGATTTCAAGCAAGCTACGTAATGCCATGGAGTAAGGACTTGGAAGAGGTGTGCACGGTCAGCTTTGCAGTCTATACCAGCCAGCTTTGGTATTGACTCTGCCCTCCAACAACCCCAGGGCTCTCAATACATACTTAACATGACCAGAGCATTATTGCTGATGTTATCTTAACTTTTTAAAAGTTCTATTATTAAAATATTTCCAGACATGTATTTGTCACTGCTGTTGTTGTTTAGTCATTAAATTGCGTCCAACTCTTTTGCAACCTGATGGACTATAGTCATCAGGCTCCTCCATCCATTGAATTTCGCAAGCATGAATACTGGAGTGGGTTGACATTTCCTTCTCCAGAGGATCTTCCTGACCCAGAGAGTGACCCTCATCTCCTGTGTTGCAGGCAGATTATCACTGAGCCACCTGGAAAGCCCTTGTATTTGTCACTAGGAGTCATAAAATTTGACAATATTAGAAGATGTCTTGGTAGGCTAGTTTCTGAAATGAAACAAATACCTTGGACTGGAATATAATTACACTGAAGTATTTGAACTGTAATTTCCCCCAAGATTAATTTAGAATGCAGTTGGGATCTGTTACAAGCGACTAAGCAAATTTTGTTATTGAATTTGAAAAACAAAACAGTCTTGGTACATGAAGGAAAGGCTGAGATAGCAAAACAGGTAATAAACTGTTTGCCCAATACTCACATGTTGCCATTTGTACTTGGCTTTCTGTGTAAGTAGAATGCCTATCCAAATCATTTAGCTATCTCATCCTTCTGCTTTCTAAAATAGCTACATCTAACTTAACTATTAGATATTTTAAGAACATTTTAATTTACTGTTTGTTGTGAAAATTTATGTGATTTCTCTGACATTCTTGAAATTCAAAGTTTTAGGCAAATTTTTAAAATTAGAAAGAATTTTTAGTGTGTTTGATTGACTGAAATGTTGAGCTACTGAACTTAGCTACTCATATCTTATAAGCCTTCAAAGCTGTGAGCATGGCGTTCTCAGCTGTATCCATAGACCAAAATAGCCTGCACTTCTTTCTCACCAACTAGCTTTGTCTCTGTCCCCCAAAGGATATTCTTAATTTTGATGCCACAAACCAGAGTTTTATGTATATGTAGTAGGCAACAAAACAGATACATTTCTGATTATTCAGGATATGATAATATCCTTCCATTATTGTATCTCACTTTAATTCAGAGACTACCTTTATTATCTTGCACAACCCCCCATCTTGTTTGCTTATTGTTTTTGAGATTTTAAGGAAGTAAAGAATGCACACTTATTTTATAACCAACAATGGAATGAAGAAATATGTTAAACCCAGGTTTATATAGCCAAAAGTAAAGGAATGATAAAAACAAATGACTTTGTCATTTATGTCTTACAGATGTTAAGGTATTCCTCACTTCTCTGACATTCTGTGATCATCTATAGTAGTTTTTTTTTTTTATTAATTGAAATACAATTGATTTACAATGTCATCTTAGTTTCAGGTGTACAGCAAGTGATTCCATTATACACATACATATATCTATTATTTTGTCAACAAAGGTTTGTCTAGTCAAGGCTATGCTTTTCCCAGTGGTCATGTGTGGATGTGAGAGTTGGACTATAAAGAAAGCTGAGTGCTGAGAATTGATGCTTTTGAACTGTGGTGTTGGAGAAGACTCTTGAGTGTCCCTTGGACTGCAAGGAGATCCAACTAGTCCATCCTAAAGAAGATCACTCCTGGGTGTTCATTGGAAGGACTGATGTTGAAGCTAACCTCCAATACTTTAGCCACCTGATGCAAAGAGCTGACTCATTTGAAAAAAACCTGATGCAGGGAAAGATTGAAGGCATGAGGAAAAGGGGACGACAGAGGATGAAATGGTTGGATGTCATCACCGACTCAAAGGACATGGGTTTGGGTGGACTCTGGGAGTTGGTGATGGACAGGGAGGCCTGGCATGCTGCGGATCATGGGGGCACAAAGTCAGACATGACTGAGTAACTGAACTGAACGGGTATCTATTATTTTGCTTATTATTTTCATATATTGGTTATTATAAAACATTGAGTATAGTTCTCTGTGCTATACAGTAGGCCATCATTGGTTATCTATTTTGGATATAGTCAGTTCACTTCAGTTCAGTCAGTCGTGTCCAACTCTGCGACCCCATGAATTGCAGCATGCCAGGACTCCATGTCCATCACCAACTCCTGGAGTTTCCTCAAACTCGTGTCCATCGAGTCGGTGATGCCATCCAGCCATCTCATCCTCTGTGGTCCCATTTTCCTCCTGCCCACAATCCCTCCCAGCATCAGAGTCTTTTCCAATGAGTCAACTCTTCACATGAGGTGGCCAAAGTACTGGAGTTTCAGCTTCAGCATCAGTCCTTCCAAAGAATACCCAGGACTGATATCCTTTAGAATGGACTGGTTGGATCTCCTTGCAGTCCAAGGGACTCTCAAGAGTCTTCTCCAATGCCACAGTTCAAAAGCTTAAATTTTTCAGCATTCAGCTTTCCTCACAGTCCAACTCTCACATCCATACATGACTGGGAAAACCATAGCCTTGACTAAATGGACCTTTGTTGGCAAAGTAATATCTCTGCTTTTTAATATGCCATCTAGTCTGGTCATAACTTTCCTTCCAAGGAGTAAGCGTCTCCTAATTTCATGGCTGCAATCACCATCTGCAGTGATTTTGGAGTCTCCCAAAATAAAATCTGACACTGTTTCCTCTGTTTCCCCCTCTATTTCCCATGAAGTGATGGGACCAGATGCCATGATCTTCGTTTTCTGAATGTTGAGCTTTAAGCCAACTTTTTCACTCTCCTCTTTCACTTTCATCAAGAGGCTTTTTAGTTCCTCTTCACTTTCTGCCATAAGGGTGGTGTCATCTGCATATCTGAGGTTATTGATATTTCTCCCAGCCATCTTGATTCCAGCTTGTGTTTCTTCCAGTCTAGCGTTTCTCATGATGTACTCTGCATAGAAGTTAAATAAGCAGGGTGACTGTATACAGCCTTGACGTACTCCTTTTCCTATTTGGAACCAGTCTGTTGGTCCATGTCCAGTTCTAACTGCTACTTCTTGACCTGCATATAGGTTTCTTAAGAGGCAGGTCAGGTGGGGTCTGGTGTTCCCATCTCTTTCAGAATTGTCCACAGTTTATTGTGATCCACACAGTGAAAGGATTTGGCATAGTCAATAAAGCAGAAATAGATGTTTTTCTGGAACTCTCTTGCTTTTTTGGTGATCCAGCAGATGTTGGCAATTTTATCTCTGGTTCCTCTACCTTTTTGAAAACCAGCTTGAACATCTGGAAGTTCACGGTTCATGTATTGCTGAAGCCTGGCTTGGAGAATTTTGAGCATTACTTTACTAGCATGTGAGATGAGTGCAATTGAGTGGTACTTTGAGCATTCTTTCGCATTGCCTTTCTTTGGGATTGAAGTGAAAACTGACCTTTTCCAGTCCTGTGGCCGCTGCTGAGCTTCCAAATCTGCTGGCATATTGAGTGCAACACTTTCACAGCATCATCTTTCAGGATTTGAAATAGCTCAACTGGAATTCCATCACCTCCACTAGCTTTGTTCATAGTGATGCTTTCTAAGGCCCTCTTGACTTCACATTCCAGAATGTCTGGCTCTAGGTGAGTGATCACACCATCATGATTATCTGGGTCGTGAAGATCTTTTTTGTACAGTTCTTCTGTGTATTCTTGCCACCTCTTCTTAATATCTTCTGCTTCTCTTAGGTCCAGACCATTTTTGTCCTTTATTGAGTCCATCTTTGCATGAAATGTTCCCTTGGTATCTCTAATTTTCTTGAAGAGATCTCTAGTCTTTCCCATTCTGTTGTTTTCCTCTATTTCTTTGCATTGATCACTGAGGAAGGCTTTCTTATTTCTTCTTGCTATTCTTTGGAACTCTGCATTCAGATGCTTATATCTTTCCTTTTCTCCTTTGCTTGTAGTGTGTATCAATCAATTAATCCTCAACTCCTAGTTTATCCCTGCCCCCACTTTCTTTTGGTAACCACAAGTCTGTTCTATAAGTCTGTGAGTCTGCTTCTGTTTTGTAAATAAGTTCATCTGTGTCATCTTTTCAGATTTCCCATATAAGTCATATTAATGTTTGTTGACTTACTTCATTTTGTATTATAATCTCTAGGTCTATCCATGTTGCTGCAAATGGTATTATTTCATTTTTCATGACTGAGTAATATTCCATTTTATATATATCTCATCTTCTTTATTCATTAATCTGTCAGTGGACACTTAGGTTGCTTCCATGTCTTGATATTGTTGATAGTATTGAACATTAGGGTACATATATCTTTTTGTATTACAGTTTTCTCTGGATATACATCCAGGAGTGGGATTTCCAGATCATATTGTAGCTTTATTTTTAGTTTTTTTAAAGAACTTCTTACTGATCTCCATAGTGGCAGCACAAACTTACATTCCCACTAACAGTGTAGGAGTTTTAAACTTCTGTAGTAGGTAGGACATTTATCTATATAAAATAATATGGGATTTATTCAGAAAATAATACACTGATAAGTACTAGATACACGGATTCAGTAATACTTAATGATTAATATATGTTGTTTTTATGAAGTCAAGGGCATTTAAGAGATTTTTTCCGTTATTACAATCTCAGTCTCCTTTAGGTGGTTCAAACATTTATAATTTTCTTCATGTAGGTCTTGTTCATATTTTGTTAGATTTATATTGCTGATGTAGATGACACTTCATTTTCAATTTTAAATTCTGCTTCTACTCCTGCTCTAGATTCCCCTCAGCTATGCAATCTCATGTCATCCCCATTCATGGAATGTTGGTAACTCTGTCTAGAGAGGGAAACTGTGAACTCCTCAAGCAAGTCATCATTTTGATGCTCCACTGAGTTGCAATCTGTTCAAAGACAGAAACCCTCTACTTTTTTGTTACATTTTGGACACCCCCACACACAAGGGATAATTCTACACTCTTACAAATGTCTCTGTCTCTTCTCTAAGGTTCAAAATTGGTTCAAAGGAATAAGAAAAGGACCAAACCATTTCCATATAATTTAACCATCTCTTCTTCCTTCCTTCCTCTTGGTAACCTTTATTACCCACCCATAACTCAACATTACCAACTTCTCATTTCCTTTCTTCATCTACAGCTGCCAAATCCATCCTTCCATGCAGGTAATGGGAGACAAGCTCACAGCACTCATGTGCTGGAGCATATGTGTGCATGGACAGACATATATGGTGAGAAAAGTGGTGAATGGGTCATTTTCTATCTAATTCTGCACCAGGTAGAAAAATCTGCTGTATATGATAAGTCAATGGGAAGAGATACAGTTATTAACATCCTCAGTTGCTGAAGGGAAATCTATGGGAATTCAAGGCCATTCACTTGGAGAAATGAATACATTCACCATGTTATCTTAAAAGTTATATTTGGGGTTGAGGAGTCAAGCAGGGTGGCAATATCATCCATAGGAATCATCCAAATATCAATATTATAAAAGAAGCAAATATCTATTTTGCTTGATTAACAAACAACATCAACAAAATTAGAAATGAAAAAGGAGAGCTTACAACAGACAATTCAGAAATACAAAGGGTTATAAGAGACTATTATGAACAACTATATGACAATAAAATGGATAACCTAGAAGAAATGGACAGATTCTTAGATAAGTTCAACCTTCCAAGTTGAACCAGAAAGAAATAGAAATCATGAACAACCCAGTTACAAGCACTGAAATAGAAGCTGTGATCAAAAATCACCCAGAAAACAAAAGCCAAGGACCAGATGGCTTCAAAGGAGAATTATATCAAACAATTAGAGTAGAACTAATGCCTATCCTTCTAAAATTCTTTCAAAAAATTGCAGAGGAAGGAATACTTCCAAACTCATTCTATGAGGCCACCATCACCCTGTTACCAAAATGAGACAAAGACAACACACACAAAGAAAACTGCAGGCCAATATCACTGATGAACATAGATGCAAAAATCTTCAACAAAATTTTAGCAAACAGAATTCAGCAACACATCAAAGAGCTTAACACTATGATCAAATTGGGTTTATTCCAGTGATGTAAGGCATTTTCAATATACTCAAATTAATCAATGTGATATACAATATTAACAGATTGAAAGATAAAAACCATGTGATAATCTCAATGGATGCAGAAAACACCTTTGACAAAATTCAGCACCCTTTTATGATTAAAACTCTTCAAAAAATGGGCATAGAAGGAACCTACCTCAACATAGTAAAGGTCATATATGATAAGCCTACAGCAACCATTATTCACAATGGTGAAAAAAATGAAAGCATTCCCCCTAAGATCAGGAACAAGACAAGGATGTCCACTTTCACCACTATTATTCAACAAAGTTCTGGAAGTCCTAGCTACAAAAATCAGAGAAGAGAAAGAAATAAAAGGAATTCCGATTGGAAAAGAAGTAAAGATTTCAGTGTTTGCAGATGGCATGATACTGTACATAGAAAATCCTAAAGATAGTATCAGAAAATTACTAGAGCTAATCAGTGAATTTAGCAAAGTTGTAGGATACAAAATCAATAAACAAAAATCACTTGCATTTCTATATAGTAACAATCAAAAATCAGAAAGAGAAATTAAGGAATCAATCCCATTCACCATTGCAATAAAATGAATTAAATATCTATGAATAAACTTACTTAAGGAGACAAAAGAACTGTACACAGAAAATTGTAAGACACTAATGAAAGAAATCAAGATGACATAAACAGATGGAGAGATAGTCCATGTTCCTGGGTAGGAAGAATCAATATTGTGAAAATGACTATACTACAAAATGCAATCTACAGATTCAATGAATCCCTATCAAATTACCAATAGCATTTTTCACATAACTAAAACAAAAAAATTCACAATTCATATAGAAACGCAAAAGCGAAAGCAGTCTTGAGAAAGAAGAATGGAGCTGGAGGAATCAACCTTCCTGACTTCAGATTATACTACAAAGCTACAGTCATCAAGACAATATGGTGTTGACACAAAAACAGAGATATAGACCAATGGAAAAAGATAGAAAACCCAGAATTAAACCCATGTACTTATGGGTATCTTATTTTTGACAAAGGAGGCAAGAATATATAATGGGGCAAAGACAGCCTCTTCAATAAATGGTGTTAGGAATACTGGACAACTACTTGGAAAAGAATGAAATTAGAACACTTTCTAACATCAAACAGAAAGATAAACTCAACATGGATTAAAGACCTAAATGTAAGACCAGAAACTATAAAACTCTTAGAGGAAAACATAGGCAGAACAGTAGATGACATAAATCAAAGCAAAATCCTCTATGACCCATCTCCTAGAGTAACGGAAATAAAAACAAAAATAAACAAGTGGGACCTAATTAACCTTTTGCACAGCAAAGGAAACTATAAGCAATGTGAAAAGCCAACCCTCAGAATGGGAGAAAATAATAGCAAATGAAACAACAAAGGATTAATTTCCAAAATACATAAGCAGCTCGTGCAGCTCACTACCAGATAAACAAACAAGCCAATCAAAAAGTGGAACAAAGACCTAAACAGACATTTTTCCAAAGAAGACATACAGATGGCCAACACACACATGAAAAGATGCTCAACATTGCTCATTATTAGAGAAATTGAAATCAAAACTACAATGAGATATCACCTCACAATGGACAGAATGGCCATCATCACAAAGTCGACAAACAATGAATGCTGGAGAGGGTGTGGAGAAAAGGGAATGTTCTTGCACTGTTGGTGGGAATGTAAATTGATACAGCCACTATAGAAGATGGTATGGAGATTCCTTAAAAAACTAGGAATAAAACCACCATATGAGCCAGCAATCCTACTCCTAGGCATATACCTTGAGGAAACCAAAATTGAAAAAAGACACATGTATCCCATTTTTCATCACAGCACTATTTACAATAGCTAGAGTATAGAAGCAACCTAGATGTCCATCAATAGACGAATGGATAAAGAGGTTGTGGCACACATACACAATGGAATATTACTCAGCCTAAAAAGGAACACATTTGAGTCAGTTCTAATGAGGTGGATGAACCTAGAGCCTATTATACAGAGTGAAGTGAGTCAGGAAGAGAAAGATAAATACTGCATTCTAACGCATATATATGGAATCTAGAAAAATAGTACCGAAGAATTTATTTACAGGGCAACAATGGAGAAACAGACATAAAGAACAGACTTATGGACATAAGGAGAGGGGAGGAAAAGGTGAGATGTATGGAAAGAGTAACGTGGAAACATACATTACCATATGTAAGATAGATAGCCAACAGGAATTTGCTGTATGGCTCAGGAAACTCAAACAGGGGCTCTGTATCAACCTAGAGGGGTGGGATGGGGAGGGAAATGGGAGAAGGATTCAAAAGGGAGGGGATATATGTATACCTATGGCTGATTAATGTTGAGATTTGACAGAAAACAGCGAAATTCTGTAAAGCAATTATCCTTCAATAAAAGTTAAATAAAGTTTTAAAAAGAAACAACAAAAATGATCAAAGATGGATATTAAAATTGATTCAAAATTCTTTCACTGAATTAATTAACCTTAAGGATTTTCTAAGAACTGATATCCCTTATAATAATTAACAGTGTCTTGTGCTTTCCACTTATTTTATTATTTGGGGGACTCAGATAGAAACAAAATATACTACAATGGACTCACAGAGCTGAGAGGAAAATCTAGATGTGTGTCGGAGATATTGCACTTAACCTTCCATATGAAAAATCCTTACTTATTCAAAGTACTGTTTTCTTTTCAGTTTCTATAGAAGCCCGATGCAAACACCTGTGCTTTCTTTTTTGCTCCCTAGAGGAAGGTGAATAACATTGATAACTTTTGCTTCTTTACATTTCCTCTCAGGTGGCACTTTGGTCATTGTCTTATAGGTGAACCAGATGGAGGGACAAGGAAGTCCTTGTGAATACATGAAAGGACAATTGTCATCTTTCCCCTCTTGAAAAAGGAGTCCTTCAACACAGGCATGATTTACTTTCTGTTTATGACAACAGCTGCATGAATGCATCATACAGGCATTAATGTCAATTAAGGCATAAATCACAGACACACATGGACTGAGAGAGAAAAAGGCTGCTATTTTAGGCAGACAGGGGGCTTTGTATGCTCACTGCCCTGTAGAGGCTAGCAGAACTAATTCCGTCAAGGCTCAGTTGAGTTTGATATGACTGCCTTCACAAGAAAATTGCAAAGGTCACATGATACACTGTGTAGCTCTGGAGGGCTTAACAAGACCAATTTGGACCAATTCTGTCAAAAGAACATCGAAGTAACCTAGAAGAATAGGTCTTTGTAAAGAAGTTTATGAAGCTCAGGAAGGGGAAGCCAGAGAAGGTTATGTGTCAAACTATTCTGCTCCCAGAATTAAAATTGCACTTTGCTACCTTTGCAAAATACAGCTTTGCTATTCAGAAGAAGAGAAGCCCAGCATTAACTTATAGAGATACAATAAAAAAATAATCAGGACCTTCAGGGTGGTTTTCATTAAATTCACAGGCTGAAATTTTGAGCTCTATTCTTGCAGCCCAGAGAATTTCTCTCTGATCTCTGGAGGGAAGGGAGAACTCTGTTTTTGAGGTCATTATTATTTGTGGAGGAGGCATAGCCAGAGTCTTTGATGGCTGCAATCAGAGCAGCCTTTGCCAAAGAGGAAGTAAAATGCACAGAGCAAATATAGCAATGATTCTTAGCCAGAAAAACAAATAATGTCAACAACTTCCCAAGATACAGGTGATTTTTCTATTTGAATGAAAAAATATATGTTTTTCTTAACCCATTTGATAAAGATTCCAAGCAGACAAACTAGGTTTACTAAGTTATTGCAGAAAGCTTTGTTGAATAATGAAGTGCCTTGATGTCAAAACACCAGGCATAATTAACAGGGCATGGCTAGTCACTGCCTCTCTCCTCCCACCTTGGACCACACAAGGGAATCACTGTTTCCAGAGCAGAGATTCACAAGAGGAAACAACCACAAGAAATAGTGCTGGTAGGAAACTTGAATTGCAACTGAGAAATTTCTGGAGGCTCAGAATGGATAACTCAGAGTTAAAACTCCAGGAAATCAACTTTAGGGCTCCCCCAACCACAGATATGCAGATGATACCATTATAATGGCAGAAACTGAAGAGGTGCTAAAGAGCTTCTTGATGAAGGCAAAAGAGGAGAATGAAAAAGCTGGCTTAAAACTCAACATTCAAAAAGCTAAGATTATAGCATTCAGTCCCATCACTTCATGGCAAATAGACAGGGAAAAAATGGAAACAGTGGCAGATTTTATTTTCTTGGGCTCCCAAGTCACTGCAGATGGTGAATGCAGCCATGAAATTGAAAGATATTTGCTCCTTGGAAGGAAAGCTATGACAAACCTAGATTGTGTATTAAAAAGTAGAGACATCATTTTGTCAACAAAGGTCCATAGAGTCAAAGCTGTAGTTTTTCCAGTAGTCATGTATGGATGTGAGTTGAACCATTAAGAAGACTGAGTACCAAAGAATTGATACTTTCCAGCTGTGGTGCTGGAGAAGACGCTTCTGAGTCCCTTAGACAGCAAGGAGATCAAACTAATCAATCCTACAGGAAATCAACCATGAATATTCATTGGAAGGACTGATGTTGAAGCTGAAGTTCCAATACTTTGGCCATCTGATGCAAAAAGCTGACTCATTGGAAAATACCCTGATACTGGGAAAGACTGAGGGCAAGAGAAGGGGGTGACAGAGAATGAGATAGTTGGATGGCATCATTGACTCAATGGACATGAATTTGAGCAAACTCTGGGAGATAGTGAAGGATGGGGAAGCTTGGAATGCTGTAGTCCATGGGGATGCAAAGAATTGAACACGATACACTGAGTGAACAACAACAATGTTTGAGATTCGTCTTCAGGAGTGTGACCAGGTTCCCATAGTAACTATCAGAGAAAAATGTTTTTGGTTGTATGGTGGTGGGCTGAGGGAGGAAATTCTCCACATCACTGTGCCCCTCTTAACAAAGCCTATCCTCAAGAGAAGCTAGTTAACCAGAGCCTAACCTGCTGGGGTATTAACACAGCCTAACTGACTCAAGGGAAGGAAAATACTCAACTCTAGATCACTATAGCCATCCTGTTCAACTTTATTGGATAGGAAAAAAACACAGAAACAAATATAGATGCAAAAATCCTCAACAAAGTACAGCAAAAATCCACAAGCATAACAAATTGACTATATACCATGATGGAGAGGGGTTTTTTTCCCCTTAGGAATGCAAAGATGGTTCAATATACATACAAAAAGAAATCAGCAAACATGATATATCACATAATAAAATTAAGAAAACATTTATCATCACAATTAATGTAGAACAAATTTTGACACATTTTAATAAGAAAAAAAAAAAAAAAACCACAACAACATACCCAACACTGTACAAGCTAGAAACACAGACACTTCCTCAAGTTAAATAATCAGGATGACAATATATAGCCTTCATGTATTTGTCTCCCAATTTTGAACAAGTTGGTTGTTCCATGTCTGATTCTAACTGTTGCTTCTCGATCTGCATACAAGTTTCTCAGGAGGCAGGTCCTCTCATCTCTTTAAGAATTTTCCAGTTTGTTGTGATAAACACAGTCAATGAAACAGAAGTAGATAATTTTCTGGAATTTCCTTGCTTTCTCTATGATCCAACTGATGTTGGCGATTTGATTTCTGGTTCCTCTACCTTTTCTAAATCCAGCTGGTACATCTGGAAGTTCTTGGTTTATGTACTGTTGAAGTCTAGCTTGAAGGATTTTGAGCATTACTTTGGGAGCATGTGAAATGAATGCAATTGTATGATAGCTTGAATATTCATTGCCATTGCCCTTCTTTGGGACTGGAATGAAAACTGACGTTTTCCAATCCTTTGACCATTGCTGAGTTTTCCAAATTTGCTGACATATTGATTTCACCACATTTACAGCATCATCTTTTACAATTTAAATAGCTCAGCAGGAATCCCATCACCTCCATTAGTTTTGTAGTAATGCTTTCTAAGATCCACTTGACTCACATTCTAGGATGTCTGGTTCTAGGTGAGTGACCACACTGTCCTGGTTATCTGTGTCATTAAGACCTTTTTTGTATAGTTCTTCTGTGTAATCTTGCCACCTCTTCTTACTCTCTTCAGCTTCTGTTAGCTCCTTACAATCTTTTTTTCCTTTATTGTGCCCATCTTTGCATGAAATGTTCCCTTGATATTAGTATCTCCAATTTTCTTAAAGATATCTCTAGCTTTTACCATTCCATTGTTTTCCTCTATTTCTTTTCATTGTTCACTTAAGAAGGCGTTCTTATCTCTCCTTGCTATTCCCTGGAACTCTGCATTCAGTTGGTATATTTTTCCCTTTCTCCCTTGCCTTTCACTTCTTGAAGCAACAACAGAAAGGTGAAGGGCATTACCAGGTTGATGCTGAAGAAAGGAGATCTGGCCCAGGACAAATTGGGACAGAAGGAAAGTGAAGAGTGTTTCTTCAGAAAGATGAATTTGGTACAATCTCTCTTTGAACTTATTGAGAGAAATTTATATGATTGGAAAGAATTGAGGTTTGAATTTCAAGGATATTATGTACTAAGGGGAAAAAAAAAACATCATTAATCCTAAGGAATACAAAATACTCTTCAGGAAAAGAAGATAAGAGAATATAGTTCATGACTCATTTGTATGGATGAAAGTCAAAGTGAAAGTCAAGTCACTCAGTCATGCCCGACTCTTTGCGACCCCATGGATAGTAGCCAGCACCAAGCTCCTCCGTCCATGGGATTTTCAAGGCAAGAGTACTGGAGTGGGTTGCCATTTCCTTCTCCAGGGAATCTTCCCAACCCACGGATCGAACCCAGGTCTCTCACATTGTAGACAGACGCTTTATCATCTGAGCCACCAGGGAAAAGTTATAATAATGTAAATATTAAATGCTACTCCACGAATAGTTATAGCACTTTAAAAGGATAAATATTTAGGAACTGTAATATCTGGACTGAGGAGATGAAGAAAACCAATTCTTATTTCTATATTGGGAAATGTATAAATGATGCCTAAAACTTACAAAGGAAAAAAGTACCCATGCAAGCATGTTTTTTAGAGATTCTAACTAAATTTCAAAACAATCCCTTAAAACAGTTGCAAACAGTTACCTCTAGGAAAGCAGAAATTCAGGATAAGGAAAGTGGCTAGAGACTGCTCTTTATCTTAAAAATCATAAAATTAAAATACTCAAACTATGTGTTTGCATTAATTCAAACAAAAAGAACATTTAAAGTAGTATGATAAGCAAATACAATAGAGCTAGACTTTGCCACAGGAAAATAAGGCAGAATTTGGACAAACGGGTACCTGAAAACGACACAGGTCCTTGACTTTTATTTTGATCACTGAATGATGGTACTTTTCAGAGGAAAAGCAAGGATCAAGGATCATGAACTTCATGGCTCATTTCTCAGAGAAAATGATTGTGAATTTCAACGGGATACACTTTTGAAAACATATAGCTATTTTATTTAGAGATAAAACAAAAATGTGTGGCAGGATAAAGAAATGAATGAAACAGAATGAAATGCCAGATAGTATCTGCTAGTTCTGAAGGAGTAAAGTTGGATTCCACTTAAACTTACTACTTTTTACACTGAAGGCAAATATTTAAAGTTCTTGAGATTATTTGGAGGAAAAAATATAGCTATTTAAGATGTTAGCATTTTTACAACTGTCTGTTAAGATGAATTGAAATGTTAAGTAATATAATTCTAAGAAAATATAATACCCTTCACTATTATTATTCTGAAAGATGACTGTCATCAGCTCTTACCAGATGTATTTTTAAAAACCTCTCTTCTGTTTGGCACACTCATCACAACATATAGGATCATAAAGTAAGTGATTAAGGTGTATTACCTGTCACATAAAATTAACAGTAAATGATGATAATGCTACTGTGATCTTCTGTTTTGACTTTCAAAATAAATTTTTTTCCTGCTTTGGCAGTTTAATTTTTCTATAGATTCTTTCCCAACAAAGTTTCTGAAGTATCTAGTTGACATTGTATATCTATTTCAATACACAGGATGTTGACATCTAAATAAACTTTTATTAAGATGATGAACAAGGCAGAATGCAAAAGCATTGCTATGATACTTTATTTCCATTTTCAAAAATCTGATGGTTACACAGTATAGTGTAACTTTAAAAATCATTCTGAAAATGATCACAAACTTACCATACATCTAGGAATAATTCACATTAACTCTTCCAAAATCACTCAGAAGGGATTTTACAAATATCCCATGAGGTCTTTGTGCTTTAGCTTTTTCATCTCTAAAGTGCAGTCACTGAAAATCTTTTTTTATTTTTCCTTCTAACTTGGTCTGCTTTGAAGTCTAATATTTTATTCCCAGCTACATGAATGGCAGGTAACTTGATGATATTATTGAAGCTTCTTCATATCATCTCCTCTTTGCCTACTGTCCAGCCACACTAGATTTCTTGCTTTCATTGTATATCCCTTCCGCCATAATTTCTCACTGTGTAGTGGAAGACATACTTTTTCTCAGTGTTTAATTCCAGGAAACACTCTCAGGACAGGCAAATTGGTCCTGAGACCATTGGTCCTGAGTTACAACTAAGTTCTTCAGCATGAGCGTTTCACTTCTTTACCCTGGAACTGCAGATGGCTCCTTTGCTCCCCCCTCAACCCACAACATCCAACAGGTTCTTTTGCTGAAAACCACATGTCCTGGTGCTTGATCAAAACATTTTGTTTTTCTTTTCCCAAATTCTGCTAACTGTCCTTGGAGAGGCCCTGTTCCCCAAACCCTTTGAAATACATTCTTTTTTTAAATTTCTCTGAAGCACTTGCTTTGCAGACTCCACTCAGTATCAGTTAAAAGAGAAATTTTCAATTCCTCAGATCTCTTGGTTCATTTCAAAAGACTAGAATAAAGTGAAATTTAAAGATTTTAATTATTTTACAGATATTTAAGTGATCAAAGAAACATCTGATTTTATTTTTATAAGAAAACTGCACATAATTTCAGCTCAGGAGAATGGAAAATTTATTTTTTTACTCAAATTATCTATATAATTGCATCAACTATTTAGCTTTTCCCTTCAGAGGTTGGAGATGGAGATGTGGGGATAAGTGGAAAGGGAGACTTACACATTTATTGATAATAAAATTACAACTATAATTGAATGCTATCTTAAATTTCACTGAAATTATGATCATTTTGAGGTTGGAATACAATTAGTAACTCACACATTTTTAAATAGAAATAATAGTTCTTCCTCCCAAATCTCAGGGTACATTTTGTTTCTTCCAACTATTTTGGAAGGTTGGATATTACTTTAAGATGCATCTTTCTGTGCACAGAAACATTCTTTTGATAAACATTCTCTTTTAAGTCTATCCGGGTTTCTCTGCAGTGATGGATATTTAATCACAAAGTCAGCCATTGAAAATCATCACCATCTTTCTACTTTCCAACATGTATACTTAATTCGGAGATTTGCAAAACAGAATGGTTAAAGTAGCTGAAACTTGGACAAATGTAATAATTGTTAGTATTATAACTTATTTTCATAATTGATTATGAGCAGAATTTTAAATGCATGTATGAAAATTTGAATAATATATCTAATAAGTGATACTATATGGATTATAGTTTTACCCTTCTTTGATATTGTGAATATTTCAAAAAAAGGTTTTGGTTAAACTAGGTGATTGCTTTAATATTCCACGTTGCTTATATTTGTGGAAGTAATTGCACATTTTTAAAAAATACAAACCAATAAAATAGAAAATCCAAGCAAACAGAGAGCAAACTGGTTTTGAATATAAACAGTAAGTAAAGAATAGATATGGATCAATTACACATTATTTGATTAAAATCCATTTTTAAATAAGTGCATAAAAATGGTTTAATTTATAAATGTTGGTGCTTTCCTGGTGGCTCAGATGATAAAAAGCTGCCTGCAGTGCAGGAGACCCAGGTTTGATGATTATGGAATAAAAAGGCATATGACAAAATATGAATTTATATATTCCTGTGAAAACAATCAGAAAAAGTTGAACAAATCAATGGGAATTTGGACAAATACATACTCTACATATTAATGGTCAGTAACGGTAAGGGATTCAGAGTTTCTAGTGAAAACAAATGCAGTGTAAAGTTGGTGGGCTCTTCACGTTTTTCTGGAGGTAATTAAACAATATGTATCCAAATGTCACATGTATCTCACCTATGATAATCTCACTTAGAGAAACTTACCCTAAAGAAGTAAATATAAAACTTTGAAAACACACAAGTCTCCATAGTAGATAAATAGAATCTCGGGTATTGTCAATATAACAATTTCTTTAGATGTTTCTTGAATCTTTAAGATGAAGAAAACATTTCAAAAATATAGTACATATATTGTTCCTAAAGTATAGTAGCAAAACTGGAGAATCTAGGACATTTTCAGGTCAATAGAATGAACTATTTTAGAAATTATCAGAAATTGGCTTGTACTTTTGGCCTTAACTAGATTTTAAAGTCTGTTACACTAGGACTTGATATTCATAGGGATATAAATTGCTTAAAAGGCATGGTATTTTAAATAATCTCTTTATCCCCATGTGTGTCCCATTCTTAATTTAGAATACTGCTGTCCTTTTGAGTACTTCTATATGGGGATACATACAGCATATGCTAGGTGTGTTCCAATTATGTTTTTTAAAGGAAATAGAAAATAGGAGAAGATAAAGCATATCAGAATGGTGTTTATCCCTGAAAGGAGACAAGATCATGAGCTGGCAGGGGCACACAGAAATAGATTCTACAAAGCTGGTAAAATCTAATATTAAGCTTACTGGTAGGTTCCTTTTATTATTTAGCTTAATAGCATATATATATATATAACATGCATTTTATATATCTAACTATATATCTAACTATAAGGTGCTCAGTCACATAACCTTGTCCAACTCTTTGTGACCTCATAGACTGTAGTTCACCAGTCCCTTCTGTCCATGGGTTTCTCCAGACAAGAATACTGGAGTGGGTTGTCATTTTCTCCTCCAGGGGATCTTCTCAACTCAGGGATCGAACCCACATCTCCTGTGTCTCCTGAATTGCAGGGTTATTATTATTATTATTTTTTTAACCACTTGGACACTGGGGAAGCCATCTAACAATATAAATACAAGTTAAAATGAAAGAATGTAACCCTATAAGTATCAACTTTTCCATTTAGGAAAAGACATAAATTTGTAATTCTTTGCAATTTAGTAATACTTCAAATTACAATGGTGATTAGTAATAATCAGAATGAAACCAAAGAAATCCCATAGTTAAATGGGTACAAATTTGCTAAAAATATGGTTCATATTTACCTGAATGAATTAATAGTGGCCCAATAGTCAAAAAGAGAAAGAAATTTAAATAGTATAGAATATTGTATGATCAGCACAGTAAATGATGCTCTTGAATTCTTCAAGTGGAAAGAGTTTAGCATAATTAGGCACTAGTTAGGATAATGTGTCATTGAAACATCTTATTTGTATGGCTGCTAATTAGCACCAACCTCTACTTCAGGTAGGGTCTTTCCCCTAGAAATACAGGAAACAGTAGATCGAGCGGTAGGTTCAAAGTCATGGAAGTCAACAAAGACAACAAACACCTTTGCTGGAACACTTTTCTATTAATCCTGATGGGGACACTTTCTCTCCTAATCCTGCATAACCTCAAAGTTAAGAATTTTAACAATTCTGCAGATCTGGGGAGAGAAGAATATATAAGACACACCTTACAAAATATAAAATGAGAGTAGCAAGTTTATTTGACCCCAAAACCCTGCAGTTGTCATAACTGGGCTATATTTTCCCCTTGGGCATCATTAGGAGGAATGACAAATGATGAAGATGTGGTCCTATCTCAGAGACTTTGTGGAAAATATCCCAGATTTTTCCAACCCAGGGACTGAACCTAGGTCTCCCGCATTGCAGGTGAATTCTTTATCTAATGAGCCACCAGGGAAGCCCAACAATACTGGAGTGGGTAGCCTATCCCTTCTCCAGGGGATCTTCCTGACTCAGGAATTTAACCCGGGGTCTCCTACATTGCAGGTGGATTCTTTACCAGCTAAGCTAACAGGGAAGACCCTTAAAAAGAACACACTCAGATAATTTCTAAAAATCATTTGTTTAAAAATTTCCCTGCTGCTGCTACTGCTGCTAAGTCACTTCAGTCGTGTCCAACTCTGTGCGACCCCATAAACGGCAGCCCATCAGGCTCCCTCGTCCCTGAGATTCTCCAGGCAAGAACTCTGGAGTGGGTTGTCATTTCCTTCTCCAATGCATGAAAGTGAAAAATGAAAGTGAAGTTGCTCAGTCGTGTCTGACTCTTAGCGACTCCATGGACTGCAGTCCACCGGGCTCCCCCCATCCATGGGATTTTCCAGGCAAGAGTACTGGAGGGGGTTGCCATTGCCTTCTAAAAATTTCCCTAGGTCATCCTTATTGCTAGAAAGTCAAGGACCTTTGGGAAATGAACAACCAGTCCTTCAATAAGGACCTAAGGAGTCAGCCTGCACTGAAGGGGAGCTAGTCAATAAAGTACTAAGGAGAGGAAGTATGGATTTTATTTTAGGACCAGTGATATTATCTCAAAGCAAATGAAGTGAACAAATCCTATTCTTTAATATTGGTATTACTCTCTTATTCTCTTTACTCAGTTCTTGGGCTTTCCAGGTGGCTGAATGGTAAAGAATCCACCTGCCCATGCAGTCCCTGGGCCAGGAATATCCCCTGGAGAAGGAAATGCCAAGCCACTCAAGTATTTTTGCTGGGAAAATCCTGTGGACAAAGAAGCTTGGTGGGCTGCAGCCCATGAGGTTGCAAATAATTGGACACAACTGGACTACTAAACAACAACAACAACACATTTTCACATAAAGTGATTCAGAATCATGGGGGTTGTAAGTATTATGACTGAAAATGATCTTAGGCATCCTGTAAGCCACAAACTTGGCCTGAAAAACAAAATAATTGAGACCCAGAGAGATGAAGATTTTGTCAAAGCCACAGAGTATCATAGATCCTGGGATACCTGTGGCATTTGTTCTTTTTGCTAATAACTAAACTTTTAATCCTTTTATCTTTACTGTGTCCACAAGCTCATAAAGAACTTGGTAATTTATCTGCTTTTCCATTTATACAGTAGATATTCTATGAAAATGATTATTATACATGTGTGCATGCTCAGTCACTTCAGTCGTGCCTAACTCTTTGTGAGCCCATGGACTGTAGCCTGTCAGGCTCCTCTGTCCACACGATTTTCCTGAAAGTGGGTTGGCATGCCCTTCTCCAGGGAATCTTCCTGACCCAGAGATTGAACCCACATCTCTGGCATTGGTGGCTTTACCACTGAGCTACCTGGGAAATAGTTGTGTACAATGTTTATTTATTGGTAGACATTGTGAAAGATTGTTCATATCATGTGCAAGGCATTTTTTTTTCCCAAGATAAAGCAATCTTCCCGCCCATACTCTTTTGTAAATAGCTGTTCAAAGGCAGTAATGGGGACTGCAGAAATAAGTGAATTGTTCTCATATAATCATAACTGTGTCATAAGTTGGAAAATTGTTTTGAAGTTTAGAGCTCCCCTTTGAATAGCAATGATGCCTAGGCTAGTGAAGATTAAACTACAGCATTAGAAACTGTAAGTGGTTTCCAGTCCTTGGAGACAGTTGCAGATGGGTATAGCTATCTACTATACCCTAAAGACCTTGAGGGAAACAATGATTTGAAGAACATTAAAGTACTTTCATTATTTTAAAATAAAACCATCCAAGGCAGGTTTTTAAATCCTGTTTCCACCCCAACCCTCTTTATATCCATAAGAATAATACGGCCTGAAGTGGGAATAGAAAATATGACATACTCATCCAGGAAGTTGTACAGATTTTTTTTTAATACATTTCTACTATATATAAAATGTATAACCTATTCAGGACCCACTGAATAGCACAGGAAACTCTGTTCAGTACTTTGTAATGACCTATATGGAAATATAATCTAAAAAAGTAGATATATGTATAGGTATAACTGATCCACTTGGCTGTATAGTGGAAACTAACACAACATTGTAAATCAACTATACTCCAATAAAAATTTTAAAGGTAAATAAAAAATAAGTGCATTTCTTCCATATCACTCCATCAAAGGCACACTTTTAAAGATAGTGAGCACATTTATAAAAGGATCTATTGTTCAAGTTTTTTTTCAGAGTTTCTATGTGGAGTGAGACATTATCTGTAGGGCTGTCAGTAGCTCAGCAGATGTATTCTGTCCCATCAGTCTCTGGACTGCTCTCAAGAAAGCTACAGGGATGGGAACACCCATCAGCTGGCAAGCCTCTGCTCAGTGTGGGAGCAAACAAGAAAAGCATTCACAAGTGTTTCCTTTAAACTCTCTTTTTCTACATAGGTTAACTGGAAATGACCTAGATATTATAGAGTGATGATTTAATATTTTATTGTTCTGTAGACATTTCAACAAAGCCAATGTTTTATGTCCTGCTCAGTCATGATAGGAATGAAGTGGTAAGGTTTTATTTTTATTAGAATCAGATAGTTTTTGTTGTCTCTGACAGCCTTGAACTCAATAGTGTGCCATATTGAATGATGATATCTTTAACATAATAATCCCCTTACTGTTGTAACACCAGATAAATCTGAAACGAAGGGCTGAATGGAATTATTTCATTCTGAGAGAAACTTTGAAGCAAAGCAATCTTGAGCTATCCTGTGAAGTGGTGCTCTGTTTTCAGTAGAATTTGCTGAAACATGTTAGGGTATATTCTATAAAATTTTTGTTTCATCTCTTCACTGAAACTATTGCTTACTAGGCACTTTGAAAATTAAAGGAAAAGGAGAATATTGATATAGAGAAGGATACCTCGTCACTATTACCTGTGTTTTAGTCAGATATTCAAGTACTGTTTCCCAATAAATACCTCCAACTCTGACCTCTTCCCTCAAGTATTTAATAAGCCATATACTTAGATGTTACAAAATCTCTATTCCATTGTTCCAAACCTACATGTCTCCACTGAGCCAGATGTTTTCTCTTAAATCTCTGATTCTCTCTACAGCGTTACAATTTTTAAGGTCATCCAAGATTTTTTGAAATTTTCTTTTTGTTGTGAAGCAAACTCTCCCCACTGTGACAACTAAATGATTTCCAAGATCTGTTCAAGCTACTGTACACTCATATCCATTCCCTTTTTGCATTTCTACCATTGCAATCTGGGCTTCCTCGATGGCTCAGACAGTAAAGAATCCTCCTGCAATGCAAGAGACCCAGATTTGTTCCCTGGGCCTGGACGATCCTCTGGAGAAGGGAATGTCTACCCACTCCTGTATTCTTGCCTGGAGAATCATGTCTTCTGGAGAACTGTGTCTCCTGGAGAATTGTGTCTAACTTTTGGAACTCCCTAAAGAGAACATCCACCAAGTACTACCAATAATCTACTCTTACTATAAACTCTCTTTTGAGCTTCCCAGGTAGTGCTAGTGGTAAAGAACCCACCTGCCAGTACAGGAGACATGAGATATAGAAGTTCCATCCCTGGGTGGGGAACATCTGCTGCAGGAGTGGAAATGAACCCACTCCATATTCTTGCCTGGAGAATCACATAGACAGAGCAGCCTGGCAGGCTACAGTCCATAGAGCTGCAAAGAGTCAGACATGACTGAAGTGACTTAGCACACACCATTGCAACAACCTCTGTAACACTTCCCATTGGTTATATACAGCATTTTCCTGTTTTCCTTTCAGTTTTAATGAGATAATATTAACATAGAGTACTGTATGAATTTAAGATGTGCAACATAATGATGATTTACATATATCACAAAGTGATTACTGCAAATTTAGTGAACATTTATTATCTCATATATATAGCAATTTTATTTGCTTAATTTTATATATAAAAATAAGCAAACAGAATTTTTTTCTTGTGATAAAAACATTTAGGATTTACTCTCTTAACTTTCGTCTATCATATGTTGTTGTTGTTCAGTCGCTAAGTCATGTCCAACTCTCTGACAACATGGACTGCAGCACACCAGGCTCCCCATGTCCCTCACTGTCTCCCGGAGTTTGTTCAAATTCATTTCCATTGAGTCAGTGATGCTATCTAACCATTTCATCCTCTGCTGCTCACTTTTGCATTCAATCTTTCCCAGCATCAGGATCTTTTCCAATGAGTCAGCTTTTTGCATCAGATGGCAAAAGTATTGAAGCTTCAACATCAGTCCTTCCCATGAATATCCAGAGTTGATTTCCTTTAGGATTGGCTGGTTGAATCTCCTTGCAATTCAAGTGTTTTTCACCACAATTTGAAAGCATCAATTCTTCAGTGCTCAGCCATCTTTAAGGTCCAACTCTCACATCAATACATGACTACTGGAAAAGCCATAGCTTTGACTATATGTACCTTTGTCAGCAAACTGATATCTCTGTTTTTTAATATGTTCCTTCCAAAGATGAAATATCTTTTAATTTCATGGCTGCAGTCACTGTTCACGGTGATTTTGGAGCCCAAGAAATAAAATCTGTCTTGGCTTCCACTTTGTCCCCTTCTATTTGCCATGAAGTGATGGTATCAGATGCCATGATATTAGTTTGTTTTTTTTTTTCAATGTTGAGTTTCAAGCCAACTTTTCACTCTCCTCTTTAGCCCTCAAGAAGCCCTTTAGTTCCTCTTCACTTCCTCCATTAGATTGGTATGTCTGCATATCTGAGGTTATTGATATTTCTCCTGCCAGTCTTAATTCCAACTTGTGCTTCATCCAGCCTGGCATTTTGCATGATGTACTCTGCAAAGAATTTAAATAAGCAAGATGACAATATACAGCCTTGTCATATTCCTTTGCCAATTTTGAAACAGTCAGTTGTTTCATGTCTCATTCTAACTGTTGTTTTTGACCCACATACAGGTTTCTTGGGACACAAGTAAGATTGACTGGTACTCCCATCTCTTCAAGTATTTTCCACAATTTGTTGTGATCCACAAAGGCTTTAGCATAGTCAGTGAAGCAGAAGTAGATATTTTTCTTGAATTCTCTTGCTTTCTCTATGATCCACTGAATGCTGTCAATTTGATCTCTGTTTCCTCTGTCTTTTCTAAATCCAGCTTGTACATCTGAAAGTTCTTGGTTTACATACTGCTGAAGTCAACTTGAAGGATTTTGAGCATAACCTTGCTAGCAGCTGAACTCAATCGTGTGGTAGTTTGAACATTCTTTAGCATTGACCTTCTAGTGTTAATAACACTTATCATATTGTACATTACATCCCTGGGTTAGTAACACAGATGTGTGTTTGTGCTCAGTGGTGTCTGACTCTTCACAACTCCGTGAACTGTAACACACCAGGCTCTTCTGTCCATGGAATTTTCCAGGCAAGAATACTGGATTGGGTTGCCATTCCCTATTGGCAGAAGGTCTTCCAGACCTGGGGATCAAACTTATGTCCCTTGTGTCTCCTGCATTCGCAGATGGATTCTTTAACATTAGCATCACCTAGGAAGCCCTAGTACTTACTTATTTTATAACTGGAAGTTTGTATCTTTGATCATCTTCATCTAATTTGCCTCCACTCCCCCGCCTCTGGTTACCACATATCTGGTCTTTTTTTGAGTTTGTTTTGAGATATAGTTTATTTATATTATGTTGGTTTTTGTTTTATATCAAATGATATACTTATTGACCATATTCCCCACACCTTTTATTTCATACCTATAATGAATTTATTTTGCAACTAGAAGCTTGTATCCCTTAATCTCCCTCACCTATTTCTTTCCTCCCTCCACCCCTCGCCCCTGGGAACCACCTATTTATTTTCTGTATCTATGATTCCTGTTTCTCTTATTATTTTTGTTCATTTGTTTTGTTTTTAGATTCCACGTGTAAGTGATATCATACAGTGTTTGTCTTCTTCTGCCTGACTTATTTCACTTAGCATAATTCTCTCTAGGCTCGCCTATGTCTCAAGTGGCAAGATTTCATTTTCTTTATGGTTAAATAATATTCCACTGTACATACAACATGTTTCTTACTCATTCATCTGTCAATAGACACTGGGTTGCTTCCCTGTTTTGTGTATTGTAAGTAATGCCACAGTGAACATACTGGTGCTTGTATCTTTTCTAATTAGTATTTCACATGTGAAATTAAATTGTAATTTCTTTGACTTTAAATCATATATTTTTCTTCACTTTCCTAGAAAATTTGAGTCTTCTTTGTTATGCTTATCAGTACATGTGCCTACAAACCCACAAGGGAAAAGATAATGTTTCATTTAATGTTTAATATTTTCCATAAAGTTTCCCTTTCTCTCTCATCAGTCTCTGTCTGTCTGTCTATCTACCTACGTATCTACCTGTTTATTTAATTAGCTATCTATGTATATATCCATTTCAAAGGCAGGTATGGCTCAGTCTCTTGTAGAGTCCCTGGCTCTTGCTGCACATAAGCTTTAGTTTGAGCCCTCCGAGGGTCTCTGGTAGGTGAGGGGTTTGATTCTAACCATGATTTTGCCCCTTCTACCATCTGTTTAGGGCTTCTCCTTTACCCTGCTTGGATGTGGGGTATCTTTTTTTGGTGCGACTCAATATTCTCCTGTTGATGGTTGTTAGCGGTTATGTGCAGTTTTTGAGTTCTCACAGGAGAAGATGAACACACATCCTTCTGCTCTGCCATCTTATGAATTCCTCACTGAGGCTTCCAGTAGGGCCCAGAGATGGATAAGAGTGAGTGTAGACCCAGCCAGTGTTTGGAGGTTTCAGAAAAACAGGGAGGCAAACAAGCAGCTACAGGTGAATTATCCTGTTCGTTCTCCCAGAAGGGGGAACACGCACCTTGCATCCCTCAAGTCTGGCCTGGATTGCATCTGGTATTTCCACTAGAAGCACCTTTACCTGCCTCCTGAGAAATCTTTATGCAGGTCAAAAAGGAACAGTTTGAATCAGACATGGAACAATGGACTGGTTCTAAATCCGGAAAGGACTAGGTCAAGGCTGTATGTTGTCACCCTGCTTATTTAACTTATATGCAAGAGTACATCATGAGAAAAGCTGGGCTGGATGAAGCACAAGCTGGAATCAAGATTGCTGGGAGAAATATCAATATGCAGATGACACCACCCTTATGGCAGAAAGCGGAGAGGACTTAAAGAGCCTCTTGATGAAAGTGAAAGAGGAGAGAAAACACTGGCTTAAAACTCATATTCAGAAAACTAAGTCAAAGGCATCCTGTCCCATCACTTCATGGCAAATGGATAGGTAAAAAAAAGAAACAGTGACAGACTTCATTTTCTTGGACTCCAAAATCACTGCAGATGGTGACAGCAGCCTTGAAATTAAAAGACACCTGCTCCTTGGAAGAAAAGCTATGACAAAACTAGACAGTATATTAAAAAAAAAAAAAAAACAGAGATATTATTTTTTCAACAAAGGTCCATCTAGTCAAAGCTATGGTTTTTCCAGTAGTCATGTGTGGAGCTGAGAGTTGGACCATAAAGAAAGCTGAGCAGTGAAGAATTGATGCTTTTCAACTGTGGTGTTGGCAAAGACTCTTGAGAGTCCTTTGGACTGTAAGGAGATCCCACCAGTCCATCCTAAAGGAAATCAGTCCTGAATATTCATTGGAAGGACTGATGCTGAAGCTGAAGCTCCAATACCTTGGCCACCTTATTCGAAGAACTGACTCATTAGAAAAGATGCTGATGCTGGGGGAAATTGAAGGCAGGAGGAGAAGGGGACAACAGAAGATGAAAACATTGGATGGCATCACCAACTCAATGGACATGAGTCTGAGCAAGTTTCAGGAGTTGGTGATACACAAGGATGCCTGGTGTGCTACAGTCTGTGAGGTCACAAAGAGTTGGACTTGACTGAGCAACTGAACTATATATCCATCTAATCATCTATCTATATATCCATCCATCTAATTATCTACTGTCTAATTATCTATCATCTATCTAATGTGTGTTAGTTGCTCTGTATGAGGCTCCTCTGTCCATGGAATTCTCCAGGCATGAATACTGGAGTCAGTTGCCATGTCCTACTCCAGGGAATCTTTCCAACGCAGGGATTGAACCCACATCTCCTGCATTGCAGGCAGATTCTTTACCATCTGAGCTACCAGGGAAGCCCCTTTCTGTCTATCTCATCTATTTTCCTTTCTTTCTTTATTCAGGTGTAATTGAAGTACAATAAAGTGTACATATGTAAAATGCATACTTTGCTCAGTTTTGCCATCTGTATAAGTCTATCACACCATCATCTTGTGAATCTTCCCCATGATCTTCTGAGAGACCCCCTCTATCCATCCCTCCCTCCAGCTCCATCTGCAGGCAGCCACTAATGTGCGTTCAGTTACTCTTATTAGATTATATTTTCTCGAATGTTATAAAATAAAAATCATATAGTATGCCCTCTTTTTTAACCTGACATCCTCAACTCAGTGTAATAATTCTGAGTCTCATTCATATCACTGTATACAACCTATAATTCATTCCTGCTTGTTTTAAAGTAATATTCCATTATATGAAGGTGTCATAATTTGTTTTTTTTTTTTCCCATAAAATAGACATTTGGGTTGTTTCCAGATTTTGGCTACTATGAATAAGTTGCTAAGAACATTTATGAACAAGGCTTTCTCTAGATGTTTTCATGTGTCTTAGATAAATACTTAGGAATTGAAGAACTGTGTTACTGGGTTTGTGTATGTTTCACTTTTCAAGAAAATTCCAAACTGCTTTTCCAGGTAATGTACCATTTTAAGTTTACTCCAGCAGTGTGTGAACATTCCAGTTGCAAAATAGTCTCAACAATGTTTGATTTGACCAGTCCTATTTTAGATACATACCTAATCAGTATGTATTGTTTTCTCAGCCTATGGTTTTAATTTGAATTTCCATAACTGACTTTTGAGTGATTGAATCATAAAACCATTCTTATATTCTGGATACAAGTCTTCTGTCTGATCTGTGTATCATGAATATCATTTCCTCTTGGCTTGCCTTTTAGTTCCCTTAAGGTTTCTTTTAAAGAGCAACATGTTTTAAAGCCCAATTTATCAATTTTCCTCTCAAATTTTGAATTTTTAAATTATGCATAAGAAACATTTCCACCTCAAGATCATGGTAATTTTCTAGTTTCATTTAGACTTTCTATAAATTAAAGTATGACATTTAATTATATGTTTCCCTTGAAGTTAATTTTTCTTTATAGTGTTAAGTCAGAGATGGTGCTCTTTATTTCATTTTCCCAAAATGGAAATCCCATTGATCCAGCATCATCTATTGAAAAGGCGTTCCATACCCACTGAGTTGTCTTGGTATCTGTACTTAAAATAAGTTAAACACATACAGGTGGGTCTATTTCCAGACTCTCTATACCTGTCATCAATTTATACATTCTCTTCTTCATAATATCAGCCAATCTTGATTCCTGTGTATTTATAGAAATCTTAAAATTGAGTGTAAGTTAACCAACTCTATTCATCTTAAAATACATACACAGTATATTATACACATTACAGGTTTTCCCTGATGGTTCAGTGGAAAAGAATCCATCTGCCAATGCAGGAGACAAGGGCTTGCTTCCTGGGTTGGGAAGATTCCCTGGAGAAGGGAACGGCAACCCACTCAGGTATTCTTGCCTGGGAAATCCTATGGACAGAGGAGCCTGGTGGGCTATATAGTCGATGGGGTTGCAAAACAGTTGGACACGACTGAGCGACTAAACAACAGCAGTAGCAACATATTACATGCAATATATATATAATTGCTGTGGTTATCTGGTGTTCCATAGGACTTTCCTGGTGGATCAGATGATAAAAAATCTGCCTGCAGTGTAGAGACCTGAGTTCAATCCCTGGGTTGGGAAGATTCCATGGAGAAGGAAATAGCAAACCACTCCAGTAGTCTTGCCTGGAGAATCCCAAGGACAGAGGAGCCTGGTGGGGACAGTCAATGGGATCACAACAAGCTGGACATGAATGAGCAACTAACACTTTCACTTTCATTTATATACAGTTATATAAAAGTTCTTTACATTTCCATATATATTTGAGAATCAGCTTTCAACCTGCTCAAAAAATTGCTGGAATTTTGATAAAAATTTTGTTGCTCCATTTCAGGATAATTGCCTTCTTAACTGTATTATATCATTTAACCTATGAATTTACTTTCCCTATTTTAGGTCTTCTGGGCTACATCTTGGCAATGATTTTTTTTTGTTTGTTTGTTTCTGTATCTAATTTTGAATGATTAGATGTCCTGTGACAGAAATATTCCTAAGAACTTTGTGTTGATGGTACTATTGTAAATTGCTTTTTTATAATTTTTTCCGACTTTTTGACCTATATAAAATAATATAATTTTTCCCATTAAAATGAATAAAGTGGTAAAAAAAACAGCATTCTATTTTCTGCCCTTCCTTGGGGAAAAGTTAAAATCAATTAAAAGCTTACTAATCTTTTTTAAGTATGATTTTTAGGTGCAGGATTTTCATGGATACCTTTTAACAAGTGAAGGAAATTTTTTTTTACTGTATTCTTAGTTTGCCAAGACGTTTTGGTTTTTTTTCCCCATGAATTTGTGTTGAATTTTAAAAGAGCTTTTTTTCCTGCCTTCACTGAATTCAGTTGAGTTGAGTTCAGTTCAGTTCAGTCACTCAGTCGTGTTTGATTCTTTGCAACCCCATGGACTGCACACGCCAGGCCTCCCTCTCCATCACTAACTCTAGGAGCTTACTCAAACTCATGTCCATTGAGTCTGTGATGCCATCTGACTATCTCATCCTCTGTCATTCCCTTCTCCTCCCACCTTCAATCTTTCCCCGCAACAGGGTCTTTTCAAATGAGTCAGTTCCTTGTATCAGTTGGCCAAAGTATTAGAGTTTCAGCTTCAGCACCAGTCCTTCTAATAAATATTCAGGACTCATTTCCTTTAGGATGAGCTGGTTAGATCTCCTTGCAGTCCAAAGGACTCACAAGAGTCTTCTCCAACAGCACAGTTCAAAAGCATCAATTCTTCACTGCTCAGGTTTCTTTATAGTACAACTCTCACATCCATACATGACTACTGAAACAACCATAGCTTTGACTAGATGGACCTTTGTTGGCAAAGTAATATCTCTGCATTTCAATATGCTGTCTAGGTTGGTCATAACTTTTCTTCCAAGGAGTAAGAGTCTTTTAATTTCATGGATGCTATCACCATCTGCAGTGATTTGGGAGCCCTAAAAGATAAAGTCTGTCACTGTTTCCCCATCTATTTGCCATGAAGTGATGGGACCAGATGCCATTATCTTAGTTTTCTGAATGTTGAGCTTTAAGCCAACTTTTTCATTCTCCTCTTGCACTTGCATCAAGAGGCTCTTTAGTTGTTCTTTACTTGCTGCCATCAGGGTGGTGTCATCTGCATATCTGAGATTACTGATATTGCTCCCAGCAATGTTGATTCCAGCTTGTGCTTCATCCAGCCCACGGTTTCTCATGATGTACTCTGCATATAAGTTAAATAAGCATGATGACAATATACAGCCTTGACGTACTCCTTTTCCTATTTGGAACCAGTCTGTTTTTCCCTGTTCAGTTCTAACTGTTGCTTCCTGACTTGCATGCCCAGGGCTTAAAATTCCAAGATTTACAAGACAATGCAAATAGCACCTGTGACAGATTCATGTTGATGTATGGCAAAACCAATACAATCTTGTAAAGTAATTAACCCCAATTAAAATAAATACATTTATATTAAAAAATAAATAACTATATATATTAAAATGGAGCTGCAAATTGCATGCAAATTGATGATATGAGTTTATGGCCTGGGATTATAATCAGGAACCTCCAAACATCCGTTTTGAAATCTCACCCATGGAGTGGACCCACTGCCAGGACCTTCTCCCAACTGGGACTCCATATTGCTGTGCCACTGGACTTCCAAGCTCTGTTTGAATCTGGATGTTGGTCAAAATCTAATTTGGTGGTATACGTACTTACTTTTCTTTGCTGTTCTACTTCTCTTTCCTATTAATAATTGTTTAGGTAAAGTAAGATAGATAATTCTTTATTAGATATTGATTCCCTTTTCTTTTAATGATTGTATACTAAAAGTAAGATAGATAAATCTCTATTAAATATTAGAATTATTTCTGTATAATGAGTGGCTTCTTTTGTTAACAAATCCTTCAGACCTGAAACTGTCACCAAGTCCAAGCTTGCTTTGCTTGCACTTATGCTGTGTAATATAACTTTTTCAAAAATTGCAGGAAGACTCATTCCTTGACTCATTTTATAAGCCTGTATAAACTTAGCACTGAAAACCTGTCAAAGACACTTTAAAAAGAAAAATTTCAGAGCAATATCTCTCATGAATAATCCTTAACAAAGTATCAGAAAATCAAATCCAACTATACCCAAAAAAGACTAAAATATGTTCAAGCAGGATTTATCACAGGATAGCAGAGTTGACTTAACATTAAACAAACAAACAAAAAGAAATCATTCTATAAAATTTAACATACTAACAACAACAGAAAAAAAAAAAGAATATAAGGGAAAAATAGCAAAAACAAGACAGGGAGTTGACTATGGCTTCGATCATGAACTGCTATTGCCAAATTCAGACCTGCATTGAAGAAAGTAGGGAAAACCACTAGACCACTCAGGTATGACATAAGTCAAATCTCATATGATTATACAGAGGAAATGACAAATAGATTTAATGGATTAGATCTGATAGAGTTTGTGACATTGTACAGGAGGCAGTGATCAACATCATCCCCAAGAAAAAGAAATGCAAAAAGGCAAAATGGTTGTCTGAGGAGGCCTTACAAATAGCTGTGAATAGAAGAGAATCTAAAGGCAAAGGAGAAAACGAAAGATATACTCCTTTGAATGGAGAGTTCCAAAGAATAGCAAGCAGAGGTAAGAAAGCCTTCCTCAGAGATCAATGCAAAGAAATAGAGGAAAGCCATAGAATAGGAAAGACTAGAGATATCTTCAAGAAAATTAGCGATACCAAGGCAACATTTTATGCAAAGACGGGCACAATAAAGGACAGAAATGGTATGGACCTAACAGAAACAGAAGATATTAAGAAAAGGTGGCAAGAATACACAGAAGAAATATACAAAAAAAGATCTTCATTACCCAGATAACCACGATGGTGTGATCACTCACCTAGAGCCAGACATCCTGGAATGTGAAGTCAACTGGGCCTTAGGAAGCATCACTAGGAACAAAGCTAGTGGAGCTGATGGAATTTCAGTTGAGTTATCTCATATCCTAATAGATGATGCTGTGAAAGTGCTGCACTCAATATGCCAGCAAATTTGGGAAACTCAGCAGTGCCATAGGATTGGAAAAGGTCAGTTTTCATTCCAATCCCAAAGAAAGGCTGTGCCAAAGAACGCTCAAACTATCACACAATTGCACTCATCTCAGATACTAGCATGGAGACGGCAATGGCGCCCCACTCTAGTACTCTTGCCTGGAAAATCCCATGGACGCAGGAGCCTGGTAGGCTGCAGTCCATGGGGTCGCTAAGAGTCGGACACGACTGAGCGACTTCACTTTCACTTTTCACTTTCATGCATTGGAGAAGGCAATGGCAACCCACTCCAGTGTTCTTGCCTGGAGAATCCCAGGGAGGGGGGAGCCTGATGGGCTGCTGTCTGTGGGGTTGCACAGAGTCGGACACGACTGAAGTGACTTAGCAGCAGCAGCAGCAGCAGCAGCAGCAGCAGATACTAGCAAAGTAATGCTCAAAATTCTCCAACCTGGGCATCAACAGTATGTGAACTGTGAAATTCCAGATGTTCAAGCTAGATTTAGAAAAGGCAGAAGAACCAGAGATCAAATTGCCAACATTCTGGATCATCGAAAAAGCAAGAAAGTTCCAGAAAAAATCTACTTCTGCTTTATTGACTATGCCAAAGCCTTTAACTGTGGATCACAATAAACTGTGGAAAATTCTGAAAGAGATGGGAATATGAGACCACCTGACCTGCCTCATGCGAAATCTGTATGCAGGTCAAGAAGCAACAATTAGAACTGGACCTGAAACAACAGACTGGTTCCAAATCAGTAAAGGAGTATGTCAAGGCTGTATATTGTCACCCTGCTTATTTAACTTATATGCAGAGTACATCATTTAGAAATGCTGGACTGGATAAATCACAAGCTGAAATGAAGATTGCTGGGAGAAATATCAGTAACCTCAGATATGCAGATGACACCACTCTGATGACAGAAAGTGAAGAAGAACTAAAGAGCCTCTTGATGAAAGTGAAAGAGGAGAGTGAAAAAATTGGCTTAAAGCTCAGCAATAAGAAACTAAGATGATGGCATCTGGTCCCATCACTTCGTGGCAAATAGATGGGGAAACAGTGGAAACAGTGTCAGATTTTATTTTGGGGGGGGGCTCCAAAATCACTGCAGATGGTGATAGCACTCATGAAATTAAAAGATGCTTACTCCTTGAAAGAAAAGTTATGACCAACCTAGGCAGCATATTAAAAATCAGAGATATTACTTTGCCGACAATGGTCCATCTAGTCAAAGCTGTGGTTTTCCTGTGGTCATATATGGATGTGGGAGTTGGACGATAAAGAAAACTGAGTGCCGAAGAATTGATGCTTTTGAAGTGTGGTGTAGGAGAATACCCTCGAGATTCCCTTGGACTGCAAGGAGATCCACCCATTCCAACCTAAAGAAAATCAGTCCTCAAAATTCACTGGGAAGACTGATGTTGAAGCTGCAACTCCAATATTTTGACGATCTGATATGAAGAACTGACTCATTTGAAAAGACCCTGATGCTGGGAAAGATTGAAGGCAGGAACAGAAGGGGACAACAGAGGATGAGATGGCTGGATGGCATCACCGACTTGATGGACATGAGTTTGAATATACTCTGGGAGTTGGTGAAGGATAGGGAGGCCTGGTGTGCTGCAGTCCATGGGGTTGCAAGGAGTCAGACATGACTGAGAGACTGAACTGAACAGAACTGAACACCCTATCTTATCTATGATGCCTTGGGGCTTGTGCTCACAGCAGGTAGATCAGTGTCTAGGCAGGTCAGAAGCAAGGTCTGAGGCCTGTTATGCTTTCTTGTCTCTGACGCTTAAATAAGACTGCTGCCATTTAATTTCCCTAACAGTCCCTTTACTTTGTCTTTACATTGTTCAGTTTTATTTTGTTCTTTAAGTCAAACCTAGGTCATGATTATTGATTTTTTAATCTTTCCTATTTTTAATAAAACCATTTACACTATAATTTCCCTACTAAGCACTGCTTAGCTACATCCCACAAATTTTGGTTTGTTGTATTTGCATTATGACTGTGATTTCCCTTTTGACTTCATATTTAACTTCTGAATTACTTAGAATTATGTTGTTTATCTCACAGGTATTCTGAGTTTTCCTCTAAGTATTTTCTAATATTTTGTTCTCCATGGCTGATTCATATCAATGTATGGCAAAAACCACTACAATATAGTAAAGTAATTAGCCTCCAACTAAAATAAATAAACTAATAAAAAAAGAAAGTGAAAAAAATAATATGTTCTTATTTTTGTTTTAATTTTTATTAATTCAATGTAGTTTTATTGCAGAAAAAGAATCCTTGAATTTAAAAGACTTGCTTTATTTTAGAGCATGTGGTCTGTCTTAATGACACACATGCTCTTGAGAAGAACAGACATTGTGGAGTTGGCTATACATCAAGGTGGTTCATGTGCTGATCAGATCTTTTATGATTTTACAGATGGTTTTGGCTACCTGTTCTATCTGTCACTTAGAGAATTATTAAAACCTACGGTGATTGTGGGGCTTCTGTGGTGACTCAGCTAGTAAAGAATCTATCTGCAATGCAGGAGACCCAGGTTCCGTCCTTGGGTTGGGAAGATCCCCTGGAGTAGGACATGGCAACCCACTCCATTATTCTTGCCTTGAGAATTCTATGGACAGAGGAGGTTCATGGGCTACAGTCCAGGGGTTCGAAAAGAGTCAGACACACTGAGCACCTTTCACTCTCACTGTGATTGTGGAATTGTCTGTTGTTGCCTTTGCTTCTGTTTTTATTCAACATATGCTGAAGCTCTATTATTAGACATGGGCTAATTTGACATTGTACGTGTTTCTGATGATTTATTTTTATCTTGAAGAACAATCCCTGTTTATCTATGAGGAGACCTTTGATCTCAAAGCCTACAGTATTAAATAATGAAACAGGAGTTCGGACATCCTGGTGCTCCTCTTGGTGTCATATACCTATTTCTGTCCATTGATTTTCAACTGTTATGGGCATCTTACAGTAAAATTTTCATTTTTGAAAAAGACATTTGTCATGGTTTGTCTTTTATTGAGGCATTTGGATCCTTACCATCTAATACTATGTTTGCTATATTTGAATTTGACTCTATTACATTTATCTGTGTTCTGTTTCTTTTCTCTGTTTTTGTTTCTTTTCTCCCAACCTTCTGCCTTATTTTGTACTATAAAAATATATTTAAATATTTCATTTTAATCTGTTGGCTTTTATGTTATATGTCATCAAACATTTTTTAGTAGTTGATCTATGAAATACTATCTAAAATTTAATTTTTAATATTTTATATCTTGCAATACAGAAACTTGCAAACATGTATGTCAATACTTAATTGTTTTTTTATGTAATAATTGTTATTTGTCAAATCTGTATGTATTGATAACCACATTAGGCCATTTTGTTTTAATAGGCAACACATATTTAATTTATAAAAAAAGAAGTCCTTATCCTAATTTTTACATTTCTGTTGTTCTTCCTTCATATTTGCAGAACAAAGTTTCTTTTGGTATCATTTCTCTTCAGACTGAAAAGCTTCCTTTAGTATATTCAATCTGAATAAAAAGTCCTGAAAGGTAAAAGAAAACTGGAAAGCTTATCTGCATGCAGGTTGTTTCTACACTTTTACATAACCTACTTGCTATTTTATTTTACTGTCTCTAGGTAGCTGTTTTCTCATCTTGTCTAATGTTTGTAGCTCAACTCAGCAGAAGTGGTGATTTTATGCATAGCATATAGTAGAACCAAAACTCAGAAACATATATTTAATACATGTTAGTTGTGTGATATTTCGGCAGATTAGATATAGTGAATGTTTTAACCAATCAGTTGAGGAAGTGCTGTGAAACGCTTTAGAATAACTTAATGGAGTCTTTTTATATTAATGACTACTAGATGCATATCATTATGTCTTGTAAGAGGGATGAAAAACTCTTCCATTATTCCCAACTATATTCTTTCATTGGTCTAAGAATTAAATAGACAGAAAGAGGATTAACAGGAGAAAAACAATTTTGCACGTAACAGAATTCCTATAAAAATATGAGACTCTCCAGCAGTCAGGTAACCATGGCTTGTAAACAGTCCTGATCTAAGAAGAAGGTAGAGATCTAGGGCTTCCAAGGGGAAGAAGAAAATTCATGAAGGTGAGGAGAGCAAATATTAGATAGGCATATTTTGGCTCACCATGCAGGTAAGTGTTTCTGATGTAAAATTTATCTCTGCTAATAGCTCTCTTCCTGGTACAGACCCCCTGTATAAATTCTTTTAGGCAATTAAGAGGAGTTAAAAAACTCTTCCTGAGTGTTCTGTTTGCCTATTGTCTTCAGCTTCAAATATCTAGACATCAAGTGTTGTCTCCTTGGGTGGCTTATTCTGCTTATCCTCAGTGCCATATTTTCATTATTCTAAGCCAATTGAGGCACCAAAAAGAAAAAAAAAAGAGTATTACTGTACATGACTGTGTCATGTAACTAGACAAACTTTTCAGATTTAAATCTAACTAAAAAGACATTGGGAAACTGGGAAGAATTATTTAATGATTCCAGTTGACACAGAGTTGCTCACCCAATATGTATTCACTTTTCTATCTGGTCTTTATTATTTTCCTAGGTTTACTAGAAGTGCTCAGTTTCAGATGGTAAATCATGATTGGTATACAATAATAATGATAATAATAAATATAGGTTTATGTAAGAAGCCAAAACTGAAAATGTGGAGATGAATTATGAAGACCCCAAAATTAAAACTGAGTCAATACATTTTTTTCATTTATTGAGACTTCTTTGAAAAGAACGTGCAGTATTCTGTTTTCTAAAATAAACAAAACAAAGCAGAAGCTTCTTTTTTTAATTTAAAAACTAATTCTTAATTTACTTCATTTTCCTTTGTTTATCATAAAGAAAGGCATTCTAGATCTTATTTTAAAGTGTCTCAATCTACAGTTCAGTTCAGTTCACTTCAGTCGCTCAGTCGTGTCTGACTCTTTGCAACCCCATGAATCACAGCACGCCAGGCCTCCCTGTCCATCACCATCTCCCGGAGTTCACTCAAACTCACATCCATCGAGTCGGTGATGTGATCCAGCCATCTCATCCTCTGTCCTCTGTCATCCCCTTCTTCTTCTGCCCCCAATCCCTCCCAGCATCAGAGTCTTTTCCAATGATTCAACTCTTCGCATGAGGCGGCCAAAGTACTGGAGTTTCAGCTTTAGCATCAATCCTTCCAAAGAACACCCAGGACTGATCTCCTTTAGAATGGACTGGTTGGATCTCCTTGCAGTCCAAGGGACTCTCAAGAGTCTTCTCCAACACCACAATTCAAAAGCGTCTATTCTTCAGCGCTCAGCTTTCTTCACAGTCCAACTCTCTCATCCATACATGACCACTGAAAAAACCATAGCTTTGACTAGATAGACCTTTGTTGGCAAAGTAATGTCTCTGCTTTTCAATATTCTGTCTAGTTTGGTCATAACTTTCCTTCCAAGGACTAAGCGTCTTTTAATTTCATGGCTGCAGTCACCATCTGCAGTGATTTTGGAGCACCCCAAAATAAAGTCTGACACTGTTTCCACTGTTTCCCCATCTATTTGCCATGAAAGGATGGGGCCAGATGCCATGATCTTTGTTTTCTGAATGCTGAGCTTTAAGCCAACTTTTTCACTCTCCTCTTTCATTTTCATCAAGAGGCTTTTTAGTTCTTCTTCACTTTCTGCCGTAAGGGTGATATCACCTGCATATCTGAGGTTATTGATATTTCTCCCTGCAATCTTGGTTCCAGCTTGTGCTTCTTCCAGCTCAGTGTTTCTCATGATGTACTCTGCATAGAAATTAAATAAGCAGGGTGACAATATACAGCCTTGACGTACTCCTTTCCTGATTTGGAACCAGTCTCTTGTTCCATGTCCTGTTCTAACGGTTGCTTCCTGATCTGCATATAGGTTTCTCAAGAGGCAGGTCAGGTGGTCTGGTATTCCCATCTCTTTCAGAATTGTCCACAGTTTATTGTGATCCACACAGTCAAAGGCTTTGGCATAGTCAATAAAACAGAAACCGATGCTTTTCTGGAACTCTGTTGCTTTTTCCATGATCCAGTCGTTGTTGATAATTTGACCTCTGGTTCCTGTGCCTTTTCTAAAACCAGCTTGAACATCTTGAAGTTCATGGTTCATGTATTGCTGAATCCTGGCTTGGAGAATTTTGAGCATTACTTCAGTAGTGTGCGAGATGAGTGCAATTGTGCAGTAGTTTGAATGATTGCCTTTCTTTGGGATTGGAATGAAAACTGACCTTTTCTGGTCCTGCGGCTGCTGCTGAGTTTTCCAAATTTGCTGGCATATTAAGTGCAGCATTTTCACAGCATCATCTTTCAAGATTTGAAATAGTTCAACTGGAATTCCATCACCTCCACTAGCTTTGTTCATAGTGATGCTTTCTAAGGCCCACTTGACTTCACATTCCAGGATATCTGGCTCTAGGTGAGTGATCACACCATCATGATTATCTTGGTCGTGAAGCTCTTTTTTGTACAGTTCTTCTAGGTATTCTCACCACCTCTTCTTAATATCTTCTGCTTCTGTTAGGTCCATACCAATACCTTAGGGTAAAAGAAAGGTCCTTTAATCTCTCTTTTGAGTAAACTCTGGGAGTTGGTGATGAACACGGAGGCCTGGCTGGTGTAGTCCATGGGGTTGCAAAGAGCTGGACACGACTGAGCAACCGAACAGAACTGAACTGAATGTAGTAATTAATATTCATAATATTATTTTGAAATAGGTTAAATATTTTTTAATGAGGAACTAACTATAGGGTTCTTCAGAGAAGTCATTTCTTTGACTGATTTAACAATATTAACATCACTTCACAAGCAAAAGAAATACAAACTGCTTCATAGATGGGGTAATCAATTAATTTTGTTTACTCTAAAATATCACCAGTTGTTATGATGTATATGTGTAGCGTCATAGTGTATAGTATATGCAGTTGTTTACATTAGCTGCAGATCACAAGAAATTCTGAGCAAATGCAATATTCCATCATATTATACACAAAGTAAATTGCAAAATAATATTGCTGCAAACACAAAGAAACAAAAAGAAATGGCAGAACAGATGCATTGTGTTGTACATATATTTGCACATATTTAGGGAGCATACAGCTTTAAGTTGGAGGAAGTGTTCAAACTTGTAGAATATTACTGATACATCAATGAACATAAGAACAAAAATATGCCACAGGAAATGTATTTTTTGTCCTCCAAAGTTTTAATTTGTAAATTACTTTTACATTAAAACCATTAAAGTGGTACTAAGATATGATTAGTTTGACCTTGGCTCTTATCCTGTTGCATTATCCTGCAAGTAGTTGTAGAAAGACGCACCAGCAGTGCCAGAGTGTAACTGTTTGTCCATAGGAAACAAGCATACAATGATGATACCAAATTCTCCATGTGATTAACAGGAAAACTCTCCTGAGGGTCTCTGTTGCTTACCATACTACATTCAGGAAGAGAGAAACTATTCTTAGGTACCAGAAAAGGGAACAAGTGGGATGTTTTCTATTTTAATATAAAATACTTCTCTCATGCAAAAAAAAAAAAAAAAAAAGGCTGGAAAAGATAAGCCAGTGTTGTCAAAATTTTAACATTACAAACTTTCCTCCAAGTACTACTTTAGTTTAAATATCTAGCTACAAAAGTTGGTAGAACTTAGTCTTTTTTAGATTGTTTTAGTTTTACCTAATCAGAGAAGGCAATGGCACCCCACTCCAGTGCTCTTGCCTGGAGAGTCCCATTGACGGAGGAGCCTGCTGGGCTGCAGTCCATGGGGTTGCGAAGAGTCAGACATGACTGAACAACTTCACTTTCACTTTTCACTTTCATTCATTGGAGAAGTAAATGTCACCCCACTCCAGTGTTCTTGCCTGGAGAATCCCAGGGACAGGGGAGCCTGGTGGGCTGCCGTCTATGGGATTGCACAGAGTTGGACATGACTGAAGCAACTTAGCAGCAGCAGCAGCAGTTTTACCTGATAGTTGGAAGACTCTGAAGGAATGTGCTGTGAAGACATCTGTACTCTTGCTGAGTCATACACTTGATTTAGATCCCTGTATGGGTACTTTGTTGGAGCATCTGTTTAGCTGAAGAATAAACCTAGGAAGGTGCTCTGCTCCTCTGCCTTGGTGTAGTTTTCCAGATTTCTACGTGTTTATGGTATCACTCATAAAATTCTAGCAACTATTTATCTTTGTGAATAATACTCATTAAGTGAAATATGAACACTTAGTAGAAGTTGAAAATGCTATTAGCTTACAGTGTGAGAATATGCAGGTAAAAGAAATCACTTCATACTGAAATGTGATTAGGGGCTTAGTCAGAGAAGCTGGCTTTAGAAAAGGCAGAGGAACAAAAGATCAAGTTGCCAACTCCCTAGGATCATAGAAAAAGCAAGGGAATTCCAGAAAAATATCTATTTCTGCTTCACTGACTATACTAAAGCCTTTGTCTGCATGGATCACAAAAAGGCTGTGGAAAATTCTTTAAGAGATGGAAGTACCATACCACCTTACCTGTCTTCTGAGAAACCTCTATGCAGGTCAAGAAGCAGCAGTCAAAACCGGACATGGAACAACGGACTGGTTCCAAATTGGGAAAGGCTGATTCCAAAAGGCTGTATATTGTCACTCTGCTTATTTAAATTCTATGCAGAGTGCATCGTGAGAAATGCCAGGCTGGATGAATCACAAGCTGGAATAAATATTTCCAGGAGAAACATAAACAACCACAGATATGTAGCTGATATCACGCTAATGGCAGAAAGCAAAGAGGAACTAAAGAGTCTCTTGATGAGGGTGAAAGATGAGAATAAAAAAGCTAGATTAAACCTCAACATTCAAAAATCAAAGGTGATGGCATCTGATCCCATCACTTCATGGCAAATAGATGGGGAAAAAATGGAAACAGTGGAAGGTTTTATTTTCTTGGGCTCCAAAATCACTGTGCACAGGGACTGAAGCCATGAAATTAAAAGATGCTTGCTCTGTGGAAGAAAAGCTATGACAAAACTAGACAGCATATTAAAAAGCACAGACATTACTTTGCTGACAAAGGTCTATATAGTCAAATCTATGGTTTTTCTCCATTAATCATGCACAATTGTGAGTTGGACTATAAAAAAGGCTGAGCACCGAAGAATTGATGCCTTCTAACTGTGGTGCTGGAGAAAACTTTTGAGAGTCCCTTGGAGTGCAAGGAGATCAAACCAGTCAATACTAAAGGAAATCAACCCTGAATATTCATAGGAAGGACTGAAGCTGAAGCTCCAATACTTTGGCCACCTGATGTGAAGAGCCGATTCACTGGGAAAGACCCTGATGCTGGGAAATATTGAAAAGGAGAAGGGGATGGCAGAGAATGAGATGGTTAGATAGCATCATCGGCTCAACGTACATGAGTTTGAGCACACTGTGGGAAATAGTGAATGACAGAGAAGCCAAGCATGCTGCAGTCCTTGGGGTCACAAAGAGTGCGGTACAACGTAGCGACTGAAAAACCACAAAAAAGAATTCTATGTTGATAAACTTGGCAGTTTGGCAGTTTGCATGGGCTTCCAAATACTCTAATATTTCAAGGTTAGACTGCATTCTGTGATAAAATTTAAGTGGATGCATATAGTGAAAGTCAATAATATTGTTGAATGATTTCTCTGGGTGTATTTATCCAATTCTTTCTCATTTTGTTTCTTTTGTGTCAGACCTGCCTATTCCCTATGAGGAGCTCGAGTGCTAACAGATTGCCTTTATTCTGAGAGTGGAAGGAGATAATTAATTAGTGTAGTGATCCATCAGCACAATTTTAAGTGTACAAAGAGAAAACCTAATTTTTTGGGCTCCAAAATCACTGCAGATGGTTATGGCAGCCATGAAATTGAAAGACGCTTACTCCTTGGAAGGAAAGTTATGACCAACCTAGACAACAATAAACTGTGGAAAATTCTTGAAGAGATGGGAATACCAGACCGCCTGACCTGCCTTTTGAGAAACCAATATGCAGGTCAGGAAGCCACAGTTAGAACTGGACATGGAACAACAGACTGGTTCCAAATAGGAATAGGAGTACATCAAGGCTGTATATTGTCACCCTGCTTATTTAACTTATATGCAGAGTACATCATGAAAAATGCTGGGCTGGATGAAGCACAAACTAGAATCAAGATTGCCGAGAGAAATATCAATCACCTCAGATATGCAGATGACACCACTCTTACGGCAGAAAGCGAAGAAGAACTAAAATGCCTTTGATGAAAGTGAAAGAGGAGAATGAAAAGTTTGGCTTAAAGCTCAACATTCAGGAAACGAAGATCACGGCATCTGATCCCATCACTTCATGGGAAATAGATGGGGAAACAGTGTCAGACTTTATTTTTGGGGGCTCCAAAATCACTGCAGTTGGTGACTGCAGCCATGAAATTAAAAGACACTTACTCCTTGGAAGGAAAGTTATGACCAAAGTAGACAGCATATTAAAAAGCTGAGACATTACTTTACCAACAAAGGTCCATCTAGTCAAGGTTATGGTTTTTCCAGTGGTCATGTATGGATGTGAGTTGGACTGTGAAGAAAGCTGAGCCCTGAAGAACCGATGCTTTTGAACTGTGGTGTTGGAGAAGACTCTTGAGATTCCCTTGGACTGCAAGGAGATCTAACCAGTCCATCCTAAAGGAGATCAGTCCTGGGTGTTCATTGGAAGAACTGATGTTAAAGCTGAAACTCCAATACTTTGACTGCCTGATGCAAAGAGCTGACTCATTTGAAAAGACCCTGATGCTGGGAAAGACTGAGGGCAGGAGGAGAAGGGGACGACAGAGGATGAGATGGTTGGATGGCATCACCGACTCCATGGACGTAGGTTTGGGTGAACTCCGGCACTTGGTGATGGACAGGGAGGCCTGGCGTGCTGCAGTTCACGGGGTCACAAAGAGTTGGACATGACTGAGAGACTGAACTGAACTGAATTTTGGCTAGCAGATAGTCTTATGGTTATTTCTCATAAAGACTGGTTATTAAAGCTAGACTGTCTCAGCTGTAATTGCCATTAGGCTCTCTACAATCCTCATACATTGTGTGTGTGTGTATACATACTTCTAAAAGGTAGTATTATTTTAGAATAACTTTAGATTTATAAAAATGTTGCAAAAATTGTGTAGAGCACCCCCAATATTGCACACTCGATTTCCCTTCTTATCATTTTTCATTACTATGGTACTTTTACCACACTTAGGGAACTGACATTGGTACATCACCATTAACTAAACACCACAATTTATTTTTATTTCACTAGTTTTCCCCTAATGTACCTTTTCTGTTCCAGAGTACTATCCAGAAAACATCATTATATGTATTCAGGATGTGTCTTTGGTCTCCTCTAGTCTATGACAGCTTATCAGACTTTCCTTGTTTTTAAGTGTTGCTCAAGTAGTTTTGTAACACAACACTCAATAAAGGTCTATTTACTGTTTGTCTCTTGTTATATTGAAATAAGCAGGATCCTATGGTCCTTGCCACCCACCCCATGTCCTCTGCCTGCATTTTGTCTGTGGAAAAATTTCACCAAAGTTGTAATTGGAGAAGTTAACTACATGATGACAAGACTATACTGATGACATAAGCTGCCACAGTTCCAAGAATTGTCCTCAAGGAGGTGGGAACAAATCAACTCTGGAAATGAAGAATAACCGTACCTGAAACAACCAAGATGATGTTGGTCAGAATACCGATGACCAATTTCAAGATGACTGTCAGAACTGACTATGCTATTTCTGCCTGGAGCCCCCCTCCATCAGACTATAAAAGCTGATACCCACTGATTGTCAAAGGAGGAAGATGGTCTTTGGACAGATGTCCTACCACCCCTCTACCCCCGCCCCCCCCCCCCCCCCCCCCAGTTCGGGCATCTGAAATAAAGCAAACTTTCCTTTCCACCTGGCCTCCTTATTGGTTTTTGAGTAGCAAGCAGACAGACCCCAGCTTTCAGGAACAATATGACTAGCATCACAGGTTTTGAGGAGAAAGACCAGAAAGAAAAAGTGTCCTTCTCACACATCATATCAAGGTCACATTCTATCAACATGACCTGTCAATCATGAAGTGAACACTGATCTCAAGGCTCAAGCAGTGTTCGTCAGGTTTCTCTACTGTAATCCCTCGCACATTCCATACCTTATTCTTTGGAAGCAAGTATTTAAGAACAGCCTTTGCTCAAGGCGTGGTGAGTTATTTAGTCTACCTCCTTGAGGGGGAGAAGCTACATAAATTATTTGGGATTTTGTTGTATGGGAGATTTGGGTCTTCTCTTTTTGTCTAGTAGTCACTAAGCCATGTCCAGAACTTTTATGTCCTTGAGGACTGTAGCCTGCTAGGCTCCTCTCTCCATGGGATTTCTCAGGCAAGAATACTAAAATGGGCTACCATTTCCTTCTCCAGGGGATCTTTCCAGTTCAGGGATTTAAATTGCATCTCCTGCATTGGCAAGTGGATTCCTTACCACTGAGCCATCAGGGAACTACTTATATACTAAATTATTCTCTAATGTGTTTATATCATTATTTACTCATGGGTACTTATTTTATACTCACCAGGACTATACAGTGAGTACAAAATGCTCAGATTACTTAATTCAATACTATATTACCTATTTGATTGCTCAATTTGTCCCAACTTTACACTCTGTGTGAGCTTTCAGCTTCCCTGTGCCTTTGACAGGAGTCCACCCAGGTATCTTTTTAACCAACTTACAAAAGGTCCTTTGACTAAAGATTCTTGTGAATGGAAAGTAAGATAATTAACTGAAAGTGACTAAATTCACAAGTTAATAATATCTGATCTCAGAGTAAGCACAAATTTGTGTCCATGTGAGTATGTGGGTATATATTACAAAGCCACAAGACTTTTGTGGCAGAGCAAAGTGAACAACTTAATCCTGATTAATCTTTTCTTCTTCTTACCATAGTACTGTTCACTGTTTCTATACCTTTCAGTGATGCTTCATGATACCCAAGTTTATGTATAAATTTGGTGGACATCCTTATTCTCTATCTGTAACTGCACAAAGTACAAGCTTGAACATCAATACCAGCTAATCCCAAAGGAAACCAACCCTGAATATTCATTGGAAGGACTGATGTGAAGCTGAAGCTCCAGTACTTTGGCCACCTGATGCAAAGAGCTGACTTATTGGAAAGACCCTGATGCTGGGATGCATTGGAAAAGACCCTGATGCAGGAGGAAAAGGGAGCAACAGAGGATGAGATGGTTGGATGGTATCAATGACTCAATGGGCATGAGTTTGAGCAAACTCCAGTACAGGAGGGCAGAGGAGTCTGGCATGCTGCAGTCCATGGGGTTGCAAAGAGTTAGACATGATTTCGTGATTGAACAACAACAAAAACTCCTGCTTCCACTGCCAGACTCTGTGTACCTGTGGAGATTGAATGCAACTGCCAATCAAATATAGACAGTTTGCTTCTGCCATGTAGAATCTTCTCTTTGGCCAATTGCACGCAAATTTTTAGTCTTTGTCCTGACTCTGCTACTCAGGAAGGGAAGAGTTTTATAGATCTTGGTATTTAAGCTGAAAAGAGCTATTTTCAGAGTGTTCAGATGTGCGAGCATCTTTTTTTTTTTTTTTTTTCCACTAGCGGTAGTTAAGGACTATCTGATATGTTTTTTTTTTCTTTTTTATTTATTTATTTATTTATTTTTTAAATTTTAAAATCTTTAAATTCTTACATGTGTTCCCAAACATGAACCCCCCTCCCACCTCCCTCCCCATAACATCTCAGTGGGTCATCCCCATGCACCAACCCCAAGCATGCTGTATCCTGTGTCAGACATGGACTGGCAATTCAATTCTTACATGATAGTATACATGATAGAATGCCATTCTCCAAAATCATCCCACCCTCTCCCTCTCCCTCTGAGTCCAAAAGTCCATTTTACACAGCTGTGTCTTTTTTCCTGTCTTGCATACAGGGTCATCATTGCCATCTTTCTAAATTCCATATATATGTGTTAGTATACTGTATTGGTGTTTTTATTTCTGGCTTACTTCACTCTGTATAATCGGCTCCAGTTTCATCCATCTCATCAGAACTGATTCAAATGAATTCTTTTTAACAGCTGAGTAATACTCCATTGTGTATATGTACCACAGCTTTCTTATCCATTCATCTGCTGATGGACATCTAGGTTGTTTCCATGTCCTGGCTATTATAAACAGTGCTGCGATGAACATTGGGGTACATGTGTCTCTTTCAGTTCTGGTTTCCTCGGTGTGTATGCCCAGAAGTGGGATTGCTGGGTCATAAGGTAGTTCTATTTGCAATTTTTTAAGGAATCTCCACACTGTTCTCCATAGTGGCTGTACTAGTTTGCATTCCCACCAACAGTGTAGGAGGGTTCCCTTTTCTCCACACCCTCTCCAGCTCTGATATGTTTTATTTCAGAATTTGAAGCATCCTTCACAGGCTGAGCAACTGAGGTTTTGCTGTATTGAATCATGTGCATCTAGACCACAGTGGTGGAAAACATGAAAGCAGAATCGCATATGTAAGGTGAAACACAGAGGAAAGTTCCCACCTTTGTTAGATGCCCTTGTAGGTTAGGATACAACCTCACATCTGTAGGAACTCTGCAGACTCCAGATTGATTGGTGAGTTGATGCTGAAATGATTTGCTTATTCGTTTGTTCTTTGAACCTTGGAATGAACATTCAAAGTGAATGTTTCCTGGAGTGTGTCTTTTATCCTGAGTAAACAATGACAAAACCCAAACCCAAAAACTGAATCCTGATGTATACATTAAAAGATGATTAGCACTTTTTCTTTAACTCACAGTATACATTAAAAGATGATTATGAACTTATTATAGCACTTTTTCTTTAACTCACAGTATTCAAGCTGCTAAAGTGTTTTGCACGGTTTTGTTCTGGCATTGCTGGTTAGCAAAGAAGGAAGTGAAACTCTGGATTTGTAAGTTGCTTTTATCCCAAGTGCTTGGAAATTGGTCCTGGGGAAATAAAAGTAGGCAGGTAACCCAGTCTAATCTGCTTGTCAACATACTGGACCTCAGTGCAAAGAGCATGGTACTTCTCACCAGGAAGGTCATTATTCATGGTATATTTTTAACAGGATATACCTGGCTAAAGATTTCTCAAAGTAAATGACCTCAGAATCTATGGAATTTTAAGAAATGGCTTCCTGAAAAACATAAGCTTGAGTCAGAAAAAGTTTAAAAATGAAATTCCCAGTGGTGTGTTAGGGAAATACACAAAACCTCATGTGGTTTTAGGATCTATTATTTGGGGTGGAGTCAGAGAGCATCTATCTAGTGATAGAAGAGTGAAGCTGGGTATCCACCTTGTTATTACAGACATCTTCCTGCTTGAAGTGAACCTCCTGGTGCCATATTCTCTACTGGAAGGTATTTCAAAATTACTCTAAAAATTGAGGTTTATACTCCCAGGGTGGTTAAGGCTTTTGTTTCTGTTCATAAAAATGTTTTCTTAAAAAGTTATCTTAGACTTAGTGACATAATTCATCAAACTCCATAGCATGCAATGGGGCCATATTTCACTGGTCTTTTGATCTCTCTCATACTATTTCCTTCTCTTTTGCTAATGTGCTCTTCCTTTAGTTGTTTCCTCCGCTAAATACTCATGTTTTTCAACTATAAAGCAGACACAATTTATTTGCATTTCACACAATTTCAAAGCCAGGTTTTAAGAAGTATATTGTTAAGACTATAAAATATGTCTCAGCAAAATGTTTAGGTAATTTGTAATGAAGTGATTGAAAAAATGTGTGAATTTTTGTTCACCATCGTCTTGGAATTTTTCCTTAACACCATTAACACATTATTTAACATTAATATTTACTTGTCCCATCATTTTGACCAGAGTGAATTCATGAGTAGCCACACATTGAATTAGGATCTTAGCAACCTAGGGGAAAGTTAGGAAGCAGAACATAGAAACAAAGGCCACATACAACTTCTGATCTTCACTCTTTTTAAGATAAGTTCTCTATAACTGTATAGACCAGGAACAGGAGAAAATGTTTTGGAAAGGTGGATATGGCTCAATTTGAAGAACCTTTTTTCTGGAGCCAATAGGTTTTTAAGAAAAAGAGTTACACTGGCCCCTTGTATCCTAGGGCTTCACATCTGTGGAATCAATCTATGGTGGATTGAAAATACTAAGAATAAAAGATGAAACAAAAAAACCCAGAAAGCTCCAAAAAGCAAAACTTGAATATGCCTCATGCCAGCAGCTTTCTACACAGCATTTATATTGTATTTACCACTGCTTATATAACATTTACCCTATAGTAGGTATAATAAATAATCTAGAGATAATGGGATAACCCATAGGGCTGGTACAGGGAGGGAGGTGGGAGGGGGCCTCAGGATGGGGAACACGTGTACACCCGTGGCAGATTCATGTGGATGTATGGCAAAATCAATACAATATTGTAAAATAATTAGCCTCCAATTAAAATAATTAAATTTATATTAAAAAATAAAATAATGGTTATGTAGCAATACAAACAATACAAGCTATAAAATAAATAAATTTAAATTTTAAAAAATTAAAAAAATAAAGTATATAGGAGGAAGTACATAGGTTATATGCAGGGAGACTAGCGCATCTGTAGATTTTGACATCTGGAGAGATTCTTGGAACAGGTCCCCCATGGATGCTGAAGGTGGACTGTATTTGACTTTCTCCAAGATAAATAAAGTATGTTCAGGGTAAGGTCTGGATTTGTCAGAAGTGCTCCATCAATGGCGAAGTGAGGATAGAGGCATTTTGTCATGGCTTACCAAGGGATGACAAATACTTCAACTGGAAAAACAGTACCAAGAATCCACAGGAGATAATAAATATATTGAGGCAAATTTAAGAATAAAACCAAGCAGGCTTTAGATGGTAGTATGAGAAAAAAGGAGACTTCAAACATGCTGAGCGTTTTAGAACTTGTATCTTTATTTTTAAACCATATGATTTTCTTAAGTACACTTGTGTCTTTATTTTTGATGTATATGATTTTCTTAATTACACTGACCTTATTAAAAAGAAAGAAAGAAAACACCTCCCTTCACTGTTGCACAGATATAAAGTTTCAGTTATGCAGAATGAGTAAGTTTTAGAGATCTGTTGTACAGCATGGAACCCATAATTAGTATTGTATTGTGCATTTAACATTTTTTAGGAGGATAGATCTCATATTAAGCATCGTTACCATCACAACAAAAACATACAAATGTGTGTCCATTCCAAAGCGATCACTCTGGGAGGCTCTGCTTGTGACACACAATTGACAGGAGCTCTTAGCACGTGGCCTTCAGTGTCAGTTTATGCAAATATCTTACTCGCAGTAGCTAATTAATTTGTTAATATCTTGATTTGCCAATTGACTGATTGGTGATTTAAGTTGATGAGACTGTTTATAATTAATAGAGAACTTGATTGCTATTAACATCATGTATCTTATTAAACATGGCTTATGATAAACTGCGGGAAGAGAAGCCAGACAGGAGCTGATAGAACTTCGCCAATCTGACAAAACATAATGTAACTCCTCTATTTTTCATGTATCCCTTCTTTATCTTTCCTGCCCTGCTCCATCCCAGTCTCAGTTCCCCCTCTCCCGTGACATCCTTCTGCCTTTGATAATAGTAAAACCCTTGTTCTTATTCTGTCTCTTACAGAGAAGCACATTCTTTTTGGTTTTAAATGATGTAGGAGCTCTTTGTTTTACTAGCAACTCATTACAGCTTATTATGAAAGGCTACATTACTTGACAGTTCTGAAAAGTATAGTACTTGCTAACTCTAAAAATATAATCCTTTCAGTTCAGGTATTTTATTCTTTCAACAATAATGGAACTTCTTAAAATGAGGAGTGCATCATTTAAAATGCAGTATGTTCATAATTCTAATGGAAATTACAGCATAAATAAATGTGGTGACCTTGAACCTTTTTTCCTGAAATAGGCATTTGCTGACTTCCATTCTTACTGTATTTCAACTTTGAGTCATCCATTGGGTCTGTAACAAAATACACTAAAATCACATATTTCAGATTAAACATACATTCACTTTTAAGAGTGGTAAATAATGGTTTAAACTGGTACAGATGGGATTGCTAAATAAATTTAAAGCTCAAATACTAGCATAGATAGTGAAAAATAAGCTAGCCAGAAATTCCAATTGCAAATATCTGGACTCCTATTAGGCATTTCCTGCACATTCAGAGCTCATCACAAAAATCCTCAATTAGCACCAGAGGACATTGTAAAAGGAAAAAAAGAGTGCCAGTGTGCACTTGGATGCAGATGCTGCTACCAAAGAAAGGGGTCATCACACGCCAGCCTACACAGACAGCAACCTTGTTTCATGAGAGAGATTTACATATTAAGAAAAGACTTGGGGTATTTGCAACACACTTTTCAGTATTCATTAAATGGATAAAATGCACTTATTCTTCCAGCCATCATTTCTTGTGAATCTTATATTCAGCATGTTTGCATCATATTAAGTTCTAAAGGTCAGGAGTCTACTTATTTCAATCAAATCTGGTGAAATACTGAATCTTCATAACTGGCTCACACTAAAATTAATTTAAGATGTTAAAATTTCAAGTGTGTGTATTGGCAAGAGTGAATTGTTTCACTGCTCACACAAATAAGACATTAATTATTATAGGGGACCATTTGTTATTATTGAGAATCACTTCCTCTTAATTTATATAAAAGGTTATTATATTTAATTACTGCCAACAAGAAAGGTGAAACTAATTGTTTACATATTTATAATGTTAGCTGCCCTTATCATGTTTTTCATTACATACTGTTTGAAGTATGTTTTGATATTTTCCACTTTAATTTGTAGCAATTTGAATTTTATTAAAACTTACTTTTTAGCTTTTTAAAGATCAACATCAGAACCACTTGAACATATAATTTAATAACTCATTTTATATTACAGGCTTGTGATATTATATTTTATTTATTAGGTTCCTTTTATAAATAAAATATTGCTATTGACAAATGAACAGAATCTAAATTAATCAAGTAGTAAAATAACAAATGGAATTAGCATTCATATACTGCATCTTTTATAGAAACATTTTTAAAAGAAAATCTAGCTTAGCACTCCAATTCTTCTAAAGTAATAATTAGGAAGATAAGTTGGACTACTTTAGGCAGGTCCATGATTCATGCTGGAACTACTCAAAATACTGTGCTGTAAAATCTATCCTGCTTAAATTACAAAATTTAGAGTTTTTGTTGTTTGGCCTGGCATGTTGAATTTATATAACTGATTCACATTATTCCAACCCATATGTGACCACTAGCTCATCAGAAAATTTTAAATCCCAATTGATTTATTTTTCTGTGAAGGCCATGCACCAAGATCTTGAAATATCCTTGTGTAGTTCTGAAAACATTCAAAGGAACTTACAGAGAATAATCCAGCATAAGAAGGCAGATTTTGATTAGAGCAAAAGTTTTGTTATTTTAAGGGAAGAGCAAGTAGCTTTGGTGACTTCTGTGCTAGAGGAATGTGGTCCTATCAGAGTTGGTGGCTCATGGAGGAAATGCACTTACAAGCATCACCACCTCTTTCTTAACTCTTACCTAAAGACTCTCAGGAAGTTCACTGTGAACAGATGTCTAGGATGGGAGATAGCTTCATCTCACCCATCCTACAAGTGGGTAGAGCAACAGGCAATCTCTCTCAGGGAGTAACTGCAGGGCAGTCAAGCATATTATTTCTCCCAATAGGTAGAAAGCTGCTTGGTATATGATGGTGCCCACTTTTTTGTGTGTTGAATGTATGACCAGAGGTATGGTACCCACTGGTTCCTCTGTAGAGGCCCCAGTTTCTCTGATTATTAAGATCCTCATAAAGAACACCGAGGTCATCACAGCAATGAAGTTTTGGGTTAGCTTAAGTGTTTAAGTGCAATGGAACACAGGATGAGGTGGTGGAAAAAAGGAGATATTAACATAAATACAATTAAAGTCTCATCAACAATTATGAAAGAAATGGTGGAATAGTTATATGCCTCTTCTTTCTTGCTTTGATTATCTGTCTATGTCTCTTTTTCTTTTATCTAACTACCATCTATCTCTTATGTACCTCTCTATCATCTATTTACATTTATATAATCTATCATTTCCAATTTCTTTTTTTCCAGATGTCTTTCTTTTAATATCTTACATAACTATATAATTGGTAGAAAAAAATGTGACTGGGTTTGATCTAGTAGAGACATAATTATCAAAGGATATTTGTGTAGTGACCATTAGGACCATGGGTTTCCCATTTTGGAAGAGGATAAGTGTATTTTCCATGATACTAGAGTACTTGCCCAGCATTAGGTGGGGGCATATTACTTTTATTGATTAGAACTTTAAGTATACCTAGGAGGGTTGGTATTGGCTGATATGATGGGTTGGCATAAAACATGATTTTCACCCTTAGCAGCTTTATCACTTTTAGCCCACCAGAAAATGGTAACCCTAAACTACGCTTCTTCACACCTCCTTGCATATACAGTCCTGGGTAGGATATATTTGAAACCAATCAGAAATAACTGTATATTTGGAAGGCAGAAGTGAAGTGAATACCATGTATTTGCTATTTCTACTTTGTGTGTGTGTGTGTTTGGTTTCTTTTTATTATTCTGGAGCACATTTGTAATTTTGATGAAAACTATTCATGGACTTTTTCTTGATTTCAGTGACTTCCCAGAATGATGTGGTTTCTTGATTGTGGATATTCCATTTTTTTTGTTGGCTTCCTATCAATGGAGAGTGGTAAAGTTTTGAGTTGGCGGCGGTAGGAATGATTCCCAATGTGGTAGGTTTCTTTCTAATCATAACAGTGTAATTTGCTCACTGTCAGCTTAGAAAATGCTAAGTTGAAAAAAAAGGAATAAATATATACCATTTTCCCCCAAAAAGTATAATTCCTAAAAGAGAGCTAATTGAAACAATATAGGGTCTTCCTTACCACCCCTCATGTATCACTGGCAAAATAAAGTTGTACAAACACTCATATATAGACATTATAAAGTGTAAAAGTAGCTCTTATAACATGCTCTGATCACACATAATAAAACTTCAGTAACAAAATGATAAAATAGCAATAAACTCCTCCACCTGGGAATACACAATTAAAAAACATATTAAACAAAAATCAAAGAATTCTTAAACTATTAAATATCACGTATATTAAAACCTGTAAAGAAAAACTAAGTTAGTACTCAGAAGAAAATTAATAGCCTTAAGGAGTTATAAAGGAAAAGGATATTAACAAGAAAATCCTCCATTCTACTCATGAAGTTAGAACATATACTTAAAATGACCATGTGAAAATAACGAGACACTTTCTTTTAGGAATTCATATGCACAAGTGATCTTTGCTTAAAATAGGACAAGGTAATAGATAGACTATTATGTAACTAAATAAAGAAAAGAGAAGGAAAATATACCAAAAAGTTAAAAGAAAGAACTTTTTAAAGAGGGAAGTAGTTAGACATGGAGGTAATCTGTCTCTCCTTCTTCCTCCTCCCCATGTTCTAGATACATTATTCTATTTACATAAGGCTTTCCCTCAAAGCTCAGTTGGTAAAGAATCCACCTGCAATGCACGAGACCCCGGTTCAATTCCTGGATCGGGAAGATACCCTGAAGGCATAGGCTACCTACTCCAGTATGCTTGGGCTTCCCTTGTGGTTCATCTGGTAAAGAATCCACCTGCGGCATGGGAGACCTGGGTTAGATCCCTGGGTTGGGAAGATCCCCTGGAGCAGGGAAAGGTTACTCACTCCAGTATTCTGGCCTGGAGAATTCCATGGACTGTATAGTCCATGGGGTCACAAAGAGTCGGGCACAACTGAGTGACTTTCACTTTCACATTTACATATACTGAATTATTAATACAAATGTTACTTAGTATTAGTTCTGACTAAATTTAAAACAATTTTTCTTCTGTCATGCATTTTCTATATTCCTCATGTTCTTATTCATGGGTTATTTTGCTGATGTGCTGTGCTGTGCGCTCTGTTCAGTCACTTCAGTTATGCCTGACTCTTTGCAACCCTATGGACTGTAGCTGAGAGAGCTTATTATTAGGTTGGTTGATAAGGAGACCAGGGCCCTTGAGGAGGAGAAAGGGACAGACTTTTTTTCTAAACCGCTTTGTCTTAGTCACATTAGACGTTTTTTCTTAAACTCTGAGTTGTCATGACACAATCTATCTCACCTAAGACTAACTTTCTTCAAGCCTAGAGCTAACGACTACACAACTAACAACTCACCGTGCACAAGGGTATGTTTTTCCTTAAGCTCCTTACTAATGATTATATAGCAACACTATTTCTTGCTTGAGTATATGTTTCTCCTTCTTAACAGAAACCTTCTGATAATCCTGTTATTTTCAGATGTATGTTGTGCGAGTGGGTCTGGTAAGACCTTTACAACTTTGAGATATTCTTTTGATCTATTGTTGGTGACCAGTTGAAAAAGTATATAAAGCCCTGCCCAAACTAGTGAGTGGGGCAATCTCTTCCCCCTTCTGATGTCTATGTCAGAAGCTTTTTAAATCCCTTTTTCACTGTAATAAAAAGTGACTGACTGTGTGTTTTTGGTCCTGAAGCAAAAGTCTCCCCTTCAGAGATTATGAATCAGACACCATTCGATGTAAGCTATCATAGCTCACCAGCCTCCTCTGTTCATGGGATATTCCCAGCAAGAATACTTTAATGTGGTGCCATTCCATACCCCAGGCATCTTTCAAACTCAGATGTCAAATCTCTGTCTCCTGCATTGCAGGTAGATTCTTTACTGCTGTGCCACTGGGAAAGCCCGAATGATGCTAAAGCTGAAACTCCAGTACTTTGGCCACCTTATGTGAAGAGTTGACTCACTGGAAAAGACTCTGATGCTGGGAGGGTTTGGGGGCAGGAGGAGAAGGGGACGACAGAGGATGAGATGGCTGGATGGCATCACCGACTTGATGGACTTGAGTTTGAGTGAACTCCAGGAGTTAGTGATGGACAGGGAGTCCTGGCATGCTGCAATTCATGGTGTCGCAGAGTCGGACATGACTGAGTGACTGAACTGACTGACTGACCATTTTATAGTCTGATTTTACTTTCTGTGTACATGCATGTGCAAGTATGTACGTGCTTTTCTGTGCCTGATCTGTAATGAAATAACAAATAACTGCCATAAATCTAGTTGAACCTTTACAGTGTAACTTATGTTGCATTATTTAGACTACCTATTGAATTCTCTCTAGGCATAAGGATAATTTAGTATATTTCTACTTGCTTTAAATTTATTTCTCCTCTTCCCTTCAATACATAATATAGATTCAGTTGTTGCTATTTGTTATTTGTCCTTTCAGTGCTTATTCTGTGTGTTAGTGCAGAGCTTCTGAGACACAGATGCTAAAGTCAGATGAAAAGTGCTGAGGTAAGCAGAAATGTGTGAAACATGCATGAGATTTTTGGGGAGAATCCTTGGGAAAAATGAATGGTGGGCAGACCGATAAGCTGGATGGAGCCTTTACACCACAGACATTGATGGTGATAGAAAAGGAATGTGATCAGACGAGAAATGTCCTAAACCTCAGAGCAGTTCTAACAAATCTTTTGGTTAGGCTGATGAGGAACTTCCCTTAAGGAAGCCTTGCATTTTTCAGGAAAGACCCTGCATCATTGCTTTGCTTGCTGAGTTATGCAGGAAACATCCTCCAGGAAGATGTACTTGAAGTGAATACAAGATACAGAAGGATTCCAGTGGGGCCATAAGCTGCTCCCCACAGCAGGAGACCCAAGGGATATGCTTTCTCAAATATACTTAATACCTCTGTCCTAATTTGTCTATCTTAACACCCAACTTTAAACTATGCTTCCTGGCCTCTTGACTGTAAAACAAACCAATGCTGTCTTGTACTTCTCTTTAACAGAATGAAAACAGTGGGAGACTTTAGTTTTGGGGGCTCCAAAATCACTGCAGATGGTGACTGCAAAAGTTAAAAGACGCTTGTTTCTTGGAAGAAAAACTATGACCAACTTAGACAGCATATTAAAAAGCAGAGACATTATTTTGCCAACAAAGATCTGTCTAGTCAAAGCTATGTTTTTTTCAGTAGTCATGTATGGATGTGAAAGTTGGACCATAAAGAAAGCTGAGTGCTGAAGAATTAATGCTTTTGAACTGTGGTGTTGGAGAAGACTCTTAGGAGTCCCTTGTACTGCAAGGAGATCAAACCAGTCCATCCTAAAGGAAATCAGTCCATCCTGAATATTCATTGGAAAGACTGATGCTGAAACTGAAACTCTAATACATTGGCCACCTGGTGTGAAGAACTGACTCCTTGAAAAAGACCCTGATGCTGAGAAGGATTGAAGCTGGGAGAAGGGGATGACAAAGGATAAGATGGTTGGATGGTATCACCAACTCGATGAACACAAGTTTGAGCAAACTCTGGGAGTTGGTGAAGGACAGGGAAGTCTGGCATGCTGCAGTCCATGGGGTTGCAGAGTTGGGCACGACTGAATGACTGAACTGAACTGAATTTCTGAATTTTCTTGTTTATTTTATTTTTTATATTAACAGACTGTAAATACTTGGCTTATGTTGTTGTTGATATTCAATTGCTGAGTCGTGTCTGACTCATTGTGACTCCATGGACTGCAGCATGCCAGGCTTCCTTGTCCTTCACTGTCTCCCAGAGTTTGCTCAAATTCATGTCCATTGAGTTGATGATTGGCCTATGGTTAAATAAATTTAGTGGAGATTATCTATTTACTTATCCATTTAGTTACAGTAGTTTCATCTTTTAGATCTTATTGCCTGAAGTTCATCCTTTCTCTTCCAAATGATCTGATAGAATGCTTCCTCTTTGTGAGTAAACATGTCACTGTTATATACAATAAAACTAAAATGTGTCTGGATATAAAATTATTTTCTTATAAATTATTTCCCAGGCAACTCTGTATCCATTTGATGAGTTTTTGCATAGAATGTTACTGTGGAGAAGTTAGGCCAATTTTTTTTTTTTTTCCCATTAGCAAGTGGTGGGTAAGAATGTTTGAAATTTCATCTTGGAAGCTCAGTACTTTGGCTGGGACTTGTGTTGTTATTGTTCAGTCACTAAGTTGTGTCCGACTCTTTGAGACCCGATGGATTGCAGCATGCCAGGCTTCTCTGTCCTTCAATATCTCCGTGAGTTTGCTCAGTCATGTTCACTGAGTCAGTGATGCCATGCAACCATCTCATCTCTGTCACCCCATTTCCCCTTGTTCTCAATCTTTCCCTGGATTAGGGTCTTTTGTAATAAGTCAGCTCTTTGCATCAGGTGGCCAAAGTCTTGGAGCTTCAGCTCCAGTATTAGTCCTTCCAATGAATATTCAGAGATGATTTCCTTTAGAATTGACTGGTTTGATCTCCTCGCTGTCCAAGGGACTCTCAAGAGTCTACTCCAGCATCACAGTTTGGAAATATCAATTCTTCAGCACTCAGCCTTCTCTGTGGTCCACCTCTCACATCCATACATGGCTACTGGGAAAACCATAGCATTGACTATATGGACATTTGTCAGCAAAGTGATGTCTCTGCCTTGTAATACACTAAGTTTTTCATAGTTTTTCTTCCAAGCAGCAAGCATCTTTTAATTTTGTGGCTTCAGTCACAATCTTCATTGATTTTGGAGCCCAAGAAAATGAAATATCATATCATTTTCACATTTTCTCTATCTACTTGCCATGAAGTGATACAACCAGATGTCATGATCATAGTTTTTTGAACGTTGAGTTTTAAGCCAGTTTTTTTCACTCTCCTCTTTCACCTTCATCAGTAGATTCTTTAGTTTCTCTTTGTTATCTGCCATTAAAGGGATATCATCTGTATAACTGAGATGGTGAAATTTCTCCCAGCAATCTTGATTCCAGCTTGTGATTCATCCAGCCCAGCATTTCTCATGATGTACTCTGCATATAAGTTAAATAAGCAGGGTGACAATATATAACCTTGACCTACTACTTTCCCAATTTGGAACCAGTCTGTTTGTTCCATGCCCAGTTCTAACTTCCGCTTCTTGTCCTGCATACAGGTTTCTCAGGAGGCAGGTAATGTGGTCTGGTATTCCCATTTCACTAAGAATGTTCCAGTTTGTCATAATTCACAGCCAAAGATTTAACATAGTCAATTAAGAAGAAGTAATTTTTTTTTTTTGTAATTACCTCACTTTATCTATGATCCAGTGTATGCTGGCAATTTGATCTCTGGTTCCTCTGCCTTTTCTAAATTCAGCATGTATATATGGAAGTTCTTGGTTCACATACTGCTGAAGGCTAGCTTGAAGGATTTTGAGTATAATCTTGTTGGCATGTGAAATGAGTGCAATTGTACAGTAATTTGAACATTCTTTGGCATTGCCTTTCTTTAGGATTGGAATGAAAACTGAACTTTTCCAGTCCTGTGGCCACTGCTGAGTTTTCCAAATTTGTTGGCATAATGAGTGTAGCATTTTAACAGCATCATCTTTTAAGGTTTGAAATAGCTCAATTGGAATTCCATCACCTCTACGATCTTTGTTTAGTAATTTTGCCAGGACTTAGGTTGGTCATTTACATTACTTTTTTTCCCTAAAAAATATCTCTCCTTTATACTTTTAGTTTCAAGGCAAATAAGGATGTGTTCTTTATATCTCTAAGCATTTCTATGTTATTTATTTAAATTTTGTCTTCAGTGACATTGATTCTCTGTAGGTTATCTTCATTCTGTATCTGATAACTTTGCTTATTTCTATTTCTATTTTAAATTTTTTTCCTTTTTTGTTTTTATGGTTCCACTTGAATTTTTAGTATTCAGTTCAGTTCAGTTCAGTTCAGTCACTCAGTTGTGTCCGACTCTTTGCAACTCCATGAATCACAGCATGCCAGGCCTCCCTGTCCATCACCAACTCCCGGAGTTCACTCAAACTCATATCCAGCGAGTCGGTGATGCCATCCAACCATCTCATCCTCTGTGGTCCCCTTCACCTCCTGTCCCCAATCCCTCCCAACATCAGGGTCTTTTCCAATGAGTCAACTCTTTGCATGAGGTGGCCGAAGTACTGGAGTTTCAGCTTCAGCATCAATCCTTCCAATGAACACCCAGGACTGATCTCCCTTAGGATGGACTGGTTGGATCTCCTTGCAGTCCAAGGGACTCTCAAGAGTCTTCTCCAACACCACAGTTCAAAAGCATCAATTCTTCGGTGCTCAGCTTTCTTCACAGTCCATACTCTCTCATCCATACGTGATCACTGGAAAAACCATAGCCTTGACTAGATGTACCTTTGTTGGCAAAGTAATATCTCTGCTTTTGAATATGCTACCTAGGTTGATCATAACTTTGCTTCCAAGGAGTAAGCGTCTTTTAATTCATGGCTGCAATCATCATCTGCGGTGATTTTGGAGCCCCCCAAAATAAAATCTGTCACTGTTCCCACTGTTTCCCCATTTTTTCCCATGAAGTGATGGGACCAGATGCCATGATCTTCATTTTCTGAATGTTGAGCTTTAAGCCAACTTTTTCACTCTCCTCTTTTACTTTCATCAAGAGGCTTCTTAGTTCCTCTTCACTTTCTGCTATAAGGGTGGTGTCATCTGCATATCTGAGGTTATCGATATTTCTCCCAGCAATCTTAATTCCAGCTTTTGCTTCTTCCAGCCCAGCATTTCTCATGATGTACTCTGCATATAAGTTAAATAAGCAGGGTGACAATATACAGCTGTATTAGCTTTTCCTTTTTGCACTTTTGGATATGGTTTAAATTTCTGTAAAGTTTGTATTTTTCTCTCATTTCTTCAGCTGTATCAGCTCAAATTTTATCCCTCCTGTAGTTTCAATGATCTTTCTTGATGAGTAATCTAAGTTTTTTTTTTTTAAACAAAAGATTAGAAGTGGATTATTGCATTTTTTATTAATTCAGTAAGTTTTCTTAATTTTTCATCTCCTTCATCACAATAGTTTTTGGTCAATATGCTTTGCTGTGTGATTTTCCTTTACTCTTATGCTCTTTTTAAAAATGCAGATCCTGTGTTAGATAGTTTTAAACATACTCACCTTGAACAAAAGGAGGTCTTTTGGAGATCAGTGTTACAAGATTTGAAAGAAGTACAGAACCTGGACTAAGTATGATGGAGAATACCTGAGAAGTGCCAGCCAATTGCACAGAAAACTGCTGTATGGATGCTTCTTTCAGACTTTGCTCCTTCCCAGATTCCAGGAATCGGCCTCTGTAGGGCTGCTTCTAGTTCATCCATCCTTTGCCACTCCATCTTGCTGACAGAAGCTGTTCTAAGATTTTACCTCATCTGTTTCCCCATTTAACCCTGCTACATATTCTTCTATTACCAGTGTCATGCCTTTCAACAGTATCTTCATCCTCTTCTGCTTCCAATCAACTGTTCTTATTTGGAGAGCTGCACATCACCTGCATAGCCAAGGGTGTCCTTCTTGGTGTCTTTTGTTAAAGCTTCATACATTTCGTAGCTTTTCCTCATATATTCTGTTTGTGGATGCATAGGTCTCCTATAATTTTATGTTCTCTTTCTTCTTTTTGCTTACTTAGTTTGAATTATTTCTGAGTGTGGAAGAATGTAGAAACATATGTACTTTGCCACTATAAAACAATCCTTGTATTGGTATTCTGAGTGTTTTCTCTTGATGACTTAGGTAAATGCTTCTCAGAGTGGTGTATAATGTGAGTATGTACACTTGCATGTGAAAGTTATTTTCTTTTTGGCTTATGATGACATCCAAACACATTTTGTGTTTCATTCCAAAACACATGCACGTGTTTGCATACACTGAATCACATTACTCACCAGATGCTAAAATTGCTGTTCCCCAACAAAAATTGTTGTTCATTTTATGGCATCACTTTTTCTTTGGCAAAATTGTCACTTATCCCAAGATATCTTGGCTTGAAGAAACCATGTTGAAGCATTCATATCTCACATATTAGATTTTCTAAAAAACAATTGTGTGTTGCTTCTGAAATTTTGCTATAAATAGCTAGTGTTCTGGGAAGAACTCAAGAGTGGAGAAACTGAATGATGAATGTCATCAACATGGCCATGGGGTGACATGACTGGTAAGTAGTCAGAAATCACACCTCTTGAGTATGGATGCAAATTATTTAGCATTTTGGAAGGAGGAAACCTGACTCTTAGGGAAAATGTATATATGTGTATGTATATATATATATATATATATATATATATACATACATACATACATACATACATACATATATACACACACACACATGTACATGTATGTGTATATACATATATATATGTATATATCTCCAGAGCTAAGTCCTACAGCAAACTTTCTAATGCTTGTGCCCTAGTTTTTTGTGCTCGTTTTTGGTATGCTGAATTTCTTTCCATTTCCTTTGGTCCCCTCCAACCCCCATTCCCTCCTATAGATTGCAGGAGCACTTCCACCAGCCATAGTACTGTTATCCATAGGGAAGCTTTATAAAGCCTTTAACTTTCTTTAAATGAAATCTAACTAGATCACAACTATATTTATAGTTTTAATTGGGGGGAGTATCATTTTCTCCTTTGATTTGCAACTGCTAAGAATAATGAGGAACAATAAAGACAATTTTAGTTGTTTATTTTACAAATTTACAATATTCATTAAAGTTAGTTATTATGTTTTATTATTTGGAGATGGTATAAAACTTCAACAATTTTTCAATTTTTTTTCAATTTTTTTCCCATTGAATATTGTTTCTGTAAGATTTTTGCTTAAAACCTCTTCCTGAATCAATTATAATTTTTTGTATTTCACTAATTTTCAATGTATTATCTTATAAAAGAGCACAATACTCATGTGTAGTTTTTAATCTCAGTGGAGGTCAGTTCTGAGTAGTAAAAAGAGAAATGACATGGGAAGGGAGGAAGGGGGTAAACAAACTTTTGTCACAGTTTCCTTAAATAAACAAGTCTATGTATTACTCAACAAATACATATTAGATATTCATTTAAGGCACAAATATAAGAGACTATGGTCAGTTCAGTAAGGCACAAATCTAAGGGACTATGATAAATAGATGTATATGTGACAAATTGTCAAGGGTAATTAATAACACTATATACACTCTGATATGGTTCAGATTTCTCCATTACAGTCATTCAACTGTGTGATCAAGTTTGTTGAAAATGCTTCAGAATTGTTCTCAGTAGATTACTATTTATTTAAAAATTGTCTTTTCATAATTTAACTACCTTTGCCAATTTCTCTGAAACCAGGGTATAATATTTTTATATTGTCAGGTTATTTTTGGCACTCCAATACTAACCCCATCCATGCTTACCTTTGTGTCACAAAGCTGTATTGAAAAGACCAGATTACAAGAAGCTCTGATATGAGATCTGGCAGAAGGAACAGAAAGAGTGGCTAATCTTTGGGCCAAATTGAACAAATCAGGTATTCTTAGGCAAACAAGATAATCTGCAAAGACCTTTTAGTCTGTTTCTGGAAATCACCTACCTGGTACAGGTGGAGGCAGGGGAGACAGTTTCTAGTAAAATAGATAAGAACAGCCATCAACTGACCTTCAACTTTAACCTTTCCTATGGTCTATAAACATCTAATTGCCTATATTAAATTCTTTATGTATTGAAATGTCTTAATGTCTTCTCTTTTATTGAGTAAACTCTGACTGGTAGACTGCCTAGAGTGCTTTTATGTTTAATCTATTTCCTGCCCAAAGGAAGATTGAATTAAATATTATGACATAGTATCTGGGCAAAGCAATGACATGACCATTGATATTTCCATTTGTTTAAAATTAAGAATTGCAAATAGCTGATAGTTTACTGAGGTGAGTTTCTAAAATCACTCATTTTCTATAGAATTTCTATGAACTGGAGTGAGATATTATTTAAATGTGCATGCAGCTAGTCAAAAATCAAATAAAGACAATATGCAGAATGATATAAAATTAAGCGACCTAATCTGATAAACTTGATTGCTTTTTTTTTTTTTTGCAAATTATGAATAATTGCTCAGCAAATCCCTTCATAGTCAATGTTCTTTACCTCCACTTCCATAAGAATCACAAAGGATAAACCAGTAAGGAATATCACAAAGTCATTTTATTCCCCTAGCTGAGTTGTAAACAATTATATTTCTCTATCTCAGAAAAATAACTCATATGAAAATTATTAGCCACTTTCAATCTATTCACTTCTACAATATTAGATTCTCCTGCATCCTTTCTTGGATCTTATATGGTATGTGACAGAAAACATAAAATAGATCTGGCCACATCCTATTTCCATCAGCACAGTTTAGGAACTCCCTGAAGAATAAAGACTTTTCAGGCACAAACTAGCTACCCTTCTCCCATTTCTGCAAACTCTACTAATGCTTATAGCTGTTAATGTTGGCCCTTTATTGAAGATACTTATCAATATATAAATTATATTTTTGCAATAAGTGCATTTATTGTCACCCATAGTATCTGCCAGAAAAAGATTTTTATCTGAACACACACACTTTTTTCTTTTGCTTCTATAAATGAAATAATCTATGTGCTATAAAAATAATTTCCTTTTTTTTTTTCTTTTTCATCAAGTCTGTGGAATGTACTGGAGCCACAGAGTGACATAAAATTTCTCCTTGATCAAATTTTAATTGGGTTTTTCTGAGCCCTTTTCTTGACTAGGCCCTGACCGTGGTTCTGATCCTTGAGGGGTCTGCTAGTTTAGTTTTAGCAAGAATCCTGTTAGGTCAGTTCAGGAAAAATCCTCACCTTGATATCTGATCTCCTCACTTTGCTCATTGGTTAGCAATCTCTAGGGTCTGTTTGTTTGTTTTACTGTATTTGCAGTCAAATGTGATCTCTCTCTTTTTTAGTATAACTCTTTTTATGTAGTTTAGATTCTTAGAAACACCATAACGTTATATATACACTCTCATTTCTCCTCTGAAATAATTGATGTGGAAAGAAATGAAATCAGAATATAAGTAGTAAAACTGGAGCTTAATTGCATTAAAAATGAGTAACATAGCCACACTGAAAGAGATGGAAAAAAACTGCTAAGTTAAATAACTTCGGTAAACACTGTCTTGATTTCATCTTGTAAATCTAAAAACTATATATATATATATATATATATATATATATATATATATATATATATATATATATATATGTATTGCTACTGCTAAGTCACTTCAGTCATGTCCAATTCTGTGCGACCCCATAGATGGCAGCCCACCAGGCTCCCCCGTCCCTGGGATTCTCCAGGCAAGAACACCAGAGTGGCTTGCCATTTCCTTCTCCAATGCAGGAAAGTGAAAAGTGAAAGTGACGTCGCTAAGTCGTGTCCGACCCTCAGCGACCCCATGGACTGCAGCCTACCAGGCTCCTCCATCCATGGGACTTTCCAGGCAAGAGTACTGGAGTGGGGTGCCATTGCCTTCTCCATATATATGTATTCAGTTCAGTTCAGTTCAGTAGCTCAGTTGTGTCCGATTCTTTGTGACCGCATGAATCACAGCATGCCAGGCCTCCCTCTCCATCACCAACTCCCAGAGTTCACTTAAACTCATGTCCATCGAGTTGGTGATGCCATTCAGCCATCTCATCCTCTGTCGTCCCCTTCTCCTCCTGCCCCCAATCCCTCCCAGCATCAGAGTCTTTTCCAATGAATCAACTCTTCGCATGAGGTGGCCAAAGTACTGGAGTTTCAGCTTTAGCATCATTCATTCCAAAGAACAGCCAGGGCTGATCTCCTTATTACGCATACATAAATTTTGAATTCTAGCCAGTAAGTTTGGTTTTCATTGGAGTACAAGAGAACAATTTTGAAATTACTTAATGCATATAAATAAACATATTGTGGATGGTGAAAGCCAGTATTCTCCCTCTCAGGGAAAGGAATTAAATAAAAAAGGTGTAAATCAGGTATGAGTGTGAACTCAAGATCACACACACACACACATACACACAAAGTGAGAGACACAGAAATACACACATGTATGTGGGATGTTGCGTTCCTGTGCATAAGTGCATTTCCTATGTCTGAGAAGACCTATAAGCAATGATCCAGATCTTGTCCAGATCTTGATTCCTGAGTTTGATTCCTCTGTAAATGGAGTCATTGTTGATGGGTGAAAGGGTTAAATCCATGGCTGAAGTTAGGAGAATACAAGATGAGCCTGGGAATATCATTTTGGCTCTTTTGAAGAGTGCAGCTAAGCATGTTCCTTCAATAAAGTACTTCTTCAGTGCATGTGTACAGCCACTTCTCCTGATGATACACCTAAGAGCTAATAGCTTTGATTCAGGGTGTGCTGCAGTAGGGACTGCCATACAGTGGTATTTGAGGGTTGTATCCATAGCCCTTCCTACTAGCAGTGTAAACGTTCTTCTCCCTGCCAACCCATGGCATCCTCTGCTTTCCACTGCAGCTGTTCTGTGCATAGGGAGTATCAGGTTCTGCTTTTCATTGGGTTTTCCTATTAATGGTTGATTGAAACATCTTTTCATAGGCTTTTGGATCAATTAGATAATAGTTTTTGATGTAACTGTTTAAAAAGACGTTTGTTTATTTTTCTGTTGAGCAGTCTGCTGCTTTTTTATTGGTCTCTTTATATATAAAAGAGATTCAAGTCCTTCTCAGGGAGTGTATATCACATCATCTCTCTCTCTGGGGTTTGCTCACTCACTCACTTCATGGTGTTTTTTGATGAGCAGAAGTTCTTTACTTAAATTTGTTTTAATTTTGAATTTTTCCTTTAACCATCCTGTGTTGTCTTATATATGGAATGGGTAGCCATTCCCTTCTCCAAGAGATATTCCTGATCCAGAGATCCAACCTGGGTCTCCTGCATTGTAGGGAGGTAATCACTATCTGAGTCAGCAGGGAAGACATATATATATATATACACACACACACATTAATAAATTGAAGGTATTGATATATTGATATATGTTCCATGTTTTGTTTCATTTTATGAGAGAGCTTAGTCGATAATTTTTTCTTTGTAATTGTCAGGTTTTCAGAGCAAAGTGATACTAGCCTAAATGATGTTGGGAATTATTTTCTTTTCTTCCTTGAATTTGAGACTTACTACATGATATGAGATATTTCTTCATGCGAATATTTGGAATTACTCTCCCTTGATGCTCTCTGGACCTATAATTTCTGTGTGGGAATATTGTTAGCAAAGATTCAATTCTTTTATAGGAGGTAAACTATTCAGACTTTCTATGTTCTTGTATCAGTGGGTCTAAGTTGTATTTACAAATAAATTAGGGTATAGTCAAATACATTGCTGTAAAATCTATTAATTCGTAGAATTAGTAGTGACACAGCCCATGCTTCATTTAATATTGCTCATTTGTGGTTTTTTTTCCTTAAAAAAATCATTCTTAGAGCAAGATATATCTGTTTTATTAGTCTTTTCAAAAAGTCAACTTTACAGTTTTGTTGATTTTTCTCTATTACCCTATACTATGCTATGTAATACTATACTACACTATACCATACTATTCTATTCTATACTGTATATACTACACTATACAGTGCTATACTATACAATAGCATACTATACTACACTATACAATATTATACCATAGTATTCCATTCTATACTGTATATACTACACTATACAGTGCTATACTATACAATAGCATATTATACTACACTATACAATATTATACCATAGTATTCCATTCTATACTGTTCTGTAATACACTATATGAAAGATGGAGACGTTCTATACAGTCAGCAAACACAACACCAGGAGCAGACTGTGGCACGGACCATGAACTCCTTATTGCCAAATTCAGACTTAAATTGAAGAAAGTAGGGAAAACCACTAGACCATTTAGGTATGGCCCAAATCAAATCCCTTAGGATTATACAGTGCAAGTGACAAAGAGATTCAAGGGATTAGAACTGATAGAGTGTCTGAAGAACTATGGACAGTTTGTGACATTGTACAGAAGGCAAGGATCAAGACCATCACCAAGGAAAAGAAATACAAAAAGGCAAAATGGTTGTCTGAGGATGCCTTACAAATAGCTGTGAATAAAAGAGAAGTGAAAGGCAAAGGAGAAAAGGAAAGATACACCCATTTGAACGCAGAGTTCCAAAGAATAGCAAGGAGAGATAAGAAAGCTTTCCTCAGCAATCAATGCAAAGAAATAGAGGAAAACAATGGAATGGGATAGACTAGAGATCTCTTCAAGAAAATTAGGCATACCAAAGGAACATTTCATGAACAGATGGGCACAATAAAGGACAGAAATGTTATAGACCTAAGAGAAGCAGAAGATATAAAGAAGAGGTGGCAAGAATACACAGAAGAAAAGTACAAAAAAGATCTTCACAATCTAGATAATCACAATGAAGAGAACAACAACCTAGAAAAGACATCCTGGAATGTGAAGTCAAGTGGGCCTTAGAAAGCATCACTACAAACAAAGCTAGTGGAGCTGATGGAATTTCAGTTGAGCTATTTCAAATCCTAAAAGATGATGTTGTGAAAGTGCTGCACTCAATATGCCAGCAAATTTTAAAAACTGACCAGTGGCCACAGGACTGGAAAAGGTCAGTTTTCATTTCAACTCCAAAGAAAGGCAATGCCAAAGAATGCTCAAACTACTGCACAATTGCACTCACCTCACACACTAGTAAAGTAATGCAAATTTACTTTGTTTCAAAATTCTCCAAGCCAGGCTTCAACAGTACATGATCCGTGAATGCCCGCATGTTCAAGTTGGATTTAGAGAAGACACAGGAACCAGAGATCAAATTACCAACATCCACTGGACCATCAAAAAAGCAAGAGAGTTCAAAAAAAATCTATTTCTGCTTGATTGACTATGCCAAAGTCTTTGACTCTGTGGATCACCAAAAACTGTGGAAAATTCTTCAAAAGATGGTAATACCAGACCACCTGACCTGCCTCTTGAGAAACCTATATGCAGGTCAGGAAGCAACAGTTAGAACTGGACCTGGAAGAACAGACTGGTTCCAAATAGGAAAAGGAGTACGTCAAGGCTGTATATTGTCACCCTACTTATTTAACTTATGTGCAGAGTACATCATGAGAAATGCTGGGCTGGATGAAGCACAAACTGGAATCAAGATTGCTGGGAGAAATATCAATAACCTCAGATATGCAGATGACACCACCGTTATGGAAGAAAGTGAAGAAGAACTAAAAAGCCTCTTCATGAAAGTGAAAGAGGAGAGTGAAAAAGTTGGCTTAAATCTCAAAATTCGGAAAACTAAGATCATGGCATCTGGCCCCATTACTTCATGGCAAATAGATGGGGAAACGGTGGCAACAGTGGCTTACTTTATTTTTCTGGGCTCCAAAATCACTGCAGATGGTAATTGTAGCCATGAAATTAAAAGAAGCTTACTCCTTGGAAGGAAAGTTATGACTAACCTAGATAGCATATTAAAAAGCAGAGGCATTACTTTGCCAACAAATGTCCGTCTAGTCAAGGCTATGCTTTTTCCAGTGGTCATATATGGATGTGAGAGTTGGACTATGAAGAAAGCTGAGCACTGAAGAACTGATGCTTTTGAACTGTGGTGTTGGAGAAGACTCTTGCAAGTCCCTTGGACTGCATGGAGATCCAACCAGTCCATCCTAAAGGAGATCAGTTCTGGGTGTTCATTGGAAGGACTGATGCTGAAGCTGAAACTTCAATACTTTGGCCACCTCATGTGAAGAGTTGACTCACTGGAAAAGACCCTGATGCTGGGAGGGATTGGGGGCAGGAGGAGAAGGGGACAACAGAGGATGAGACGGTGGATGACATCACTGACTCGATGGACATGAATTTGGGTAAACTCCAGAAGTTGGTGATGGACAGGGAGGCCCTGCATGCTGTGATTCATGGGGTCACAAAGAGTCGGACACTGCTGAATGACTGAACTGAACTGAACTGAATCCAAAGAGATATGATATAAGAGTGCTTCCCTTGCCTCAGCTTATGTTTGTTAGCTTTATTATTTTTTGTTTGTAGGTGTGATTTCCTGTTGTTTCAACAGCATCTTTAAATGGCTAGACGATTGATTTTTAACCTCTCTTCTTTTCTTATACATAGGGTCAAGCTATACATTTTGAAGTGTTGCTTCAAGTAGATCCAAGCAGTTTTGATATATTATATCATCAGTTGATTTACTTCAAAACATATTCTGTTTCTCATTGTGATATCCCCTTTATTACATTGGTTATTTAGACACATAAGCTTAGTTTTTGACCATGATATTCTAGTTTTCTTTTGTTGTCCATTTCTAAATTAATTTTACTGTGATCAGAGAATATAATCTGACTGATCTAAATCCTGGCTTTATGAGCTTTTAAAATTTAACAGTGACCCCAAATATTCCCATCCATTTAAAAATCTTGTCTCAGCACCCTGTCGCAGCATTTGTGGGGAGTTCTTATGTGCAAGGTGGGTGGTGGTTTAGTCACTAATCATGTCTGACTCTTTGCAATCCCATGGACTGTAGCCTGCCAGGTTCCTCTGTTCATGGGTTCTCTAGGAAGAACACTGGAGAGTGTAGCCATTCCTTCTCCAGGGAATCTTCCAACCCAGGAATCAGACCTGTGTCTCCTGCATTGTGGGCAGATTCTTTGCCAAATGAGCTATGAGGGAAGCACCATGCAGGGTGGGGTCTAGAGTAAAGCACAAGAAGTGTTTTGGGCACAAAATGCAAGCATTTTCAGGATCCTACAACTGGAGGGTCAGCTTTGACAAGATGTGCCTATTTAAATTTAATGCTCTAGATGCTTCTTTTCTTCACCCTAACCTGAGTCCAGTATATATATCAGAAAGTTAAGTATGTTTATTGGTTGTTCAGATCTTGTATATTCTCATTTTCCCCCTATTTTTTCTCAATATTTCCTGTGTATAACTTCTTTTGCTTTTCATAATTTTAGGTGTTTTATAGTATGCATATGCATAGAGTTGTGTTATCTTCCTAATGGATTGACTCTTTTTCTTATTAAATCTCTCTTTATATGTCTAATAATCTGGTTTTTTTGTTCATTTTAAAGAACTCTTTGTATTATTCTATTATAGAATTTACACATATTATATTTTTGCATTCTTGCAATTTTAATCTTTCTATATTATTATATTCAAGATGTGTGTCATCTGTAAGCAGCATATAAATCATTTAAATTCAGTCTGTCAATTATAATCTTTAAATTTAAGTTTTTTATCTTTACTGTGGTTACATAATGGATTTATTCTAAGATCTTGCTATTTGTTTTCTATTTAAATGTAAGCATTTTTTCCCTTACTTTCCTATTTCCATTATTTATTCATTAGCTAGTTGATTGTAAATTCACTTACAGTTATGTTAATTGTTACCTTAATGATACAACTTATATCCTTTACTCAATTTAGCCTAACAGAAACAACATTTTCTGGTTGTGGGTACCAGACTCCAACTCAGCCTCTTGGTTTTACATCCTGGGGTGGTATCCTTCCATGTACTCCAGTTGACTTATATAACTGATAGGATATTATGGAAATGATATTATGACTTCCAAAGCAAAGTCATAGCTTTTGTCTTCTTCTTGCCTAGATCACTTGCTTGGGACAATGCAGCTACCACATCAGAAGGACACCTAGAGGGGCTAGAGGGAAGTCAAGCATCCCAATAAAGCAGTTGGTAGTGAGAAATAGAGCTCTATGGATGGTTGGTGCCAATTTGTCAACTAACCTGTCTTTCAGACCCAGTTGAGCCTTCAGATGACCATGATCCTGGACATCATTTGGACGACAATCTTATGAAAGTCTCTGAGTGTGGATGGAGCCGCTCATCTGTTACCAAACTCCTATCCTGCAGAACCTAAGTGAGATAATAAACATTTATTGCTGTTTTAAGCACTGGGTTTCTGCCTAATTAATTATGCAGCTGAAAAAAATCAGACATCCAACCATATTTGGACTGTGGAATCTTTTCATTATATGTATCCCTTACTTATGAGCTTCTGAAGTGGCACTAGTGGTAAAGAAGCCACCTGTCAATGCAGGAGAAATAAGAGACCCCGATTCTACCCCTGGGTTGGAAAGACCTCCTGGAGAAAGGCATGGCAATCACTCAAGAATTCTTGCCTGAAGCATCCCCATGGACAGAGGAGCCTGGCAGCCTGCAGTCCATGGCATCACAAAGAGGTCAACACAACTGAAGTGGCTTAGCAGACACGCACTTATCCCTTTATTTGCTTTGGAATTTTAGTTGTCATGCATTTCAGTATTGCATACTGTATGTGAAAAACCCCAGGAGAGGATTTTACAGGCATATTTGTTTACATTTATTCATGTTCTGAAATATCTCCTTTGCTTTTTTATTCTTCTTGCATTTGCATGAAACTTTCTGGGATAAATTTGCTCCTAACTGACAAGCATCCATTAATATACCTTTTGTTGCAGGACTGTCAGGAACAAATTTCATCCATTTTCTTTGCCTATATCTTTGTTTTATCTTCACTTCCCATTTATTATTTTGAAGATGTTTCAGGGTATGAAAGTCCAACTTTCAAATACTTTCTGTCAGCTTTAAAGATGTCATTCCATTATTTCTTAGGTTTTATTGTATCTTTCTTCCTGATGAAATGTCAGCTATTATTCATGATTTTTATTTTTTTATAATAATAGGTTTATAATGCTGCCTTCAAGATTGCTTTTTAATTTGGAATAACCAGCAGTTTCACTGTGATGTATCAACATTGTGTTTATCCCACATGCATTTTACAAATCCTATTGAGCCTCAGGTTAAAGTTTTGGAAAATCCATGGATGTTATATTTTCAAATCTTGCTTTCCTTTCTTTCTAAAACCCCAATTACATATATTTAGATATTAGATACTATTTACATATTAGATATTTTAAGACATCTCAAATGTCTTTTATGTACTGTTCTATATTTTCCATCACTTTCTGTTTCTCTGCTTTAATTTGGATTTTTCTACTGCCTTTGTCTACTCGTTCACCAATCCTGTCCTATCTTTTTATTTTTTGTGCCAAAAATCAATCAGTTTATCTCTCTCTCTATTTTTTATATGTATTCTATCTATACATATATCTTCTCTACATATACATATGTTCTCTCTCTCTCCATATATATATATATATATATATATATATATATATATATATATATATACCTATATATATATATACTTATATATTTTCCCTTGTAAAATTACGGAATGTCTGTGTTATTTAGTTCAGTTCAGTTCATTTCAGTCGCTCAGTCGTGTCCGACTCTTTGCGACCCCATGAATTGCAGCACTCCAGGCCTCCCTGTCCATCACCGTCTCCCAGAGTTCACTCAGACTCACGTCCATCGAGTCCGTGATGCCATCCAGCCATCTCATCCTCTGTCTTCCCTTTCTCCTCCTGCCTCCAATCCCTCCCAGCATCAGAGTCTTTTCCAATGAGTCAACTCTTCGCATGAGGTGGCCAAAGTACTGGAGCTTCAGCTTGAGCATTATTTCTTCCAAAGAAATCCCAGGGTTGATCTCCTTCAGAATGGACTGGTTATATCTCCTTGCAGTCCAAGGGACTCTCAAGAGTCTTCTCCAACACCACAGTTAAAAAGCATCAATTCTTCGGCGCTCCGCCTTCTTCACAGTCCAACTCTCACATCCATACATGACCACAGGAAAAACCATAGCCTTGACTAGATGGACCTTAGTCAGCAAAGTAATTTCTCTGCTTTTGAATAGGCTGTCTCGGTTGGTCATAACTTTTCTTCCAAGGAGTAAGCGTCTTTTAATTTCATGGCTGCAATCACCATTAAGTTGCATCTATTTTTTGAGCTCATCCAATTTTTGTTATTTTAGAAAACTTATTTATTCTTTTCAGTATTTGTATCACTTTTATATCTGCCTCATGTATATTTTATTATTATTTTTTAACTTAAATTTATTTATTTTAATTGGAGGCTAATTACTTTACAATATTGTATTGGTTTTGACATACATCAACATGAATCTGCCACAGGTATACACGTGTTCCTCATCCTGAACCCCCCCTCCCACCTCCCTCCCCATACCATCCCTCTGGGTCATCCCAGTGGACCAGCCCCAGGCATCCTGTATCCTGCATGGAACCTAGACTGGCGATTTGTTTCTTATATGATGTTATACATGTTTCAATGCCATTCTCCCAAATCGTCCCACCCTCTCCCTCTCCCTCTGAGTCCAAAAGACTGTTCTATACATCCTTTGCTGTCTCTTTTGCTGTCTCACATACAGGGTTATCATTACCATCTTTCTAAATTCCATATATATGTGTTAGTATACTGTATTGGTGTTTTTATTTCTGGCTTACTTCACTCTGTATAATCGGCTCCAGTTTCATCCACCTCATTAGAACTGATTCAAATGTATTATTTTTAATGGCTGAGTAATACTCCATTGTGTATATGTACCATAACTTTCTTATCCATTCATCTGCTGATGGGCATCTAGGTTGCTTCCATGTTCTGGCTATTATAAACAGTGCTGCGATGAACATTGGGGTATATTTGTCTCTTTCAATTCTGGTTTCCTCGGTGTGTATGCCCAGCAGTGGGATTGCTGAGTCATAAGGCAGTTCTATTCCAGTATTTTAAGGAATCTCCACACTGTTCTCCATAGTGGCTGTACTAGTTTGCATTCCCACCAACAGTGTAAGAGGGTTCCCTTTTCTGCACACCCTCTCTAGCATTTATTGCTTGTAGACTTTTGGATCACAGCCATTTGGATCACAGCCATTCTGACTGGTGTGAAATGGTACCTCATTGTGGTTTTGATTTGCATTTCTCTGATAATGAGTGATGTTGAGCATCTTTTCATGTGTTTGTTAGCCATCTTTATGTCTTCTTTGGAGAAATATCTATTTAGTTCTTTGGCCTATTTTTTTTTGATTGGGTCATTTATTTTTCTGGAATTGAGCTGCAGGAGTTGCTTGTATATTTTTGAGATTAGTTGTCAGTTGCTTCATTTGCTATTATTCTCTCCCATTCTGAAGGCTGTCTTTTCACCTTTCTTATAGTTTCCTTTGTTGTGCAGAAGCTTCTAATTTTAATTAGGTCCCATTTGTTTATTTTTCCTTTTATTTCCAATATTCTTGGAGGTGGGTCATAGAGGATCCTGACGTGGTTTTCGTCAGAGAGTGTTTTGCCTATGTTCTCCTCTAGGAGTTTTATAGTTTCTGGTCTTATGTTTTTATGTTTAATCCATTTTGAGTTTATTTTTGTGTATGGTGTTGGAAAGTGTTCTAATTTCATTCTTTTGCAAGTGGTTGACCAGTTTTCCCAGCACCACTTGTTAAAGAGGTTGTCTTTAATCCATTGTATATTGTTGACTCCTTTGTCGAAGATAAGGTGTCCATAGGTGTGTGGACTTATCTCTCGGCTTTCTATTTTGTTCCATTGATCTGTATTTCTGTTTTTGTGCCAGTACCATACTGTCTTGATGACTGTGGCTTTGTACTAGAGCCTGAAGTCAGGCAGGTTGATCCCTCCAGTTCCATTCTTCTTTTTCAAGATTGCTTTGGCTATTCAAGGTTTTTTGTGTTTCCATACAAATTGTGAAATTATTTGTTCTAGCTCTGTGAAAAATACCGTTGGGAGCTTGATAGGGATTGCATTGAATCTATAGATGGCTTTGAGTAGTATACTCATTTTCACTATATTGATTCTTCTGATCCATGAACATGGTATATTTCTCCATCTATTAGTGTCCTCTTTGATTTCTTTCATCAGTGTTTTATAGTTTTTTATATATAGGTCTTTAGTTTCTTTAGGTAGATATATTCCTAAGTATTTTATTCTTTTCGTTGCAATGGTGAATGGAATTGTTTCCTTAATTTCTCTTTCTATTTTCTCATTATTGGTGTATAAGAATGCAAGGGATTTCTGTGTGTTGATTTTATACCCTGCAACTTTACTATATTCATTGATAGGTCTAGTAATTTTCTGGTGGAGTCTTTAGGGTTTTCTATGTAGAGGATCATGTCATCTGCAAACAGTGAGAGTTTTACTTCTTCTTTTCCATTTTGGATTCCTTTTATTTCTTTTTCTGCTCAGATTGCTGTGGCCAAAACTTCCAAAACTATGTTGAATAGTAGTGGTGAAAGTGGGCACCCTTGTCTTGTTCCTGACTTTAGGGGAAATGCTTTCAATTTTTCACCATCATGCATTTATATAAAGCTAACAATAAATGGCAGAATATATGCATAGCACTATTGAGGCTGAGGTGACATTTTCCCTCACAGATTGTCCAATATCTTCTCTTAGGCTGATATAGTAGGGGCATATCATCTGAATTCACTTATGGACTGAACTGAGGTAAAATTGTAATTTTAGTAAGAGCAAAAATCAGACTTTCTATGGTTATTCCTTGTTTCTAGAGTCTCTGGGAAAACTGGGTTTACCTTGTCCTTTCTTCCAGTAATTCCTAAGTTCTACTCCCTGATGTTTAAGCACAGGACGGTGGCTGAAACATCTGCTCTATTTGTCTAAGATTCTTTTCTTAGATTTTTAACCACTCAATTTGTGCAACTTTAGAGCTAACCAAATGCCTTGAGGGGAGAACAGGTGCATTAATCTCTAATTTTGCCTGTCCAAAAGATTATGTAAAACTCTGTCTCTTAGTCTATAGTAAGTTTATTCCTAAATCCAAAAATTGGATTATCTAAAACTCTTTCTAAAGATTATGTAAAACTCTGTCTGTCTATAGAAAGTTTATTCCTATATCCAAAAATTGAAAAAAAAATACCCACAGTATATCCATCAGAAGGTGGTATATCCAAATTGGCATACTATTTAGCAATAAAAATAGCTATTAAAAATACTGTAATATGTAAAAACATATATGAATCTCAATAACATTATGCTAGATGAAAGATGTGAGACAAAAAGCATATGTATTATATGACTTCATTTACATGGTGTCATTGAATAATCTGCCTTAGGAAAAAAGATCAAAGACTGCTTGGAACTGAGAGAGAATTGATAGTATTAAGACAGGAGTTAACTTTTGGAGATAATGTAAATTGTATATTTTTATTGTGGTACTGGATGTATAAGTATGAACAGTTGATATATACTTAAAAGTAAAAAATTTATTTGTATTTTTTTCTTAAAAATGTAATTTAATATACACAGTATAAAACTTACTATTTTAAGCTTTTAGAATATACAAGTTCTCCTCAAAATTGAAGAACATCAAAGAAAAGACTGGGTCTGATGCCAAGCAGGGCCCTATGGCTCTCCCAGGCATGGAGGTCTTTTTGTTCCCATTTCTTATAGGCAAGACTCCAGCCTCCATGACCTTCCATAGGGCAGAACAGCTACTAATCAATGGAGGGGCAGCCACAAAACCACCTGAGGCAAGATTAAAGGACAGAGAAACTCATCAAGATTAACCAACCAAGCACCTGAGACCCTGCAACAAACCTAATCTTGTCAGCAGCTCCTTGAAATTTTGCAGAATAAGGATGCAAGATGGTTACTTCCTTGATCCTTATCACATACCCTTGTCTGACACAGCTCCTGAGGTTCTAGCCTACTGTGTTACCCCTCTGTACAGCAAAGAAATGAAGCTACTCTTTCTTTCTCCCAAAAAAGAAAAAAGATAAAATATAAAGTTTTGTGGTGTTAAGCATATTCATATTATACAGTTATTGCCATCATTGTCTTAAAAACTCTTTCCATCTTGCAGAACTGAAATTTTGTCCTCATTAAGCAGCAATTCTTCTTCCATCTCCCTCTAGGCCCTTGTGGTCACCATTCTATTTTCCACATCTGTGGATTTTATTAGTCCAGGTACTCATACAATTGGAACCAAACAGTATGAAGCTTTTTTTTGTGACTGGAGGTGTATATTTATTTTATGCAGATTAAATCTCAATAAAGTTGAGAAATTTAAAAAAGCAACATAAGCAAAACCATTATTATTCCTGCATTTGATAAACATATTATCCACAGTTGTGTATACTATATTCTCAGTATTTGTCTGAAAATTGTTTTCCCATAATATTTTTATTGTATTCAGTGTTTTGTATTGTATGTGATTTTTTTCAGTTTCATGTTCTGATTAGCAATTTGACATAGTCAATTCATTATTTTCTGTAGACCACGATGTGTTTCATTGAGAAAATATTCTCCCCCAACCCTGCAAAAACACCTAGAAGCCTCAGACTAGATCTGCTCAATGAAATATAATATTCTCTTTTTCACAGAAAACATGTAATTCAATTTTGATAATTTTTTAAGTCCATCTCTTTTCCTTCACTCAGTTTGTCTTCAACAAATATTTTTACTAAACCAAACTGTCAAATATGATATTTACTATATGTTTAAATAGTTTGCAAATTTTAGTGATAAAAGTGGAAAGCCTTCTAATTCTCATTTCATTTAAACAAATAGTATACATTTATTTCATCAAAAAGGGAGCTCCATCAAAGTTTTAACACTACTTGAAATTTCCCAAAAAAGCAATTACAGATATTAAAACATGCTAAAAAGCCTCTTATTTGAAAAATGTGTATTAAATGAAATACATATGGACACACCAGGGCTTCCCAGGTGGCTCAGTGGTAAAGAATCCACCTGTAGTGCAGGAGACACTGATTGGATCCCTGGGTCAGGAAGATCCCCTGGAGGAGGGTCCAGTAACCCACTCCAGTATTCTTGCCTGGAGAATCCCATGGACATATGAGCCTGGCAGGCTACAGTCCATGGGGCCGCAAAGAGTCAGACAGGACTGAAGCCACTGAGCACATGGACACACCAATAGAACTGAAAAGAAATTCCCAAATAGAACCTAGTAATTATGTAAGATAATATATGATAAAGATAACATAGTAAATCAATAGATTAAAAAAATGGATTTTTAAACTTTAAAACAAATGTTAGTAAGAACACTGGATAGTGTATTAATTAGCTTTTATCTGCATAACAAACCAAAGCTAAAAGCTTGTGTTAATTCAAAATTTAGTAATTTAACTAACATTTATTATTGCTTCCAAATCCAATCAAGAGGAAGTTTCTATTGATGGATTGACCTCTGCTGGGACTGAGTCTGAACTTGACAGGATAGATGGACCATCTGGAAAGCTTGGATGGAGGGAGGAACTCAGTCTCATGTCTGGCAGAGGGTGGAAAAAACACACTCATGACTCAGGTCCAGAAAGAGTAAAGGATTAAGACTAAGCTTGACAGCATTGTAGAAACAAAAATAAAATGGCTGCTTGTCCAAATTACCATAAGAGATATCAAAAGATAGATTATAAAGAGGGAGAAAGAGTGGGACTTATTTCATTGACAAACAGCTATTACTTGAATATATGAAAAGCTACTAAAAACTAAGATAATGAACTGGACAGAAAAAAATGGACCAAAGATAGGAATAATTTGTCTACTGGAAAAAATAGAAAGGGCCATTGCACTTATAAATTCTGCTTAATTTCACCCCTAAAGAAAATGCAAACTAAAAACTATACAGTGCTGCTCTAATTCATCTACTGGCTTAGCAAAAAATCCAATGGTTTGAAACTATGCTTCAATGGCAAAGTTCTAGGGAAAAAGGATAAATAAATAAATGGGTAAATATTCACATTGGCTGTATCTCATTTTGTTTAATCTTCTCTCTGTTGATTTTAATCTGATGTTTTCAATCTTTATCTCTGCCAAGTAATTTCACAACAAGCAAGCTTATTCACAAATCATGAGTTATTTTTTCAGTGGTGCATCTTTGGACTGGATTCTTCTAAGTGAGATTGCTTTAGCCAAGAATAAATGATTGGTTAATATTGCCAATTCTTTTCTTATAGGGCTTCTATTATTTTACTTTTATTACCAGTGATATGTTTATAATATAAATAGTTTACATATTCAAAACTTAAATTAAGGAAGTAGAAACATACTGCAATATTAAAAACAAATGGACACAAAAGATCTAACTGTGTATCAAATGGGTACTATAGTGTACAGGAAAATGAAATTGTTGTGGGTGATTTTGAAAGCAGAACTCTTAAATGCAATGTCTTATAAAGTGAAAAGAAGCTGTAAAAAACCTTCAACTTCACTCATTTATTTAAGTTTTAGTAATCCCATCATCAAACCAGTCAATTCTAAAGGAAATCAACCTCTGTACAGGTAAGAATACTGGAGTGGGTTGCCATTCCCTTCTCCAGGGGATCTTCCTGACTCAGGGATCAAACCCTGGTCTCTAGCACTGCAGGCAGATACTTTACCATCTGAAACACCAGGGAAACCCATATAATATATAGTTGTCTCTTCTGAAAATTCCTCAGCAATTGATCTCCTTACACGTTTTTAATTATCCCAGCACCAAGGATATCATTCTATTGTAGATTTAATATTAGTTCTGTGGCTACTCCACTTCTACTAGATGCCGCTCTGAGAATTAACCTAATCTCTCTAATTCCATGATGCACAACTAGAGATGATGACCATCTGCCTGACAGGACTGATTCCTGAAGGAGCTGGTCAAGTTGTGGGAACTGTGATTTCTTATCACCAAGTCCTTCACAGCACTTTCCAGCCATAGTACCTTTCATGAGTCATTTTCATGAGTGATACTGAGATTTGAGGGTGCCCCTGCACATCCCACCAACCTTGAAAACCTTGACAATTTCTGAAGTAAAAGGACAGAGCTCCAACTTTGTACTTTGAGAAAAATGCCTGCAACAAAAGTGGTTCTAGATACCCAACAAGACACATGAGAATGGCTTGTAAATGGCAAAACATCATAAAAAGCTGATTATCACTGTTACTAAAAGAAGCCATTTCAATTTTGTATTGTTGTCAGTCAGTCAGTTCAGTCACATAGTCGTGTCCGACTCTTTGCAACCATATGAATCGCAGCACGCCAGGCCTCCCTGTCCATCACCAACTCCTGGAGTTCACTCAGACTCTCGTCCATGGAGTCAGTGATGCCATCCAGCCATCTCATCCTCGATTGTCTTCTTCTCCTCCTGCCCCCAATCCCTCCCAGTATCAGAGTCTTTTCCAATGGGCCAGCTCTTTGCATGAGGTGGCCAAAGTACTGGAGCTTCAGCTTTAGCATCATTCCTTCCAAAGAAATCCCAGGGCTGATCTCCTTCAGAATGGACTGGTTGGATGTCCTTGCAGTCCAAGGGACTGTCAAGAGTCTTCTCCAACACCACAGTTCAAAAGCATCAATTCTTCGGCACTCAGCCTTCTTTGCAGTCCAACTCTCACATCCATACATGACCACTGGAAAAACCATAGCCTTGACTAGATGGACCTTAGTCGGCAAAGTAATGTCTCTGCTTTTGAATATGCTATCTAGGTTGGTCATAACTTTTCTTCCAAGGAGTAAGCGTCTTTTAATTTCATGGCTGCACTCACCATCTGCAGTGATTTTGGAGCCCAGAAAAATAAAGTCTGAGACTGTTTCCACTGTTTCTCCATCTATTTCCCATGGAGTGATGGGACCGGATGCCATGATCTTTGTTTTCTGAATGTTGAGCTTTAAGCCAACTTTTTCACTCTCTACTTTCACTTTCATCAAGAGGCCTTTTAGTTCCTCTTCACTTTCTGCCATAAGGGTGGTGTCATCTGCATATCTGAGGTGATTGATATTTCTCCCGGCAATCTTGATTCCAGCTTGTGTTTCTTCCAGCCCAGCGTTTCTCATGATGTACTCTGCATATAAGTTAAATAAGCAGGGTGACAATATACTGCCTTGATGTACTCCTTTTCCTATTTGGAACCAGTCTTTTGTTCCATGTCCAGTTCTAACTGTTGCTTCCTTACCTGCCTACAGATTTCTCAAGAGGCAGGTCAGGTGGTCTGGTATTCCCATCTCTTTCAGAATTGTGGTAGTCACAGTGATTTCTCACAGTTGGACCTGAAATCTGCCTCATTATAACTTTATCCCATTAATCTTTGTTCTACCCTCTGGGCTGTACTAAATAATTAATTGCTTTCATTGGAGGAAGTAAAAATAAAGTTTTTTTTCTATTGGAATAATAAAAATACAAGCATTTGGTTCTTGATCTTTTATGAGTTATTTTATTAACTGACCAATGTGTACCCTCTTAAAGACACCTGTACAATGATAGCCTTACTTCATGTTCTTGTCTTTATTTTACCATTGTTTTGTCATAAATTATCTACTAAAGAGCAACTATTACTCTAGATAATCACAGCTTACCCCCAGATTGTTCTCCTCTGCAAATCTATTTGTGGTTTCCACTCCTGAGAGTATTTCCCTACAGATGTGATCATTGGGATTATTTCCTACCTTGCAAGAATTAACTATGTCATATTTCCATTTATGACATTTTTGCAGATTTGCAATTAAATGTTAATATTATAATTAATAATATCCATGACCAAGTGTTGTGGTTTCCTCTAGGACATGACATTCATGGGCTTCCCAGGTGGTGCAGTAGTAAAAAATCCACAAGAGATGCATGTTTGAACCTTAAGTTGGGAAAATTTTCTGAAGGAGAAAATAGCAACAAACTCCAGTATTCTTGCTTGAAAAATCCCACAGACAGAGCAGCTTGGAAGGCTATAATCTATGGGGTTATAAAGAGCCAGATATAACTGAGCAAATGAGCACATACACAGACAATTTTGATTTCTTCATCCACTTTTTCCTTAATCTGTTATAGTGACTGACAAAGACAGAAGTAACAAAAATAAATAAATAAATAAAAGAAATCTAACTTTTGGATGATATACCTTCATAAACCTCTACCTGGTCTTAAAAATGGAGGTACTTTCTCCCTTTGCCATATCGCATTAAATAACTCTCTGTTATCTTAGTAGCATCCTGGAGAAGGGAATGGAAACCCACTCCAGTATTCTGCATGAGAGTCCCATGGACAGAGGAGCCTGGCAGGCCCTAGTCCATGGGATCACAAAGAGTCAGACAGGACTGATCAACTAACACACACATTATCTTGTAGTGTACATAACAGTTTTACTATGTATGTATTATTCTGTTCAGTTCAGTTACTCAGTTGTGTCCGACTCTTTGCAACCCCATGAACTGCATCATGCCAGGCTTCCCTGCCCATCACCAACTCCTGGAGTTTACCCAAACTCATGTCCATCGAGTCTCTAACACAATAGGGAAGTGTATAAGTTTTCACAGTATGCAGAATGAGATGTCCAACATTGACTGGGAAGTTGAGGTTACCTTCATGGAAAGGGGATCATTGTAATGCAGCCAGAAAGAACTGAGTGGTTTTCAATATGGAAAAGAAGAAGTAGGTTGACTCACCCAAAAAAGTGAATGATATGACCAAAGGCAGAGTCACAGGTAATACAAATGTCTTTGAAGAAATTATGAAAAGTTGATGTTACTGAAGCCCCCATAACATGCAAATAAGGAATGAATAGAGTACAACTAGGATGACAGAAAACTGAGAACCCTGAAAAGAAAGAAGCACACAAATAGGTTTTATCCTGGGATGAAAAATGATTGTAAAGTTGAGTTGTCTATGCATGAAATGGCAAAGCTAGATAATGCTATATTATAGGATGCAGTTGTATCAAAGCATTAGAACAAATCTGAGAGTATTTAATTTTTAAAATCTACCCCAATATAATACATATTATGCATATAGTTATCACATTAAATTTTACCTTTGAGGCATTTACAATTGACCCTTGAACAACATGAGCTTGAACTGCACAAGTAAACTTATACAAGGATGTTTTTCTCTGATAAATGTTTTGGAAAATTCTCTGGAGATTTTCAAGAGCTTTCCTGGTGACTCAGAGGGTAAAGAATCTAACTGCAGTGTGGAAGGCCTGGGTTTGATTCCTGAGTTGGAAAGGACACCTGGAGAAGGGAATGGCTACCCTTGCCAGTCTTCTTGCCTAGAGAATTCTATGGACAGAGGAGACTGGCGATCTGCAGTCCTTGGGGTCACAAAGATTTGGACATGACTGAGTGGCTAACACTTTTTATTTATTTATTTATTTTTAATTTTTATTTTTACTTTATTTTACTTTACAATACTGTATTGGTTTTGGCATACATTGACATGAATCCGCCACGGGTGTACATGAGCTCCCAAACATGAACCCCCCCCCCCCACCTCCCACCCCAAATCATCCCTCCGGATCATCCCCGTGCACCAGCCCCAAGCATCTTGCATCCCGCATCAAACATAGACTGGTGATTCGTTTCTTACATGATATTATACATGTTTCAATGCCATTCTCCCAAATCATCCCACCCTCGCCCTCTCCCTCAGAGTCCAAAAGTCTGCTCTACACATCTGTGTCTCTTTTGCTGTCTTGCATACAGGGTCATCATTGCCATCTTTCTAAATGCCATATATATGTGTTGGTATACTGTATTGGTGTTTTTATTTCTGGCTTACTTCACTCTGTATAATCGGCTCCAGTTTCATCCATCTCATTAGAACTGATTCAAATGTATTCTTTTTAATAGGTGAGTAATACTCCATTGTGTATATGTACCACAGCTTTCTTATCCATTCATCTGCTGATGGACATCTAGGTTGTTTCCATGTCCTGGCTATTATAAACAGTGCTGCAATGAACATTGGGGTACATGTGTCTCTTTCAATTCTGGTTTCCTCGGTGTGTATGCCCAGCAGTGGGACTGCTGGGTCATAAGACAGTGTTGGTGGGAATGCAAACTAGTATAGCCACTATGGAAAACAGTGTGGAGATTCCTTAAAAAATTGCAAATATAACTGCCTTTTTTTTTTTTTTTTGGAAATTTTCAACAATTTAAAAAAAATATAGGACACAAATTGATTAGCCTAGAAATAGTGAAAATATTAAGAAAGTGTTAGGTATGTCATAAATAAATAATATATACATAGATACTAGCCTATCCTTACATAGACATAAGATGAGAGATATTTAATGTTACATTAATAATATTAGTTTACCATTTTATAACTCTGCTTTCAAAGAATTACATTATCATTCAGTATGCCTCTCTCATAACTGGAGAAACTGTGTATCAGCCTGCCATCACAAATAAGTGATTTTTAAAAAATATAACAGTATTTCCAATGCTGAATTATGAATATGACTGTAATACTATATGCTAGAAAACTTTTGTAACCATTCATTCATTAGTATTAATATATAAGTTAGGCTATGAAGAAGCAGTCATGTTTTTTACACAAAACTACCATGCATGCAAGTATGCTCAGTCATGTCCAACTCTTTGCAATTGCATGGACTGGAGCCACCAGGTTCCTACATCCATGGAATTTTCCAGGAAAAAATACTGAAGTAGGTTGCCATTTCTCACTTCAGGGATTGAACTTGCAGTCTCCTGCATTGACAGGAGGTTTCTTTTTACCAGTGTGCCACCACCATAAAGTAAATATTTTGCTGCCTCTTCATTATCAATGCATGAATCATTATATGGGTAAATAAATATGAATCTTTTCACTTTACATTTTCATTTTTGATGTCTAGTGTTAGCAAAATATATAACATCAACAGTATTTTGTATTATATAAGACTGAACCGACTTAGTAGTAGTAGTAGTGTATTGATGTCAGTATCAACAGACATCATTTTATAGACAGATGATGTAAATTCACAGTATTGACAAACAGTTTATAAGCAAAACAAAATTCATACACAGATTTTGGGCTGCATGGGAATTAGCACTCCTATACCCTGTGTTTTTCTAGAGAGTGTGGAACACTGGTTACTAGTTCCCAGAGGCTGTGATAGATCTGTGATCAGCTACTTCTGGAGCCATAGAATAGCAAAGTGGCTACACTGCTGAGTTGGATGTAAGTCTGTTCTATTTCTGATGTTTAATTTTTCTATTTTTGTTTCTTTGTTTTAAAGGGAGAAAAGGCCAAGAGTAGAAGCTGTTTAGAGAAAAATATTTACAAGATGAGTTGCTATAATAGGCTAGAATTTTAGTACAGTGCACTGTATAGTGTACCCCATAGCTGAACATCAAAATTATGTTTCTCAAACAACAAACCACACTGATAGAGACATCGCTGATGAGTCCAGAGGGTGATGATACAAAGAGGATACTGCTGGTAAGTAAACAACTTTCTACTTGCTTGGGATTTGGCTTCAACCTTTATAGCTCAGAAAAGTCAATTTTCCTGGGCTCAGAAGAGGCTTGCTTCATGCATCCTCTCCCCAGGCTGCTTCTTGTTTTCAGTTTTGCTTTTAGAAGAAGCTTTATGATTTCAATTTTTTTGAATTTGCCAAGGCTAGATTTATGGCCCAGGATGTGATCTATACTGGAGAAGGTTCCGTGTGCACTTGGGAAAAAGGTGAAATTCATTGTTTTGGGGTGAAATGTCCTATAGATATCAATTAGGCCTACCTGGTCTATTGCATCATTTAAAGTTTGTGTTTCCTTGTTAATTTTCTGTTTAGTTGATGTATGGCAAAACCAATACAATATTGTAAAGTAATTAACCTCCAATTAAAATAAATACATTTATATTAAAAAAAATAAAAAATTCCACCTTAAGTATGGGTTTAAAAATTATAATGAAACTTCAAAATTTTTATAAAAAAAAAGAAGAAGAAGCTTTATGTTTGGCATAAATGGATGAACCCTGGAAAATGTAATATCAAAGGCAAAGTTTAGGAGAGCCTCAGAGACTCCACCTTCTTTCATATTATCCCAGTACTCTAGCCTCTAGGTAATGTCACAGGATTTATTATCTCAATTAAAGTCTGAGCAGAAGTGGTATATCCCTTCCATTCTAAGCCAGTTGGGAAGTGATGTGACGTTGTTCATCATTTTCCTTCTTGCATCTGTTTATGTGTAAGCAGGCCTCCAACAAGGGCAGAGCTCTAAGATGGGAACCAATGTGAACTCACACATTCTCTTTGAGGAGGTGCACAAACATAAGTTCCAAACTGCATTTAATGAGTGAGAAATAAAGCTTTCTTTTGCTTGATTACTGAAATATAGTCTACACTGAATAATAAACTCAAAATAAAATAATCCAAAAATTATGAAAAATTCAGCCTTATTTGTAACTTCTTGATACTTACAGTAGGAATTCCACCACAAAAGGGAGTGAGTGTTCATTCATTTCTTCACTCATTTTGCGATGGTTGAGCTGGAGCTTACTGGAGTCCTTATAACAGTCAGGAGGTCAAGGATCCTTATTTAGACTCCAGAAATGATTTTGAGAAACAAAAAGTTCGTTTAGGAAATCATTGGTTAATTTAACCACAAAGAGATATACATCTTATTACTATATTGAAACTCAAATCTCAATTAAAACAAACTTTACTGAATTCATTTATTATTTCTAATAGGTTTTTTTTGGGGGGGGGCAGAGACAGGGTTTCCTATATATGGTATTCTGTCATCTGCAAATAGTGACAATTTTAATTCTTACCTTCCAAATTGGATGACTTTAATTTCTTTTTTCTTGTCTGATTGCTGTAGCTAGGACTTCCAATACCATGTTAAGGAACTGGTGAGAGTGGGAACCCTGGTCTTGTTCCTGATTTTAGAGGAAATGGCCACTAGCTTTTCAACATTGAATATGATGTTAACTGCTGGTTTAACAAAAATGGCTTTTCTTAAATTGAAATATATTCCCCATATACCAACTTTGATGAGAGTTTTTTATCATGAATGGGTGTTGAATGTTATCAAATGCCCTTTCTGCATATATTGAGATGATCATGTGATTTTCATCTTTCCTATTGCTAATGTGGTATATAACATTGATTTAGTTGTGAATATTGAATCATCCTTGCATCTCTAGAATAAATCTATTAAAACAGTTGATACTGGCACAAAACCTGGCACATAGATCAATGAGGCAGAATAGAGAACCTGGAAATAAACCCACACACCTATGGTTAATTAAGCTGACAAAGGAAACAAGAAATGTGATAGAGAAAAGGAAATATATTTAATAAGTGGTCTGTGAAAACATAACAGTTACATTTAAAAGAATGAGATTAAAATGTTTCTTTACATCATATACAAAAATAAACTAAAAAAGAAATTAAAAACCTAAATGTAAAGCCTGAAACTATAAAACTCCTAGAAGAGAACACAGAAAAAACACTTTTCATATAAATTATAGCAATAGTTTTTTGATCTGTCCTTTAAGACAAAGAAATAAAAACAAAAATACACAAATGGGACCTAATTAAACTTAAAAGCTTTTGGACAACAAAGGAAACAATTTAAAAAAGACAATCTACGGAATGAGAGAAAATATTTACAAATGTTATTGCCAATAAGAATTTAATATCCAAATTAAACAATCCATATAACTAATTAACAAAATAACAAATAACCCAATCCAAAAAATGGGCAAAAAGACATAAATAGACATTTTTCAAAGAAGACATACAGATGGTTAATAGACACGTGAAAAAGTACTCAACATTTCTAATTACTAGAGAAATGCTGTTTAAAACCACAATGAGATATCAGTTTATGCCTGTCAGAATGTCAAATCACCAAAACGTCTACAAGCAACAAATGGTAGAGATGACGTGCAGTAAAGGGAGCCCTCTTGCACTGTCGGTGGGAATGTACATTGGTGCAGCCACTATGGCGGTTTCTCAAAAAACTAAAGATAGAGCCACTATATGATCCAGCAATCCCACTCCTGGGTATGTATCTGAAAAAATGAAAACACTAATTCAAAACATGCACGCCAATGTCCATATAAGCACTATTTATAATAGTCATAATATGGACATGACCTAACTATCCATCAAGAGATGAACGGATAAAGAAAATTAGATATCACAGACAGAGAAACCTAACTTATGATTACCAAGGGGGGAAGGTGATGGGGAGGGATAAACTGTGAGACTGGAACTGACATATACACACCACTGTATATAAAATAGCAAGCTAATAAGGACCTATTGTAGCACAGAGACCTCTTCTCAATACTCTGTAATGAGTAATATGGGAAGAGAATCTAGAAGAGAGTGGATATATGTATGTGTGTGACTGATTCACTTTGTTTTACAACAGAAACTAACACACATTTTAAATGAACTGTACTCCAATCAGGGCTTCCTTGGTGGCTCAGACAGGAAATATAAAAAAATAAATTAAAAAAGAATCTGCCTGCAATGCGAGAGACCTAGGTTCAATAACTGGGTTGGGAAGATCTTCTGGAGAAGGGAATGACAACTCACTTCAGTATTCTTGCCTGAAGAATCTCATGGACCAAGGAGCCTGGTGGGCTACAGTCCATAGGGTTGGACTTAGCATAAGCACATACTCCAATAAATTTTTTTTAAAAAGAAGATGAAGTATATACATACAATGGAATATTACTCAGGCATAAAAAAGAATAAAATTCTGCCATATACAAGAGTGTGGCTGGATCTTAAGAATGTCGTGCTTAGCAAAATGTCAGACTGAGAAGGACAAATGATGTATATTATCACTTATATGAGAAATCTTAAAAACAAAGCTAATAAATGAGTATAACAACACAAATAAGCTCTCAAATATAGAGAATAAACTACTGGATACCAATGGGAGGATGGATGGGAGGATGGACTAGATAAGGGTAGGGGATTAACAGGTACAAACTACTATGTATAAAGTAGATAAGCAGCAAAGATATATTGCCCAGAAAAGGGAAATCTATCATTATTTTATGATAACTTTAAATGGAATATAATCTATGAAATATTGAATCACTATACTATATGCCTAAAAGTAATATAATATTGTAAATACTACACATGAAACTAACACAGAATTTTGTCAGCTATACTTCAATAAAAAAATAAAAAAAATAAAAAATAAAATAAGATTGAAATCTATCCCTTAATAGAAAAGTTTGACATGAGAATTTTTTTCTAAGAATTTTATTTCTTTTTGAAGTTCTCTGTGAATTGAATCAAGGCAAAAAGAACATTTGAAAAATAACAATGTAAACATAGAATTCTTGAAATTAAAAACTATAGCTTCATTAAATTTGTAGACAATTATTCTACTCCTCTAAATTTACACTTGCCTGCAGAATTCCAGGGACAGAGGAGCCTGGTGGGCTGCCATCTATGGAGTCACTCAGAGTCAGACATGACTGAAGTGACTTACAGCAGCAGCAGCAAATTTACACTTAGTTTATTTTTATTATACTAATTTAGTATTTTCCTCATTTCATGTGCTGATATGTTGTGGCCACAAAAACTGTGTCTATAGACTAGAATTTGAAAGGTGAATTGTGGATACATTATGTCAATATTGGTTTTCTCCACCAGAATAAACTCTAGAGAGGAAATTAGTCCTCAGACATAATACTTTCACCATTAAAGAACTGGAAAAGGATTTCTGGAACTGAAAATAGACAAATTTAACTTAAAATGTGATTGGAAGGAGACTAGAAGTAAATTTATTCTTCTTCAATACACAATAGATTTTCAGGGAAGAACACAGTCACATAATGAAGAAAGCAAGCTTCCCTCTCTCCCCATCACCTGATGCCCAATGGTTCTTTCAGAATGTCTCTGTTACTGCTTCCACCCTGTGCTATGAGTTTTCACTTCAGTTCAGTAGCTAAGTTGTGTCCAACTCTTTGCGACCCCATGAACCGCAGCACGCCAGGCCTCCCTGTCCATCACCAACTCCCGGAGTCCACCCAAACCCATGTCCATCGAGTCGGTGATGCCATCCTGCCATCTCATCCTCTGTTGTCCCCTTCTTCTGCCCTCAATCTTTCCCAGCATCAAGGTCTTTTCAAATGAGTCAGCTCTTCGCATCAGGTGGTCAAAGTATTGGAGTTTCTGCTTCAACATCAGTCCTTCCAAGAAACACCCAGGACTGTGGGTTTTAACAGAAAAAAAAAAATCAAGATCTGGGAGAATGCTAAGAATAATCTCACCTAACATTCTCTTTCCAACAGTTTACAACATGCATCACTTTTAGATGGTACTGGCTAGTAATGCAAACTTTATAATCATTGTTACTGTCTTGTTATTTGTTTGCTACTTAGTTGCTAATTTCTTTGTACAAATACATTTTTGTTCTTAAGGAAATTTTGAAGAAATGATGCGAAGAGCCTTGGTTCCCAGCTTTCTCTAAAAAAAATTGACTCTATAGTGATTGCTGGAGCTTAATGGAGCCCTTATTTTATTAAAATTTTTAGTTTACACAATTCTATATTTCAAGCTCACCAAGCAAAAAGAGTCCTCTGGAGTTTACTGATTGCTCAAGTTAATACACAAACATCTTGAATTAACTTTATATTGGATAATAGAAAACCATTTAGTACAATTTAGGATCTTATTAACCAATAAAAATAGATGTAATATACTTAAAACAGAGTTTTATTAGTCAAATCAATTAAATTGGCCCCAAATGTATTTGTTTGTTTATTTGTTTTGGAGAAGAACTTAAATAGTGGAGGATACTGTTGAAGTGTTTATACTAAGTGTCCTGCTTTCAGGACTGTGAAGAGTTCATGTTTTAAGTTACCCAGCCCTGCATTCTCTTTCCCCTTATTCACCTGAAGAGGGCTTTGGTTTCTCACTGTCCTGAAATCAGCGTGACTTTCCATATTCCCTGCATATTCTGTAGTAGAATATTTGAGAACTCATTATTGAAATTTTGTTAGGTACAATCAGAATGCACTACCTCCTCCGTATTAACCAGGTAGCCTTTAGGTGTCCGTGATGAGAATTAGGAAGGGAGATAAAAAGGAAGACCCACAGCATTTTAGCAGACTTTCAGGTCCTGTTCATCACGATATGTTACAATAACAAGAGGAAAAACAGTTTCGTCTCGATGAGAATGTGAGAATGAAGCTTTTCAAAATGGAAGCAACAGGTTTGCTGGTAGGTTTTCATTGTAGTGGAGACATAATTGCGTCTCCACAATCACAGATGCAATTGTGAAAAATTTTACAGTGCGGACAGGTGTGAAGGTTTCTGTATATTTGGAAATGTTTGTTCATTTCTTTTGGTTGAGTATGAGGTAGTAAATACTTTACTGGCATGATGTGAGCCATCCCACTTCATATATAACTTTTGTACCAGTGCTGTCTTCCCTCAGTATCTGCAGGTGGTTGAATTTAGGAACCACTGAAAATACCACGTGGATGCTGAGTCTTTTAAGTCAGCCCTCTAAGAGCTGACTTATTTGAAAAGACCCTGATGCTGTGAAAGATTGAGGGCAGGAGAAGAGGACAACAGAGGATGAGATGGTTGGATGGCATCACCGACTCAGTGGACATGGATTTGGGTAGAGTCCGGGAGTTGCTGATGGACAGTTTGTCTTGGTGTGCTGCGATTCATGGGGTTGCAAAGAGTCAGACAGGACTGAGTGATTGAACTGAACTTTCTGTATCTGTGGAATCTGTAGCCATAGATTCAACCAACTATGGATCATAAATATCATAGTATAGGTAATTAAAAACAATCACATGTCAGTAGACACGTGCCAATCAAAACTGTATTGTTCAAGGGTCAACTGTTATACATTTTTTGGTGCTCTGGATACTGCTGCTTCTGAGTCACTTCAGTTGTGTCCGATTCTTTGTGACCCTATGGACAGTAGCCTGCCAGGCTCCTGTGTCCTTGGGGATTCTCCAGGCAAAAATGCTGGAGTGGGTTGCCATGCCCTCTTCTAGAGGATCTTCCTGACCCAGCGATAGAACCAGTGTCTCTTACATCTCCTGCTCTGGCAGGCAGGTTCTTTACCACTCATGCCACCTGGGAAGCCCTACCTGGTTACAAAATTAAATGTAATGCCTTAGTCTTGAATGCTATAGAAAAAAGTTGAGATCAGTGATTCTCAACATTTTTGGACTCAGGAACCCTCTACCTTCAAAAATTTATTGAGGACCTCCCAAAGCTTGTGCTTGTATGAATTATATCTACCAATATTTACTGATTAAAAAGTAAAGCTAAGAAACTTTTAACAATGACAAAATTCACAAGCACATATTCCAATTGATCAATGATGTGTTTAATATTTCATGTCACCTCTGGCAGAAGCCACAGAGCCATTGTAGGAGGATGAGAGCAAAGGCATGACATTCTAAACATTAAATATCTATTAATAATACTTTACTAAACAGTTTTAAAGAGAGTGAATGAGAATAACAATGACAAAAAGAGTCTTACTGTGATCATAACAATAGTTTTTGAATTTACAACCCCTGGAGAGATCACAAGGATCCCTGAGGCATCCCTAAACCACATTTTGCAAACAGATGTTCCAGACTAGGGTATAAAAAGCTTTCCATACAGAATTGAGACATATTTTGGCAATGAAATTAAGTGACATAATATTATGGTTTAAGGTGTATGTGCATATAATATATATTAATATGTACATAATGATGTACGTGTGTGTGTGTGTGTGTGTGTGTATGTGTGTATGTGTATGGCTTCCCTGGTGGCTCAGATGGTAAAATAGTCTGCTTGCAGTGAAGGAGACCGAGGTTCCATCCCTGGGTCGGGAAGATCCCTTGGCAAAGGGAATGTCAACCCACTCTAGTATCCTTGCCTGGAGAATTCCATGGACAAAGGAGCATAACAAGGCTGCAGAACATGAGGCTGCAAAGAGTCAGATGTGACTGAGCAACTAACACTTTCACTTTCATTTTGTATATTTATTTACATATTTTAATTTATATATATTTAATATTATATATATATATATAATGATGATACTACTCTAATGGCAGAAAATGAATAGGATCTAAAGAATCTCTTGATGAGGATAAAAGAGCAGAGTGAAAAAGCTGGCTTAAAAATCAACATTAAAAGCTCCAAGATCATGGCAGTCCCATCATTTCATGGCAAATAAAAGGGGAAAAAGTGGAAGCAGTGACAGACTTTATTTTCTTGGGCTCCAAAATCACCGTAGGCTGTGACTGCAGCCATGAAATTAAAAGATGCTTGCTCCTTGGAAGGAAAGCTATGACAAACCTAGACAGTGTATTAAAAAGCAGAGATATCACTTTGCCAACAAAGGTCTGTACACTCAAAGCTATAGTTTTTCCAGTAGTCACGTATGGATGTGAGAGCTGGACCATAAAGAAGGCTGAATGCTGAAGAACTGATGCTTTCAAATTGGTGCTGGAGAAGCCTTTTGAGAGCCCCTTGGACAGCAAAGAGATCAAATCAGTCAATCCTAAAGGAAATCAACCCAGAATATTCATTGGAAGGACTGATGTTGAAGCTGAAGCTCCTATACTTTGGCTACCTGATGCAAAGAGCCAAACTCATTGGAAAAGACCCTGATGCTGGGAAAGATTGAGGGCAAGAGGAGAAGAGCGTGGCAGGGGATGAGATGCTTAGATAGTATCACCGACACAGTGGATGTGAATTTGAGCCAACTCTGGGAGATAGTGGAGGGCATAGAAGTCTAATGTACTTCAGTTCATGGGTTGCAAAGAGTCAGACATGGCTTAGTGACTAAACAGCAATATATATAATGGTGTGTGTATATATTTTTAAGTGATGTGGTGATTGGGTCTCAGGGCACAAGGGCCCAGAAATCACCCCAGTGGTGTCATCTTGCCAATAGGAAGCTTTTACTTCAGTTTTCATATGGACAAAACATTCTCTGAGTTAAATATAAATCAATTTTTTCTGAAATAATTTTACTTGAGGTATAATTGACATGTAAGTTTCATATGTATAACATAGGAATTCAATATTCATATATATTACAAAATAATCATAACAGTAAATCTAATTAATGTCTATCAGAAGATATAGTTACAATTTTTTTCTTATTATGAGAACTTTTAAGATACTTTCTTAGCAGCTTTCAAGTATACAATACAGAATTGTTAGCTATAGTCACCATGCTGTACATTACATCTTCACAGCATTTATTTTATGCTTGGAAGTTTGTACAATTCAATTACCTTAACCCTTTCACCCACCTCCATCTCCCACCACCTCTGGCCACCACCAATCTGTTCTCTATGTCTGTGAGCCTGTGATTTTTTTGTTTGTTTGTTTGTTTTTAAATTACACAAATAAATGAGATTACACCATATAAAAACCTAAACTGTTTTAAACAAGTACTGTTTTAAACAATCTCTATCACTTTGATTACCACATCTTTTGGGTTTTCCAAAAAGAAGCAGATTTTGATGAATTTCCCAAATGCTCCAATACAACAGCATCCAGATCTCCCTTCAATCTTAAGTGTTCTTTCATAAACAAGCAAAGCAAAGCAGGACAAGTAAACAAAGAACTGTACAGAACCATGTACTGCCTACATGATTATCAGTGTGTGTTATATCAGGGATGAAGCTTCTCACTCCTACTTCCTTCATAAGTGAAGTCGCTCAGTCATGTCTGACTCTATGTGACCCCATGGACTGTAGCCTACCAGGCTCCTTTGTCCATGGGAATTTCCAGGCAATATTACTGGAGTAGATTGCCATTTCCTTCTCCAGGGGATCTTCCTAACCTAGGGCTCGAACTCTGGTCTCCCGCATTGTAGACAGATGCTTTACCATCTGAGCCACCAGGGAAGTAATTACAGCTGGTACTTAACATAGAGTTGACAGTTACAAATGCTTCTCTTAGTAGACATAGTGGTATATTGTGGAAGAATAAAAATTCAGATGTATTTTATTAAAGAAGATCCAAGGTTGCTAAGTCACTTCATTGTTGTCTGACTCTTTGTGACCCTATAGATTGTAAGCTGCCAGGCTCCTCTGTCCGTGGGATTGTCCAGGCAAGAATCTTTCCAACTCAGGGATCGAACCTGGGTCTCATGCTTCCTGCATGAGTTCTTCTTTTTTTTTTTTTTTTTAATTTTTATTTTTACTTTATTTTACTTTACAATACTGTATTGGTTTTGCCATACATTGACATGAATCCATCACGGGTGTACATGCGTTCCCAAACATGAACCCCCCTCCCACCTCCCTCCCCATAACATCTCTCTGGGTCATCACCGTGCACCAGCCTCAAGCATGCTGTATCCTGCGTCAGACATAGACTGGCGATTCAATTCTTACATGATAGTATACATGTTACAATGCCATTCTCCCAAATCATCCCACCCTCTCCCTCTCCCTCTGAGTCCAAAAGTCCGTTATACACATCTGTGTCTTTTTTGCTGTCTTGCGTACAGGGTCATCATTGCCATCTTTCTAAATTCCATATATATGTGTTAGTATACTGTATTGGTGTTTTTCTTTCTGGCCTACTTCACTCTGTATAATCGACTCCAGTTTCATCCATCTCATCAGAACTGATTCAAATGTATTAATTTTAATGGCTGAGTAATACTCCATTGTGTATATGTACCACAGCTTTCTTATCCATTCTTCTGCTGATGGACATCTAGGTTGTTTCCATGTCCTGGCTATTATAAACAGTGCTGCAATGAACATTGGGGTACATGTGTCTCTTTCAATTCTGGTTTCCTCAGTGTGTATGCCCAGCAGTGGGATTGCTGGGTCATAAGGTAGTTCTATTTGCAATTTTTTAAGGAATCTCCACACTGTTCTCCAAAGTGGCTGTACTAGTTTGCATTCCCACCAACAGTGTAGGAGGGTTCCCTTTTCTCCACACCCTCTCCAGCATTTATTGCTTGCAGATTTTTGGATCGCAGCCATTCTGACTGGTGTGAAGTGGTACCTCATCGTGGTTTTCATTTGCATTTCTCTAATAATGAGTGATGTTGAGCATCTTTTCATGTGTTTGTTAGCCATCTGTATGTCTTCTTTGGAGAAATGTCTATGTAGCTCTTTGGCCCATTTTTTGATTGGGTCGTTTATTTTTCTGGACTTGAGCTGCATAAGTTGCTTGTATATTTTTGAGATTAGTTGTTTGTCAGTTGCTTCATTTGCTATTATTTTCTCCCATTCAGAAGGTTGTCTTTTCACCTTGCTTATATTTTCCTTTGTTGTGCACAAGCTTTTAATTTTAATTAGATCCCATTTGTTTATTTTTGCTTTTATTTCCAGCATTCTGGGAGGTGAATCATAGAGGATCCTGCTGTGATTCATGTCGGAGAGTGTTTTGCCTATGTTCTCCTTTAGGAGTTTTATAGTTTCTGGTCTTACATTTAGATCTTTAATCCATTTTGAGTTTATTTTTGTGTGCAATGTTCGAAAGTGATCTAGTTTCATTCTTTTACAAGTGGTGGACCAGTTTTCCCAGCACCACATGTTAAAGAGATTGTCTTTACTTCATTGTATATTCTTGCCTCCTTTGTCAAAGGTAAGGTGTCCATAGGTGTGTGGATTTATCTCTGGGCTTTCTATTTTGTTCCATTGATCTATATTTCTGTCTTTGTGCCAGTACCATACTGTCTTGATGACTGTGGCTTTGTAGTAGAGCCTGAATTCAGGCAAGTTGATCCCTCCAGTTCCATTCTTCTTTCTCAAGATTGCTTTGGCTATTCGAGGTTTCTTGTATTTCCATACAAATCTTGAAGTTATTTGTTCTAGTTCTGTGAAAAATATGGCTGGTAGCTTGATCGGGATTGCATTGAATTTGTAAATTGCTTTGGGTAGTATACTAATTTTCACTATATTGATTCTTCCGATCCATGAACATGGTATATTTTTCCATCTATTAGTGTCCTCTTTGATTTCTTTCACCAGTGTTTTATAGTTTTCTATATATAGGTCTTTAGTTCCTTTAGGTAGATATATTCCTAAGTATTTTATTCTTTTCGTTGCAATGGTGAATGGAATTGTTTCCTTAATTTCTTTTTCTACTTTCTCATTATTAGTGTACAGGAATGCAAGGGATTTCTGAGTGTTGATTTTATATCCTGCAACTTTACTGTATTCATTGATTAGCTCTAGTAATTTTCTGGTGGAGTCTTTAGGGTTTTCTATGTAGAGGATCATGTCATCTGCAAACAGTGACAGTTTTACTTCTTCTTTTCCAATCTGAATTCCTTTTATTTCTTTTTCTGCTCTGATTGCTGTGGCCAAAACTTCCAGAACTATGTTGAATAGTAGTGGTGAAAGTGGCACCCTTGTCTTGTTCCTGACTTTAGGGGAAATGCTTTCAATTTTTCACCATTGAGGATAATGTTTGCTGTGGGTTTGTCATATATAGCTTTTATTATGTTGAGGTATGTTCCTTCTACTCCTGCTTTCTGGAGAGTTTTTATCATAAATGGATGTTGAATTTTGTCAAAGGCCTTCTCTGTGTCTATTGAGATAATCATATGGCTTTTATTTTTCAATTTGTTAATGTGGTGAATTACATTGATTGATTTGCGAATATTGAAGAATCCTTGCATCCCTGGGATAAAGCCCACTTGGTCATGGTGTGTGATCTTTTTAATGTGTTGTTGGATTCTGATTGCTAGAATTTTGTTGAGGATTTTTGCATCTATGTTCATCAGTGATATTGGCCTGTAGTTTTCTTTTTTTGTAGTATCTTTGTCAGGTTTTGGTATTAGGGTGATGGTGGCCTCATAGAATGAGTTTGGAAGTTTACCTTCCTCTGTCATTTTCTGGAAGAGTTTGAGGAGGATAGGTGTTAGCTCTTCTCGAAATTTTTGGTAGAATTCAGCTGTGAAGCCATCTGGACCTGGGATTTTGTTTGCTGGGAGATTTCTGATTACAGTTTCAATTTCTGTGCTTGTGATGGGTCTGTTAAGATTTTCTATTTCTTCCTGGTTCGGTTTTGGAAAATTGTACTTTTCTAAGAACTTGCCCATTTCTTCCACGTTGTCCATTTTATTGGCATATAACTGCTGATAGTAGTCTCTTATGATCCTTTGTATTTCTGTGTTGTCTGTTGTGATCTCTCCATTTTCATTTCTAATTTTATTGATTTGATTTTTCTCTCTTTGCTTCTTGATGAGTCTGACTAATGGTTTGTCAATTTTATTTATCCTTTCAAAGAACCAGCTTTTGGCTTTGTTGATTTTTGCTATGGTCTCTTTTGTTTCTTTTGCATTTATTTCTGCCCTAATTTTTAAGATTTCTTTCCTTCTACTAACTCTAGGGTTCTCCAATTCTTCCTTTTCTAGTTGCTTTAGATGTAGAGTTAGGTTATTTATTTGACTTTTTTCTTGCTTCTTGAGGTAAGCCTGTATTGCTATGAACTTTCCTCTTAGCACTGCTTTTATAGTGTCCCACAGGTTTTGGGTTGTTGTGTTTTCATTTTCATTAGTTTCTATGCATATTTTAATTTCTTTTTTGATTTCTTCTGTGATTTGTTGGTTATTCAGAAGTGTGTTGTTCAACCTCCATATGTTGGAATTTTTAGTAGTTTTTCTCCTGTAATTGAGATCTAATCTTAATGCATTACGGTCAGAAAAGATGCTTGGAATGATTTTGATTTTTTTTGAATTTATCAAGTTTAGATTTATGGCCCAGGATGTGATCTATCCTGGAGAATGTTCCATGAGCACTTGAGAAAAAGATGAAATTCATTGTTTTGGGGTGAAATGTCCTATAGATATCAATTAGGTCTAACTGATCTAATGTATCATTTAAAGTTTGCGTTTCTTTGTTGATTTTCTGTTTAGTTGATCTGTCCATAGGTGTGAGTGGGGTATTAAAGTCTCCCACTATTATTGTGTTATTGTTGATTTCCCCTTTCATACTTGTTAGCATTTGTCTTACATATTGTGGTGCTCCTATTTTGGGTGCATGTATATTTATAATTGTTATATCTTCTTCTTGGATTGATCCTTTGATCATTATGTAGTGGCCTTCTTTGTCTCTTTTCACAGCCTTTGTTTTAAAGTCTATTTTATCGGATATGAGTATTGCCACTCCTGCTTTCTTTTGGTCTCTATTTGCATGGTATATCTTTTTCCAGCCCTTCACTTTCAGTCTGTATGTGTCCCTTGTTTTGAGGTGGGTCTCTTGTAAGCAGCATATAGAAGGGTCTTGTTTTTGTATCCATTCGGCCAGTCTTTGCCTTTTGGTTGGGGCATTCAACCCATTTACTTTTAAGGTAATTATTGATAAGTATGATCCCATTACCATTTACTTTATTGTTTTGGGTTCAGGTTTATACAGCCTTTTTGTGTTTCCTGTCTAGAGAATATCCTTTAGAATTTGTTGGAGAGCTGGTTTGGTGGGGCTGAATTCTCTCAGCTTTTGCTTGTCTGTAAAGCTTTTGATTTCTCCTTCGTGTTTGAATGAGATCCTTGCTGGGTATAGTAATCTGGGCTGTAGGTTATTTTCTTTCATCACTTTAAGTATGTCTTGCCATTCCCTCCTTGCCTGAAGAGTTTCTATTGAAAGATCAGCTGTTATCCTTATGGGAATCCCCTTGTGTGTTATTTGTTGTTTTTCCCTTGCTGCTTTTAACATTTGTTCTTTGTGTTTGATCTTTGTTAATTTGATTAATATGTGTCTTGGGGTGTTTCGCCTTGGGTTTATCCTATTTGGAACTCTCTGTGTTTCTTGGACTTGGGTGATTATTTCCTTCCCCATTTTAGGGAAGTTTTCAACTATTATCTCCTCAAGGATTTTCTCATGGTCTTTCTTTTTGTCTTCTTCTTCTGGGACTCATAATTCAAATGTTGGAGCATTTCATATCGTCCTGGAGGTCTCTGAGATTGTCCTCATTTCTTTTAATTCGTTTTTCTTGTTTCCTCTCTGATTCATTTATTTCTACCATTCTATCTTCTATTTCACTAATCCTATCTTCTGCCTCCGTTATTCTGCTATTTGTTGCCTCCAGAGTGTTTCTGATCTCATTTATTGCGTTATTCATTATATATTGACTTTTTTAATTTCTTCTAGGTCCTTGTTAAACTTTTCTTTACCACTATGCCACCAGGGAAGCCCATAAAAAAGATACTGCATGGTTAAATAAGTCAACTTACTCAAATTACAATTTTAGAACCAAACTTTAACTTTGGTGCACCCAGTTGCATTTGGTTATATGAAATTAATGTGTATATGTGTAAAGTTCATTAAATTCATATACACACTTAAGAAACATTTACTTTTAATTAAAAATGTTCATCAATACACAGGCTTCTGGTTAGAAAATGTGTTTTTAACTCAATTTTTTCTCATAAAAATGTTATGTCATTTCAGGTATAACATTTCAATATATGTATATATTGAAAGTGTTTCAATATACTCAAATTAATAATTTGAATTTTTAGTATTCAGAAAATATTAAAGTATTGATTATATATTTAATAATCAATATTAGAACGGAAAAAAATTGTTTTCTCTACTCAATAAAGTGAAAATTTTAACCATTAGATTGAATAATACAGATTAAAAGTGAGTTCTTTCTGTGTCTCTCTCCATCTCTGTCTCTGTGTGTCCATATTCCTTCCTACCTGTCTTCTGAATGAAGGGTTTATGGAAAAACTCAACTGCTCACTTTTTGAGAGATCTAAAATTATTTCAAAATAAAAGTCAAAGAAAAAGTATTAACAGTCAGCTTTAATAATAATGTTGACTATAAACAATCTATAAGAATATTTTCTGAAATAATATTTAAGATATTTGAAATAAAATCTGTGTATAAAGCAAGGAATTGATATAACTGTATGATGACATGCTGCTACTGCTGCTGCTAAGTTGCTTCAGTCATGTCCGACTCTGTGTGACTCCATAGACGGCAGCCCCACCAGGCTCCGCTGTCCCTGGGATTCTCCAGGTAAGAACATTGGAGTGGGTTGCCATTTCCTTCTCCAGTGCATGAAAGTGAAGTCAGTCAGTCGTGTCCAACTCTTCCAACCCCATGGATTGCAGCCTACCAGGCTCCTCCGTCCATGGGATTTTCCAGGCAAGAGTACTGGAGTGGGTTGCCATTGCCTTCTCTGGTACATTATTTATCAAATGAAAGATACCATCAAAGAGTTGCATGGCATCACTTAAATTACATATAAATATGCAAATTTATGGAAAAGGAAATGGCCACCCACTCCAGTATTCTTGCCTGGGAAATTCCATGTACAGAGGAGTCTGGTAGATCACAAAGAATCAGACATGACTGAGCATGACACAATGCACATTTATGCATGAACCAAGTAGGGTTTCTCAGTAAAATGTGTATGTGGCTGTCTCTCTATGTTTGACTTGCAAATAGTGATTTCTTCTTTCTTTTTCCTTTTGTTTCTTATGATTTTCCAAGTTGGGCATGCATTAATTCTACAATTAAAAACTTAAACTAATTCCCTAAGATTGGCTGAAGAAGAAGAATTAACTCTAAGAAGTTAATGTAAGGAAAAATTACCTCTGATCATATTCAGATTAAGGCAGGCTAAATATTGTAGTGCATTGTAGGAAGAGTATATAGCTTTATTTAACGAACATTCTTTTACATAACAGTTTATTCCAAACTCTGAAGTTTCCTGAGGAATAGCTAAAGTCCCATAAAGACAGTTATGTTTATTTAGAAGCTGTGTATTTAGAAGCTTATTTCTGATACTGACTTTTCATGTTAGTCAAAGACAGACATTTGTCCTTTCTGTGGATCACTAACTCTGGGATAGAATCCTGAAACAGCGTCTTTGCTATTGATGTTTTAAACATGAATTCAAATTTTTTGATATGGTATTATTTAATGTGACCATGGGTTCCTCATTTCCGGGGTATTTCCATATAACATCTTACATACTGTATTTAAAAACTAAAATCTCATCCTAGACCTAAAATTACTTTCAAACAAATTTGTTGCACCACAAGCTATTTTAGTGGAATCTCTCTAACAACACATTTTTAAATGTTTCAAAATGCTATTCACTTTTATTTAATAGATGCAAGTGTATATACAGGTGTCCTTTTTGAGATAGTACTGATATATAAATTCAAGTCTATCTACATTTGAAAGGGTTTCTAATTTCATTTCAGAAAGGCCTTAGTGATTTTAGTAGATTGATAGATTATCACTTTTATAAAAATTATAGCTAGGCAAAAGTGTAATGTAGTTTATCTCACTTTAAAATTTTAATGTCAGTAGCTAGTAACCAGATTTTTTTTTTTGTCACTGTCATTCAAAGTAAAAAAAAAAAAAAAGTACTTTAGTAGATGCAGTTTTGACAGCCAAAATAACAGGTTTGGACAAATGTCTCAAACTTCATGTGGTTTCCTGAGCAATCTTTCTCCTGTCTTCAAGAGTGAAGGAGAATTTTTAAGAAAAGATGTCGACATAGCACGTTAAACTTGTAATAGTTCTGGGAATAATGTGAAAATAGCCTATACAGACTATTTTTTTTATATCCTCTGCAGCTGTGAGGCTCAACAATAGAAAAATGTCATATTTTAAAATATTTTCTTCACAAGCAAGTTGATTTGACTCAAATGTTTTGATCAACTCCAAACTAAAATAAAATTTTTACTTTTTCTAACTGAGAATTATAAAAATAACAGACAATTTGATGCTTGAGAGAAGTTAGGAAAGATTGAATAACTGAGAGGGAAAAAGCATTTTAGACATAGACTGGTAACCTTTCAAAGATATTGCAATATGAAAAATTAATTCTGAATTTCACTCAGGGTTAACTGATCCTAAATTAAACTTCAGCATCCTAGGTCATTGCTAAGCAATTATTAAGTTTGTTCTGGTTCAAAATCTTAGGCTTTTGTAGCTAATTTATTGTTAATGGAATTCCCTGCTGATCCATAGAAACCATACATTTGTTAGGAGTCAAGGGTGAGGGAGAAAATGAAATAAAACACTGAAGCTTAAAATTGAATAATTACTCTAAGCATAAGCCTACCAGAAGGTTGCATTTGCTATACATGAGTGACCACTGATGAAATTCAATTTATGTAGGGAATGAAAGTCATTTTGGGAAATTAATTTTTAATGCATTAACACATATTTTATATTAATAGTACTTATTGGAATGAAATGGGGATTGTATCATTATATCATTCCTTTTCCAGGAATCTCATTCCTCTCCTCCCTGTAAGAATTTATTTTCTCCCAAAGCAGATGTCACTGTCTTCCTTTCAGTTGTGCTGGGAGCCTGTTAATGGAACGATCCTTCCCTCTCATGGTCTTTTCATTCTGTGAGTGACACTCAGCTAGTGTAAAGGCAAGCTTGTGTTATGCCTCTACACATTGCTGGTTTACATGCTTCATGCAATCCTGTGTTTCCTGAGATGGAGTGGGTATGTCTGTCTAATTTAGGATTCTGGCATGAGCAGGTCCATCCACCTGCATGATTAAGCTCCCAACAACTTGAACTTGTTTGTAATAAACCTAGTGTTTTGGCCTTAGCCTCGGTCTTGTCTTTCAACCTCTTCAAAGTTAGAGAGGAATGTTATTTTAGAGATTCTATTTGGAGAATGTGTCAATAAGACCCACTGATTCTACTTCCTAAAATGATACCGTGTATCATCTGGCCTTTTCTCCCACCTTCAATTCTACCTCCCTGGAGCAAGGGATACAGCTTTTGTCCTGAACTGCAACAATTATACTATGTAGCATTTCTCTCTAGTACCCTAGAAATCCATTTTCTACATTGCAGTCATGAGGAACTTTTAAAGACCTAAGTCTGATCAAGTCAGATTCTCTTTTTAAACTGCTACCATGATTCAGAATGAATCTTAATTAAACCTTCTTTGGACGATGGTGTGGATCTGACCTCATGTTTTGCCAAAAGCCTTCATTTTTTTCTCAGGTTCAAACAACTTGACAAAATAACACTTGTTGTTATTGTTCAGTCGCTCAGTCGTGTGCGACACTTCGTGGCTCCATGTACTGCAGCACGCCAGGCTTCCCTGTCATTCACCATTTCCTGGAACTCGTTCAAACTCATGTCCCTTGAGTCGGTGGTGCCATTCAACCACCTTGTCCCTGTTGTCCCCTTCTCCTCCTGCCTTCAATCTTTCCCAGCATCAGGGGCTTTTCCAATGAGTCTGTTCTTCACATCGGGTGGCCAAAGTATTGGAGCTTCAGCTTCAGCATCAGTCCTTCCAATGAATATTCAGGAATGATTTCCTTTAGGATGGAATGGTTGGATCTCCTTGCAGTCCAAAGGACTCTCAAGAGTCTTCTCCAACACCACATTTCAAAAGCATGAATTCTTTGGCACTCGGCTTGCTTTATTGTCCAATTCTTACATCCATACATAACCCCTGGAAAAACCATAACTCTGACTATACAGATCTTTGTTGGCAAAGTAATATCTCTACTTTTTAATATGCTGTCTAGGTTTGCCATAGCTTTTCTTTCAAGGATCAAGTCTCTTTTAATTTCACGGCTGCCATGATTTTGCAGCCCAAGAAAGTAAAGTATCTCACTGTTGCCATTGTTTCCTCATCTATTTGCCATGAAGTGATGGGACTGAATGCCATGATATTTGGTTTTTGAATTTGAATTTTAAACCAGCTTTTCACTCTCCTCTTTCATATTCATCAAGAGGCTCTTTAGTTCCTCTTCAATTTCTACTATAAGCATGGTGTCATTGGCACATCTGAGGTTACTGATATTTTTCCTGGCAATCTTGATTCTGGCTTGTGCTTCATCCAGCATGACATTTCACATGAAGTACTCTGCATATAAGTTAAATAAGCAGGCTGACAATATACAGCCTTGAGGTTCTCCTTTCCCAGGTTGGGACCAGTGCATTGTTCCATGTACAATTCTAACTGTTTCTTCTTTGTAACCTGCCTACAGATTTCTCAGGAGGCTGGTGTGGTGTTCTGGTATTCCATATCTTGAAGAATTTCCACAGTTTGTTTTGATCCACACAGTCAAAGACATTAATGTAGTCAATGAAGCAGAAATAGAATTTTTTTCTGGAATTTTATTGCTTTATCTATGATCCAACAGATGTTGGAAATTTGATCTCTGGTTCCTCTGCCTTTTCTAAATTCAGCTTGAACACCTGGAAGTTCTCTGTTCATGTGCTGCTGAAGCCTAGTTTGGAGAATTTTGAGCATTCCTTTGCTAGTGTGTTAGATTAGTACAATTGTGAGGTGGTTTGAATGTCTTTGACATTGCCTTTTTGAGGGATTGGAAAGAAAACTGACCTTTTCCAGTCCTGTAGCCACTGCTGAGTTTTCCAAATTTGCTGGCATGTTGAGTGCAGCACTTTAACAGCATTTTTTTTAGAATTTGAGATAGCTCAACTGGAATCACTTCCACTGGTGTTGTTTGTTGTGATGCTTCTTGAGGCCATTTGACTTCGCACTCCAGGATGTCTGGCTCTAGGTGAATTACCACACCATCATGATTACCTGGGTCATTAAGATCTTTTTTGTATAGTTCTTTTGTGTATTCTTGTCACATTTTCTTAATATCTTCTGCTTCTGTTAGGTCCATACCATTTCTGTCCTTTAGTGTGCCCATCTTTGCATGAGATGTTCCCTTCATCTCTCCAATTTTCTTGAAGAAATCTCTAGTCTTTCCCATTATATTGTTTTCCTCTATGTCTTTGCACTGATCACTTAGAAAGGCTACCTTTCTCTCCTTGCTATTCTTTGGAACTCTAAATTCAGATGGATATATCTTTGCTTTTCTCCTTTGTCTTTCACTTCTCTTTTTTTCTCAGCTATTTGCAAGGCCTCCTCAGACAGCCATTTTGAATTTTTGCATTTTTCCCCCCCTTGGGAATGCTTTTGATCACTGCCTCTTGTACACTGTTTTGAACCTCCATCCATAGTTCTTCAGACACTCTATCAGGTCTAATTCCTTGAATCTATTTGTCACTTCCACTGTATAACTGTAAGGGATTTGAGTTAGGTCATACCTGAATGGCCTAGTGATTTTCTCTACTTTCTTCAATTTAAGTCTGAATTTGGCAATAAGGAGTTCATAATCTGAGCCACATGACTTGTGACTTGCTTTTGCTGACTCTATAGATTCTCCTTCTTTGGCTGAAAAGAAAAATCTGATTTAGGTATTGACCATCAGGTAATGTCCATGTGTAGAGTTGTCTCTTGCATTGTTGGAAGAGGGTGTTTATTATGACCAGTTCTCTTAGCAAAGCTCTGCTTTCCTTTGCCCTACTTCGTATTAGACTCCAAGGCCAAACTTGCCTGTTACTCCAAGTATCTCTTGGATTTCTGCTTTTGCATTCCAGTCCCCTAGTATAAAAAGGGCATCTTTTTCTGGTGTTAGTGCTAGAAGATCATGTAGGTCTTCATAGAACCATTGAACTTCATCTTCTTCAGCATTAGTGGTTGGGCATAGACTTAGATTGCTGTGACACTGAAAGGTTTGCCTTGGAAATGAACAGAGATCATGTGTTGTTTTTGAGACTGAACACAAGTACTGTGCTCTGGACTCTTTTTTTGACTATGAGAGTTTCTCCATTGACTACTCCATGTCTTCTAAGGGATACTTGCCCACAGTGGTAGATATAATAGTCTTCTGAATTAAATTTGCCCATTCTGGTCCATTTTAGTTCACTGATTCCTAAAATATCAATGTTCACTCTTGCCATCTCCTGTTTGACCGCTTTTAATTTACCTCGTTTCACGGACCTTACATTCCAGGTTCCTATGCAATGTTGTTTTTTACAGCCTCGGACTTACTTCCATCACCATTCACATCCACAACTGGGCATTGTTTTTGATTTGGCTCAGCCTCTACATTCTTTTTTTTTTTTTTTTAGTTTTCTGAATGTTGAATTTTTTTTTAATTTTTATTTTTACTTTATGTTACTTTATCATACTGTATTGGTTTTGCCATACATGGCAATGTACAGCCTCTTCATTCTTTATGGAGCTATTTCTCCACTCTTCTCTAGTAGCATACTGGTCACCTACTGACCTGGGGATTTCATCTTTCAGTGTCATATCTTTTTGACTTTTCATACTGTTTATGGAGTTCTCAAGGCAAGAATACAGCCCCAGGAAACCACTAATCCACTTTTTGTCTGTATATATTTTCCTTTTCCGGATATTTTATATAAATGGAACTGTACAATATGCAATTTTTATTATCAAACCTTTTCAGTTAGCATGATATTGTTGAGGTTCATCTATATTGCCACATACATCAGGTCTTCAGTATTTTCTATTGCTGAAAAATATTTCATTGGCTGTATAACTCACATTGGTATATTCATTCATTCATTGATGGATATTTGGGTTGTTTGGATATTTTGACCACCCTGAACACTGCAGCTCTGAATGTGCTGTATCACAGGCCATGTAACTTGAATGATTGAATGATTAAATCTATGCAGTTATTCCTTAATGTAAATATGAAAGTATTTTATTTTATTTTAAATACAAATTTATTTATTTTAATTGGAGGCTAATTACTTTATAATATTGTATTGATTTTGCCATACATCAACATGAATCTGCCATGGGTTGAAAATATTTTAATACATACTTTCTGAGGGCATTTACAACTTTGAAATATACTATTAAAATATTCTCAAAAGAATAAGGAAAGAAATGCACGTAAAATAAAAGATAAATAGAGTTGTATGGATTTTGAATCTGACAGAGTCTAGACCAAAGCCCAAAACTAGTTAAATCTCAAGGAGAAAACTTTAGACATCTTTAGAAATGTTTTTTCTAAAATATTTAACACTGAACCCAAAAGTACCCATAACACAAAGTGAAAGTGATGTCGCTCAGTCATGTCTGACTCTTTGTGACCCCATGTACTATAGCCCACCAAGCTCCTCTGTCCATGGAATTTTCCAGGCAACAATACTGGAGTGGGTTGCCATTTCCTTCTCCAGAAGATCTTCCCAACCCAGGAGTCAAAATCTGTGTCTCCCGCATTGCAGGCAGACGCTTTACTATCTGAGCCACCAGGGAAGTAAGCAAAATAACAAATCTGACACAATTCACTCCCTGATACATAAAGGAGAAAATGCCTATTATTTTGGTAGTTAACAAAGACCGTCAGGAAAATATGCCCCCCCCCTCCGCCTTGTTTTCTCATATGTTGTTTACTTTCTCCATCATTCTGAATCTTGAGAAGAGAAAACTGATTTTAAGAAATCGAAGAACGAATAAACACCTAGCATTTTTCCTAATCTGTGGTATTAATGAAGGCTTCCTTGAATTATTGATGTAAGTGAAATAATGGTACCAAGGGCATCTATTTTAAAACAATATTTCACAATTATTGCCTTAATCCATATTGAAGTCGTGGCTAAAGACTCTCAGTTTCCCTTGGCAAGCAGTTTGCTAACCTCCAGTCTAGTTACTTCCCACTCACTGGGCCAATAATCTTTCAACCAGTCAATACCTCCACACATTCTGGGACCAGATGCCAGGCAACTAGGGACCAGATACCAGACAACTAGGGACCAGATACCAGACAACTAGGGACCAGATACCAGACAACTAGGGACCAGATACCAGACAACTAGGGATAGGCTCCACATCTTGGAGTCCATATAATTGTTCAACTGGCCAAAGGCAAGAGAGCCCCCAAAATAGCTCACCGCACCCTGCTTGCTATGGGTAAGTTGCACCATCCACCTTAAGCCCTCTGTCCTCGCTCCCCAGGTACAAAGTGTCATGTCTCCCTGCATAGCAGCCCCACTCTTTCTGAGCTGCAAGTAACAGGGGTCCAGCTTCCATCTTTCCCTGTGCTGTGTCTTGTCATCAAAAGAACCTCTAAGTCTTATAAAACATTTAGTGATTTCAGCAGAATGGCACAGCATGACTATGGATTCCTAGAGACCTTCTTGGGGGTACTGCTCTAGGCTGATTAATTTGTTCCAGACCATTCCCAAAGTGCCTGGGGTGGCCTGGTGCCTGTTAATGAGCTTTTCTTGAGGTCACTATATCTGCAGGGGTGAGGCGATATTTCTCCCCACTCAGATTCCCACAGCATCTGAATATTTAAAGTGAACAGTGCTCATTGGCTAAACTTGATTATTAATAGTCCTTAGCTAATCAAGGAGGTGTTTGCAACATCATCATAACAAATATAACCCGAACATCTAGTAAATTCCAGAATTCATCTAAATATGACTGAAGGTCCCTTCTGTGATTGATCTTTTCTCCAAATCAACATCAAACAAAATGGAGCCTTGCTGTGGGCTGGCCCTCAGCTACTCCTCTTGCTTCTATTTGGTTTCCTTCTTCTTCTTCTTCTTTTTTCTGCGCTATGTGCTTAGTAGTCGTGTCTGACTCTTTGTGACCTTATGGATTGTATACCACCAGGCCCCTCTGTCCATGGGATTCTCCAGGCAAGAACACTGGAATGGATTGAGATTTTCCCCTCCAGGGGATCTTCCCAACCCAGGATGGAATCCACATCTGCTGTGTCTCCTACATTGCAAGCAGATTCTTTACCCACTGAGCCATCATGGTGAACCCTTCCTCCTTTTTGCTGTCATATAACATGCTTTCTTTAGTGTTTAAGAGAGCCTCCTCTAGTATTCAGATCACTCAAATATCCTGCATGATAGAGCTCAAACTGATGTCAACATATCAAAAGGTTGATTTTCATGTAATATTTCACAAGTCATGTCTTGACTTAGTTTTGAATCATGGCTGAAAATTCCAGTCCCCTTCACAAGCAGCTTGCTAAGCCTGCATCCTAATCCCTTCCCCATCAGACTCCACTCTTAAGGTCTCTATGTATATACCTCAGCCTCCTCCCATATTGACCCTGTTGTCTAGAACTATGTACCAGACTCAGGGGCATCCTCACTGCCCTAGAGCCCCCAGAAGTTATTCTAATGAGCCAATCCACATGGAACTCTTGAAATTTAGTGATCCCACACCTGCCGCTTGCCTTCCACAGGCCCAGCTTCTGTTACCTGCTTCCAGGTACAAGCCTCAGTGTGGCCCATGTGGTCACTTTTTCTCATTTGGAGCTTTAAGTAGGGGCAAAGGGTTCTGCTTTTCATCTGTCCTGTGTCATTGTGTTTTGTCCTGCTGTCAATTTTTAAGTCATAGAAAACCCTATTTCAAAAGGCTTTTCACTTTACTCTCATGAGAATATTAAAGTGATGTTTCATCTCATATTTGAAATCATACCAGTTGTACATTTCTCCATGTCTTAATATGCAGCTTTTAGCATAAATTCTATGCATAGAACATAGCCTCCTTTAATACATGTGCATCCTTTCTTTACATTAAATCCTTCCTGCTTTCTGCCAGTTTTTTAGACTCAGACATTTATTTCTAAAGGAGAGAAAGAAAATAAGAAAAAGGTTAAAAATGAACACATGGTCATGTTAATCTGATTTTAAAGCCACAATTTTATAAGGATTTATTATTCCAAAGCTTGTGAAAGATTTAATCCTGTAACAGTTCAGATATGCAAATGTGAACAGGCATATAAAAAGTGAATGTGAAAGTCACTCAGTCATGTCCAACTCTTTGTGACCCAAGGACTATACAGTCCCTGGGATTCTCCAGGCCAGATGCTGGAGTGGGTAGCCTTTCCTTTCTCCAGGGGAATCTCAATTCTTTATTGTCTTTGTCATATTTATCTTAAAAATCTGTTCTTTTCCCACTTGTCATAATAGTCAAGTCTTTTATCTGTGAGATGCTGTATTGATTTAAAAAGGGTGAGTGTTTTTCTTTTCAAAATGTCTGTTAAAGTCATCCTTGTGGAGTAAAACTTAAGTTTTACTTAAGAAAAGTTTACAACCTTTCCTATAAACAGAACCAAGTTTGCCTAGGATGGAGTTTATTCAATAATCAAGGTTTATCTCTTTTTAGTGGACTTCAGAATTACTTGAGATTTTTAAGAAATATATAAAGCATAAAAAATATAATTGAGACCTAGAAGGAACCTTCAAAAATCTGTCAATTGAAGTGGAGTTTCAACACTGGAATATTTTCTCTTCCACCCCTTCCTGCTGTGAATGAGTCTACACTGCATCCTGGGAGATCCCTTTCCTAAAGGTACATCTGACAGGCTGGGCTTTGAAATTATATGGAAAACAGTCTTAATTTCTAATGCAAATCATAGTCTAATTACTGAGGATTGCCTGTTCTCTGAGTCACTAACTTTGAATTATATTAATAATAAACAATTGTTAGGGCTGAGGTACACTGAAAATAAAGCCTTCTGGTTGGTTAAATCTGATACAACTCTCACATAAACTGTAATAGAGCTACTGTGTATGAGCAATATAATCTCTTACATTGTGACTAGTACATTCAGATATTTATATCTGAAAACAAAACACATCACCCCATCATCGCCTCTTACTCTTTTTTTTTTTTTTTACATTTTATTTAAAAAGTTTCAATATAGTCGATTTACAATGTTGTGCTATTTCAGGTATACAGCAAAGTTATTCAGTCATGTATCTAAAGAATATATATTCTTTTTATTCTTTTCCATTATGTTATGATAAGAAACGGATTGACGTTCCCTGTGTTATTCGGTAGATCCTCTTGAGTTTATCTATTTCACATATAGTAGTGTGCATCTGCAAATCCTCTTTTTGATGGCTTCTTTTCTTTCTGTTGAAGCTGTAAATATGTAAAGAATTCTAAATTCCTTATGGGTCTGCTATTTGCTTTTTGACATCCTATAAAGCTAAATGACTTCAGTCTCCAAAGCATGAGAAGGCTCTGCCCTTCTGTCTTTATTCAAAGTGTTAAAATCTTCAGTGCCTTGGCAATACACTGACCTCTAGGCAATTTTGTTGCATTTATTATTAAATGTTAAAAGATAGTAATGCTGAGGATGAATTGAAGAAACTACAGCTTAGAAGGGAATATAACTGCTGGTGCTCGACATCTAGTGAATTTGTGGTATTTGCCCACTCATAGCTGCAGTATATGGAATAGTTAGGAGCTTCATTTATCCAGATCTTAGATCAACCCTGGGATTTCTTTGGAAGGAATGATGCTAAAGCTGAAACTCCAGTACGTTGGCCACCTCATGCGAAGAGTTGACTCATTGGAAAAGACTTTGATGCAGGGAGGGATTGGGGGCAGGAGGAAAAGGGGACGACCGAGGATGAGATGGCTGGATGGCATTACTGACTCGATGGACGCAAGTCTGAGTGAACTCTGGGAGTTGGTGATGGACAGGGAGGCCTGGCGTGCTGCAATTCATGGGGTCACAAGGAGTCGGACACGACTGAGAGACTGAACTGAACTGAACTGAACTGAACTGAACTAATCCAGTTATTATGTCGTCCTTCAAAGCACCCCAGTTAAAACTCTGCCAGCAATATAAAATGAATTTCTAAAAATACTTTATAGATGAATAATTTTATATGTTTTGGGCATTAGCTAAAAAAAAAAGTTCCTTTAGCATTTCAGAATTTTTAATTCACATTTTTAATAATTTTAATATCAGAATCACACAAATGTCCAGTGTCCTTTTTCTTAAATATTATTTCCAATAGTGAGATAGTTTCATGATGCTAAAACAATGGCCTAGGTTAATAAAAAACAAAACAAAACCTGATCATTAAAAAAAAAAAAACACAAAAATATTTACTTATGTTCATTTTCTATTTATTAATGGATCTTTGGGCAAATTTCCAGTTGATAGAATTTTAATGTGTTCTGTAGGTTTAGTATTTTGAATTTATTAATGAATAATTCCTATAAAACATATGCAGTATAACAATGTCAGAATTATTGATAAACTATAAAAGACATATTTGCTTATTTTCTTTATTCTCTGGGCTTCCCTGGTGGCTCAGAGGTTAAAGCATCTGCCTGCAATGCAGGAGACCCAGATTCGATCCCTGGGTTGGGAAGATCACTTGGAGAAGGAAATGGCAACCCACTCCAATAATCTTGCCTGGAAAATCCCATGGACAGAGGAGCCTGGTGGGCTACAGTCCACAGGGTTGCAAAGAGTTGGACACGACTGAGCAACATCACTTTAAGAATTATTGATAAACTATAAAAGACATATTTGCTTATTTTCTTTATTCTCTAGTATACCTCTATAGAAAAAAAAAAAAAAACTCATGTATAGATGTTTTGACATTGTAAGAGTCAGTCTTTAGTTGAAATTTGAGACATGATTTGCACATGTATTTAACAGTCATATTTTGAGAACAGTCAACCACTCTTTGCAGAGTTACCTGATTTCTTATTTTTCTAATATTTCTAATGAATAACCAGAAGTCATGCTGCTTTGTGAAGTTTATGAGCAATACTTTGAAATTTAATTGATATAATTTGCCAAGTACAAAGGCTAAGTAATAATAAGTGAAAGCCTTGTGAAGATGCCCTTTTCAAAATGAAAAGGAAAAAAATTTAATATGTTGATGGTAGTGAACTACTTGCTCCTTTAAAGGATATATATGTCTTTAATATATAGATTCTTCTTTACATATTTACATATAATAATTTCATATATATGCAATCATATATATGTTCTTGTTTATTTGCATTTAATTTTAGAAAACAACTGTAGTATTTTTAGCATTTGTTACCATCACTATGGAAATGAGTAATTGCTTTTATATATATTTCCAATAAAAAATGTGAGTTAGCTATTTGGTTACTAGGAAACAGTGAATTAGAGAAAATAAGTAAATTCTCCAGGGCTAGAGAAATATCATTTTTGAGCTAACAATCAAAATTTTCTGTCAAAGTCTGTGTTCTAATGACTGGTGTTCCTAAAATAAGTGAAACTCACTGTCCTGTGTTGCTGAATATAAATTGGTATTAAAACATATGTTGAAAGTCTATAAAGCTTGAGATTTTTCTCTCTACTTTTAGGAAAAGAACAAACACTTAGCTGGACTTGCATGTAAGAGAAAGTCTGTCTTTAGCAAAGATAGGTGTTTTCTAAGATTAGTTTTAAGAAGCATTAAAAATATAAATTTCACATGAATTTATCCACTTATGTAAATCCTGGTATATAAAAGCCACATAAAATAAACCTCTTTGTCAACTCCTTAGCATCAATATATTTGTGTGTATTGGTACTATATAAGGGAGAGACTCTTTTGTTTCAAGCAATATTTTGTATACACGAGACAAACTTTTGAAAAAGATGCAGCATTTAAAATATTTTGCTCTCTACCAGACCTTGTATTTCTACATTTTTTTTTTTTTGTCATTTAATGCACACATCCTCATCATAAAAGGTACTGCATGGCCCTTCAAAGTAGACCATGCTTTTTCACCATATAAACATGAATTTGAAGTTAGAAAGTAATTAACTGAAATCGGAGGATCATAACAGATTTACTCATCTTGAAAAGAAGAAAAATTCTTGACATAAATTTCTTGCCCATTAATAGGCTGCCCGATGTGTTATGTAGGATTCTGTTTCTTGTCATTTCAAGAGATTTGAGATCTGATAGTAAAACATTGGAAGAAAAGTTATGACTAACCTAGATAGCATATTAAAAAGCAGAGATATTACTTTGCCAACAAAGGTCTGTCTAGTCAAAGCCATGGTTTTTCCAGTGGTCATGTATGCATGTGAGAGCTGTACTGTGAAGAAAGCTGAGCACCGAAGAATTGACGCTTTTGAACTGTGGTGTTAGAGAAGACTCTTGAGAGTCCCTTGGACTGCAAGGAGATCCTTGGGTGTTCACTGGAAGAACTGATGCTGAAGCTGAAACTCCAATACTTTGGCCACCTCATGCAAAGAGTTGACTCATTGGAAAAGACCCTGATGCTGGGAGGGATTGGGGGCAGGAGGAGAAGGGAATGACAGAGGATGAGATGGCCGGATAGCATCACCGACTCAATGGGCATAAGTTTGGGTGAACTCCAAGAGTTGATGATGGACAGGGAGGCCTGGTGTGCTGCAATTCATGGGGTTACAAAGAGTCAGACACGACTGAGCATCTGAACTGAACTAACTGAAGTAAAACATTTGGTGAGAGTCTGAATAATTAAACCATGTTGGAGGAAGCTGCAAAACTTTCTTCCTTATCCACCCTGCAGGGAGGATTACCTCTGCCTAATCACTTATTTATACGATCGGAGTGAGAACAATGTGTGTGTATATACTGTGTTGGAGCGAAGATACATTACACTGATTCATCAGATGATTACTTTTCCTGAACCAACAACCTAGAGACCAAGCTGAAGCACTTCCGCGGTCTCATTTCTCTTCCCACTCATTTGTACACACAGCTCTCATGGCCCTGAACTGTGGGTGGAAAGTTCTAGGACTGCCCTAAGAAAAGACATGCCACTTGCTTGTCACTGCCCTCTGGTGTCCCTAGCTCTTCAGGACCCTTTCTGGGGTCCCCTTTCCCTGTATGTCACATGCTTTAGAAACCACATGGAGAACCATTGTTTTCTATAAGCAATGTCCCAAGTACGGAAATTGTTTTTTTTCTCTCTCTCTTATCAGAGTCTGCATGTAAGTGGAGTCTTAAGAATTAAATAGAATTGTCCCTTCACATAGGAAAGGCCATGTCACTCTTTCTAAATTTGAGACTTTAGGGCTGTCTGGTGTCTGGGACTCCTCTGGGACTCCTCTGGGATATGAATACCACTGTACAGCAAGGTACACTGAATGTCTCCTTCCAGTGTGATGAGAGGCAGAGGAGGAAGGTTCCCTGTGGTCCTGAGACCTATTTCTCCCTTTACCAGAAACACTCTGAAATAGAATATGCACTGCAGGCCTCCTGGTGAACACTAATAGAATTTACTAGTAAAAGAGATAATGCAGGTAATGCAGAATCAGTAAAAAGTTTTAGCAGGATATACACAGTAAGGGAGTTTCAAATTTATGTATCTATGAGCATACATAGCTCACTAGAAAATTTTACATAAGCTGGGTAGGACATGGAGTAGAAAGGAAAGATTTTCCATTTTTGATGACTCTCTTCATATATATATATGCTAGAGTTCTCTGGAGAAACAGAATCCAAAGAATGGATGAAGACATATGTGTGTATGTGTGTGTGTGTGTGTGTGTGTGTGTGTACACACACATGTGTATATTATATATAATTTTATAAATTAGATGTAAATTCTATATTATATATAAATTAATATATATGTAGAACATATAATTTATAAAATTGTGTGAATTATATCATTGATAAATTTATATATTTAATTAATCATATAAATTACATATATTTGTTTTATTTTCTCTTTTCTCTCATTTTGGGGTTAAAAGAAAAAATTTCTTTCTTAGGAAGAAGTGAACAAAAAAAAATATGTGTATGTTTAATTAAGAATGACCATATATTTATTATAAGAAACTGGCTCATGCAGTTATGGAGGCTGAGAATTCCAAGGTCTTCAGTTGGTGGAGACCCAGAACTGACAGGGCAGTTCGAGACCAAAGGCCCAAGAACCAAGATAGCCAAGCATGTAGCTGTCATCCAAGTCAGAAAGAAACATGTCCCAGATCAAGGAAGTCAGGCAGGAGGAGTTCCCTGTTACTTGTTAAAAACTCAGTTGTTGTTCTATTTGAGCAACATCTTTGACTGATTGGATAAGGTCCACCCACATTAGGAAGGATAATCTTCTTTCCTCAGTCTATAGATTCAAACGTTAATCTCATCCATGAACACCTCACAGATAAATCCAGAATAATATTTGAGCAAACATCTGAGTACCCTTGTGCACATCATACATGAGATTAACCACCAGAATACCCTTCAAGTATCTTTCATTTCTACACGTATCACTTACAACCTTCCAGGCCAAATTTGAAACAGAGAGCATCCACTGTAGGGAGAAAGGAACAGGGTGCTTTGCTGATAATCTCAGATGTCTCCGTCTTGTCCCTGTGCCTTGTGATTGCCAGTATCCTTTGCGTGATCAGTAGGATTTAGGACTGGTTAAGAAGCTCTGATTTCTATAAAACTGATGTGGCAGCTTGACACTTTATATTCTCTGGAAGAATTAGAACTACTCCACATAAAACTCCTTAGTGTGTCTATAGTTTAATAAAATACATTTTACAAGAAATGTAACAGAGACTTTATAATAGAAAAGTAAAACTAAGAGGTCATTCTGACTCCTCCCTGCTCTAACTGTGCAGGTAAGTCTCTAAAGTAATTCTGTTTGCATCCCAAGGGCTTTGCAATTTCATCATTGTTTTGCAACTCTTGGCACCTGGCACCAGAGCATTCCTTCCACTTGAAAGCTTCTCTGTAGGCCCAGGAACTCAACCTACTTCTCATTCCTTCAGTACTTTCTCATACCCTCTTTTCTCTAACTGTGAACTACCCTGTCCTGGGTTTTTAGTAATTTTCTCTTTTCACTCTGTTACTGAGAGAGAAAAGGCTTTTTTTTTTTTCTTTTATTTCTAGAATAAAATAAGAAACAAGAGAAAATAAATAAATTATATTTAAATGGATCCATCTAGAAAAGTGTAGGACATCTTATGTGGTAGCAGATTGGCATCAAGTGTATCAAGAAAGATAAAAACAAACTCTGTAGAACTAGCATTCTTGGAAATACTGGTGGAGTAAGTGATTCGAAGACATTAAAGATTAGATTCCAACACTTACTGTGTTAGTGTTAAATGATCTCCAACATGCTTGATCTCCCAAAAATATCTGCAAACTTACCCCTACTTTAGAAATACATTCTCAAAAGCACCTAGCAATATTCTAGTGGCATATCCACTCCAATTCTCAAGCAATCTCATAATTTTTGGTCTCTACTTATTGTCAGGGAGGTATTACAGTTAAAAGTCATGGGTCATCTCAGTAGACACCAGATGGCAGGAAATTACTCAAAATAAAGAACAGAGATTTCTCCCCAAAGAAGAAAGCAAGTTGCAGCAGATGGAGGGTGAGCTGGACTCAGTATCAAGAAGCAGATCTTTGAGATGGCTAACAAACACACGAAAAGATGCTCAACATCACTCATCGTTCAGTTCAGTTCATTCGCTCAGTTGTTTCCAACTCTTTGCGAAGAGAAATGCAAATCAAAACCACAATGAGGTACCATTTCACACCAGTCAGAATGGTTGCTATCCAAAAGTCTACAAACATCGGTATGTCTTCTTTGGAGAAATGTCTGTTTAGTTCTTTGGCCCATTTTTTTGATTGGGTCATTTATTTTTCTGGAATTGAGCTGCAGGAGCTTGTGTATTTTTGAGATTAGTTGTTTGTCAGTTGCTTCATATGTTATTATTTTCTCCCATTCCAAAGGCTGTCTTTTCACCTTGTTTATAGTTTCCTTTGTTGTGCAGAAGCTTTTAATTTTCATTAGGTCCCATTTGTTTATTTTTCCTTTTATTTCCAGTATTCTGGGAGGTGGGTCATAGAGGATCCTGCTGTGATTTATGTCAGAGAGTGTTTTGCCTATGCTTTATAGTTTCTGGTCTTATGTTTAGATCTTTAATGCATTTTGAGTTTATTTTTGTGTATGATGTTAGAAAGTGTTCTAGTTTTGGCTAACAAACACATGAAAAGATGCTCAACATCACTCATTATCAGAGAAATGCAAATCAAAACCACAATGAGGTACCATTTCACACCAGTCAGAATGGCTGTGATCCAAAAGTCTACAAACAATAAATGCTGGAGAGGGTGTGGAGAAAAGGGAACCCTCTTACACTGTTGGTGGGAATGCCAACTAGTACAGCCACTATGGAGAACAGTGTGGAGATTCCTTTAAAAACTGGAAATAGAACTGCCATATGACCCAGCAATCCCACTGCTGGGCATACACATCAAGGAAACCAGGATTGAAAGAGATACATGTATGCAATTGTTCATCACAGCATTGTTTATAGTAGCCAGAACATGGAAGCAACCTAGATGTCCATCAGCAGATGAATGGATAAGAAAGCTATGGTACATATACACAATGGAGTATTACTCAGCCGTTAAAAAGAATACATTTGAATCAGTTCTAATGAGGTGGATGAAACTGGAGCTTCTTATACAAAGTGAAGTAAGCCAGAAAGTGAAAGTGAAGTGAAAGTGAAGTGAAAATGAAGTCGCTCAGTCGTGTCCGACTCTTTGCGATCCCACGGACTGTAGCCCACCAGGCTCCTCCATCCATGGGATTCTCCAGGCAAGAATACTGGAATGGGTTGCCATTTCCTTCTCCAGAGGATATTCCCAACCCAGGGATAGAACCCGGGTCTTCAGCATTGCAGGCAGATACTTTAACCACTGAGCTACCAGAGAAGCCAGAAAGAAAAACATGAATACAGTATACTAATACATATATATGGAATTTAGAAAGATGGTAATGATAACCCGGTATGTAAGACAGCAAAAGAGACCCAGATGTATAGAACAGTCCTTTGGACTCCGTGGGAGAGGGCGAGGGTGGGATGGTTTGGGAGAATGGCATTGAAACATGTATAATATCATATGTGGAATGAATCGCCAGTCCAGGTTTGATGCATGATACAGGCTGCTCGGGGCTGGTGCACTGGGATGACCCTGAGGGATGGAATGGGGAAGGAGTTGGGAGGGGGGTTCCTGATGGGGAAGACATGTACACCAGTGGCTGAAACATGTCAATGCATGGCAAAAACCAATACAATATTGTAAAGTAACTAGCCTCCAAATAAATAAATAAACTAATTAAATTAAAAAGAAAACGTGCAGGAAGAGATTTGTGCTTGATTCCAGAAATCATCTTAACTCAACTATTAGAGAACATGCGGTTGTTTGGGAGGAAAAGGTATGTTCCTGTGGAAATTGCACAGATGTATTTTGGTTAAAGACATGGGTTTAACCAACTATTAATTTTTTACCCTGGACTTAATTTTTTTTTTTTTTTTTTTTTTTTTGCAGCTTTGAGCCTCAATTCCACCATTTGCTTAATGGAGTTAGGAATACTGTCTGTCTCATACTGCAGTGACAGATATTAAATATGTTCATAGTAAGTCAGAGAAATATCTAGCACATTAGCATTTGTCCACCAAATAAGTAAACAAAGGACAGGAGGATTTTAGCATCAATGCAGCTTTGCTCTCGGCCTTTTCAATCCCTCTGCCTTTTGGTGGAAACTTACTCAGGATGAGCAAGGCTTCTTTGTGTTATTCCAAGGTGAACTCTAAGCAAAGCTGTTGGCACAAAAAGGAGGAACACGTGGGGAATCTGTTTCTCCTCCACAGATAGGGAGGCACCTACTCCAGACAACAAGGAAGAAGACCTCTAACCAGAATCTCCTACACAGCACATTTCTGTCAGGATGACGGCACCTGGATCCAAACAGGACTGAATCACAGGCCTGTGCCTTACAGGAATTTTCAAAATTACATGAGAAAAAATAACTCGATGAAAAAATGGGCCATCACACAACATAGCCTAAAAAGGATGGTTCACTTTGTCAATATTCAATCAAGCCACTGAATCCTCATTTTATGTTGGTAAATTCTAAGATATACTATGTAGACAAAAAAAAAAAAAGCAGATTTAATTTGAAAATTATTATTAGAAAGATCCCCATTGAAGCAGAAACTTAAAGATATAGTTAAAATTAAAAAGGAATTAGGGCTTTGAGGGGAGGCAATTCAGCAATCAGAAACACATTACCAATGGAAAATTATAAGATAGACAATAAAACATTATGTTTTAATGTTCTAAATCATATAAATAAATAAAATATAAATAAAATAAAATAAACATAAATATAAAAATAAATGTAAATAAAAAACATAAATTAAAAAAATAAGATGGAAGTCGCTCAGTCGTGTCCGACTCTTTGCGACCCCATGGACTGTAGCCTATCAGGCTCCTCCGTCCATGGGATTTTCCAGGCAAGAGTGCTGGAGTGGATTGCCATTTCCTTCTCCAGAATAAAACATCAATTAAAGTGACTTTTTATCATCGCAATGTACTGACAATTTTAGGCAATATCAATGCAAAAATAGTTCCCCCATCCCATAAAGTCTTTTCTTGGTCTAAATTCTAAATAATTTAGCCACATGTGTAAAGGGCTACACACATTTGCTTTGATAGTTAGCTCCTAACAGTGTTGAAATAACCGCACTTTTTTTTTGGCTGGAGCTTATGTATTCAATCTCTGTACAATTAAAAAATCCCTGTATTTAAATAGTAGATTTGAAATAAATAGTAAAGAAGATGCGGAACTTTAATTCTACCCGTCTTTGTGTAGAAAGTTCTCTGAAGCATGTGGAACTAATTCTCTGTTCTTGGAAGCATTTCTTCTGTCTTTAAAAATGCACATTAATGTAGTGAAAAGTAAATTCATTGCTTTTCAAAAAGTTGTATTTTATTTACTGGTATATACACACATATGCACACAAATTTCAAGAAAAGGAAATTTCATTTCTATACTTCTTTAATAATCATGATAATTATTTACTTTATTTCATGAGTAGCTTGCTAGGGCTGCCATAATAAAATACTGCAGACTGGGTGGCTTAAATTTGGTTTGTTTTTTCTTTTTCTTGAGTTCTGGAGGCTAGAAGTTCAAGTTCAGCCTGGTGGCAGATTTAATTTCTTGTCAGGGCCTTTCTCTCTCTGACTTGCTGATGGCTGCCTTTTCACTGTATCCTCACAAGGCTGCCCCTCAGTCTGTGGATTGGTGTACTAGACTCTTCTAGAAGGACACTGGCCAGCTGGAGTGGAGTCCACCCAAATGACCTCATATGTCTTTAATTACCTCGTTAAAGGCTCTTTCTCCATTTCCAATCAGATTCTGAAGTGCTGGGGGTTAGGAGTTGAACATATGCACTTGAGGGGAGAAGGGTCAGCGCAAAAAAGAAGGCGTATTAGTACTAATAATGAAAATGATCCCATCCACTTCTGATATTGCTAGGCCCACCACCAATAGATGTCAAAGAGTATTTATAACAGTTTATTTTTTTAAGAAAGGATCTTTCATCAGCACTCATTTTCTAGTCAGTCTGTTTTTAATATTGTGCCATGACAAGGCAAAATAATGTTTGCTCCAGTGGGGAGTTGGTGCATCAGAGTGTTAGGGTGCTTAAGTGGGAGAATGTTTATCTCCATGAGGACAAGAATGACCCTAGTGAGGAGCTGAGACTGGAGACCAAGTGCCCTCTTCCAAGTCATATAATCATGGGAAACTAACTTCTCATGCCCTAGTTTTCCCACTGGTGAATGAAAGTTCATTCATTCAGCAAAAATTGACTGACAGTGAGCACATGCCAGGCATTGTTCTAGAGGTTTGGGGTCTACCAATGTGTTAAACAAAGATCTTCGCTCTCATAAAATATTAGAATGTCAGTAAGTGCTGAGGAAAGCGAAAAAGAAAAGTGAGATAAGAGAAGAGGATGGAAGGGCAGCAACTTCAAACAAAGCCATCAGTGTAAGCATTAACAAGGAAGTGAAATTAGCAAACTGAATAGTAGAGATATGTGGGCATGAGCCACATGAAAAAGGGGTCTGCCCAGCTCTCTCAGAAATAATAAGGTACTTATAGACTATGTGGCTCTGTTTTTTTTCCATCCTCCAATTATTCTAATGGGTAAGAGAAGGAGCATGTGCATGGGGTGATCAGTTAATTAATTGTGTGGATGTGTCGCAGGAGTCGTAGAATCAAAGGATCAATTGGAGAATTACTAAATAGGTTATTGCTAATTTCATTTTCTAAAATGTCATGCTTAAGGTAGCACAGTGTTTAGAAATGAAATAAAATAACATAAGTGAGTTACTGCCCTAGGAAAGTGTGCATGTTTATTTTTCTTCTCAAAGCACACCTATTCTCATATGTTCAGGTGTGGCAACTATGAAGTAGATGATGGAGAATTTGCACACATTCCAGAGACCACACGGGCATGTGCTAAATATCAATGCACTGTACTTTTTAGCAAAGAGCTCTGTAATTAGAAACAGATGAGAACGGTGCTAAATTGTTTTAGGAATCATTCTAAGGTTCACTGAACTGAAAAGAAAAAAAAAATATCATTTTGAAGCAACAAATAAGTCTGAATTTTTTTTAAACTAAAGCTCCACTTTTCAGTATGAAGCCTACAGGGCTTCTTTTGATATGTGGTGAATTTGTCCCTTCTGGGCATTTCCATAAGACCTTTTCCAAATGAAAGATTTTCTGCTTTTCAAAGAAAAAAAAAATGCATAAGAAAGTATCCACTAAATATTTCACCAGAGAAAGAATTTAAGCATAAAGTATATTAGTTATGAGAAATCACATATTGTATTTTGAACTCAGAGCATTTATCAGCTAGGACTCTAAAACATTTTTATTGAATAGTTTTTGTGTATGTAACCAATCATCAGAAATGCATATAATGGAATCAGTAAAAGAACTCTTATTTTTTTTTATGTCAGCAGCAAATGGATGTGAAGGAAAAAGAGTAATCACCATGATTCACAGTTTTTATTAATTACACAGATAGTATGTAAATATACTAGTATTTAGTGGAATTATTTGGAATTTCTAATAATTCTGAAAACTAGAACAAACTTTATACCTTCTATTTTAGACACGTTGTGGTAATACTTAAAATTCATATTGTATAGTTAACATTTCTCTGAAAGATTCTTCTCTTCCTCTTGCTTTTCCCATCTTGTTTTTCTTGTCTTCAAAACTATCAATGTACACATTAGGTGTATGGTAACTCTGATTAAATTAATGAAAGTATATATGTGTGTGTGTGTATATATATATATATATATATGTGTGTGTGTGTGTGTGTGTGTATATATATATATATATATATCAACTCGTCTGTCCTAGATATTTATGCTGACCCCTTTTGGGAATCTTTCTTACTTTTTACAAAATCTGGAATATTACTGAAACATTCAAATAAGCCTCATATCTGATCAGTGTCTGAGTTTTTCATTTAGAATCATAGAGGAGAGCTAACTAAATGGTGATGTGTACTTTTTGTTAGTAGATTTGAGCACAAGGTGATGGAGAGGAAGGAGCTCTGCAGCTATAAACTTGAATTGGACAAGATCGTGCTTCTTAGCTCAAGCTCAGTGGGGGCCATCAGTGTTCATCTCTGAAAGATGAACAACCACCCTTCTTAAGGACTGTGCCTTCACTTAGAGAGTGCCAAGGAGCAGCCTGAATGTTGGTGTCCAAAGCACCAGGGAGAGATCCAGGACCAGATCACATGGACCAGACAGAGACCCCGAACATGAATGACCAGCACTGAGACAGGAAGCATACTACAATCAACTTGTTTCTTTCTCTCCTTCAGAGAATGGCCAGTGATACTTATTGATCAGTGACTGAAAGTTACTAACCAGACCAAGTACTCAAAGTTCTGAAAATACCAAACATTGATTTAATGATCATTCAAATGCATTTCTATATTCACCCCATAGTAATGTCCTACAGTCAACTGACTATTGTGCCAAAGTTTTCTTAAGTATGTGAATGTGTATTTACCTCATTAGTTTCTATGAGTTGAATTCTGACATGTTAAAAAACAAACAAACAAACAAAAAAAAAACCTGTTTGTCTCTGGCCCCTTGGAGGTTATTTTAAAAGATAACCTCAGAAAATTATTGGATTATTCACCCTCTATTCCTACAAAGATAGCATTTTTGCTTTCTGTGTATCTCAAGATTCATATGCATGTGTATGCATGTATTATCTGTGTAAGTATGTATCAAGAAAAAACTTATTGTTAAAAAAATTAAAGATCCAAATGAATTAATCAACAATGCTCCAACATGTTGTTGTAGTCACTAAGTCATGTCAGTTCAGTTCAGTTCAGTTCAGTTCATTTCAGGCGCTCAGTCATGTTCGACTCTTTGTGACTCCATGAATCGCAGCATGCCAGGCCTCCCTGTCCATCACCAACTCCTGGAGTTCACTCAGACTCGCGTCCATCAAGTCAGTGATGCCATCCAGCCATCTCATCTTCTGTCATCCCCTTCTTCTCCTGCCCCCAATCCCTCCCTGCATCAGAGTCTTTTCCAATGACTCAACTCTTCGCATGAGGTGGGAACAGTACTGGAGTTTCAGCTTTAGCATCATTCCTTCCAAAGAAATCCCAGGGCGGATCTCCTTTGAATAGACTGGTTGGATCTCCTTTCAGTCCAAGGGAATCTCAAGAGTCTTCTCCAACACCACAGTTCAAAAGCATCAATTCTTCGGTGCTCAGCCTTCTTCACAGTCCAACTCTCACATCCATACATGACCACAGGAAAAACCACAGCCTTGACTAGACGGACCTTAGTCAGCAAAGTAATGTCTCTGCTTTTGAATATATTATCTAGGTTGGTCATAACTTTTCTTCCAAGGAGTAAGCGTCTTTTAATTTCATGGCTGCAATCACCATCTGCAGTGATTTTGGAGCCCCCAAAAATAAAGTCTGACACTGTTTCCACTGTTTCCCCATCTATTTCCCATGAAGTGATGGGACCAGATGCTATGATCTTCGTTTTCTGAATGTTGAGTTTAAGCCAACTTTTTCACTCTCCTCTTTCACTTTCATCAAGAGGCTTTTTAGTTCTTTAATTTCTTCCATAAGGGTGGTGTCATCTGCATATCTGAGGTTATTGATATTTCTCCAGGCAATCTTGATTCCAGCTTATGTTTCTTCCAGTCCAGCATTTCTCATGATGTATTCTGCATAGAAGTTAAATAAGCAAGGTGACAATATACAGCCTTGACGTATTCCTTTTCCTATTTGGAACCAGTCTGTTGTTCCATGTCCAGTTCTAACTGTTGCTTCCTGACCTGCAGACAGATTTCTCAAGAGGCAGGTCAGGTGGTCCGGTATTCCCATCTCTTTCAGAATTTTCCACAGTTTATTGTGATCCACACAGTCAAAGGCTTTGGCATAGTCAATAAGGCAGAAATAGATGTTTTTCTGGAACTTTCTTGCTTTTTCCATGATCCTGCAGATGTTGGCAATTTGATCTCTGGTTCCTCTGCCTTTTCTAAAACCAGCTTGAACATCTGGAAGTTCATGGTTCACGTATTGCTGAAGCCTGGCTTGGAGAATTTGAGCATTATTTTACTAGCGTTGAGATGAGTGCAATTGTGCGGTAGTGTGAGCATTCTTTGGCATTGCCGTTCTTTGGAATTGGAATGAAAACTGACCTTTTCCAGTCCTGTGGCCACTGCTGAGTTTTCCAAATTTGCTGGCATATTGACTGCAGCACTTTCACAGCATCATCTTTCAGGATTTGAAACAGCTCCACTGGAATTCCATCATCTCCACTAGCTTTGCTCGTAGCGATGCTTTCCAAGGCCCACTTGACTTCACATTCCAGCATGTCTGGCTCTAGATTAGTGATAACACCATCATGATTATGTGGGTCGTGAAGATCTTTTTTGTACAGTTCTTCTGTGTATTCTTGCCATCTCTTCTTAATATCTTCTGCTTCTGTTAGGTTCAGACCATTTCTGTCCTTTATCGAGCCCATATTTGCATGAAATGTTCCCTTGGCATCTCTAATTTTCTTGAAGAGATCTCTAGTCTTTCCCATTCTGTTTTTTTCCTCTATTTCTTTGCATTGATCACTGAAGAAGGCTTTCTTATCTCTTCTTGTTATTCTCTGGAACTCTGCATTTAGATGCTTATATCTCTCCTTTTCTCCTTTGCTTTTTGCCTCTCTTCTTTTCACAGCTATTTGTAAGACCTCCTCAGACAGCCATGTTGCTCTTTTGCATTTCTTTTTCTTTGGAATGGTCTTGATCCCTGTCTCCTGTACAATGTCACAAACCTCATTCCATAGTTCATCAGGCACTCTATCTATCAGATCTAGGCCCTTAAATCTATTTCTCACTTCCACTGTATAATCATAAGGGATTTGATTGAGGTCATACCTGAATGGTCTAGCAGTTTTCCCTACTTTCTTCAATTTGATTCTGAATTTGGTAATAAGCTCATGCTCTGAGCCACAGTCAGCCCCTGGTCTTGTTTTTGTTGACTGTGTAGAGCTTCTCCATCTTTGGCTGCAAAGAATATAATCAATCTGATTTCAGTGTTGACCATCTGGTGATGTCCATGTGTAGAGTCTTCTCTTGTGCTGTTGGAAGAGGGTGTGATTTTGTCATTGAGTTCTGTGATCATGATATCACATGGATTTTTGATTTGATCATTAACCAAAATGAAAGGTCCAGGAAAGGTTATCATTCAAAAAATGATGAAGGGGCAAAAGGGAATAACAATGAGGCAAGAACTTGAAGGGCCATTTAAATTACCAGATGTTAGTCAGTCCTTGAGCTATAACAGTATCACCAGGAGCTGCAGAAACAGAAGAAAGGGATCTTTTACTATTGATTTATAAATAGTACATTAAAAAACCTACACTAGGTGATCTTGCCTCTCCCCTGAAAAAAGCACCAAATAAGATAGAAATTGTTCTATTCAATTTTTTTTCAGTTTTATTTCCTGAAAAATAATTGACACATACCACTGCATTTAAAATTATGCGCAGCATAGTGGTTTGATTTACCTATATTGTGAAAGAATTACTACAACAGTTTTAGTTAAAATCCATAGTCTCGTATAGATATGATTTTTTAAAGAAGAGAAAAAAAGTCCTCCTGTGATGAGGATTGTTATGATCTACTCATTAAAAAAAAATCATTTCTATGTATCATACAGAAGTGTTAACTATCATCCTCATGGTATACAATATGTACGTTGTACTTAGTTATCTTATAACTGGAAATCTGCATCTTTTGACCACCTTCCTCTACTCCTTCCCTCCCTATCTGATCTCTTTTCCTATAAGTTTGATGTTTGGCTTTGTTTTTAATTAGATTCCACATACAGGTGAAATCAGACAGCATTTTCCTTTCTCTATCTGACATTTACACAGAAGAACTGTACATAAAGAGCTTCATGACTCAGATAATCATTAGGGTGTGATCACTCACTTAGAGCCAGACATCCTAGAATGTGAAGTCAAGTGGGCCTGAGAAAGCATCACTACAAACAAAGCTAGTGGAGGTGATGGAATTCCAGATGAGCTATTTCAAACCCCAAAAGATGATGCTGTGAAAGTGCTGCACTCAATATGCCAGCAAACTTGGAAGACTCAGCAGTGGCCACAGGACTGGAAAAGGACAGTTTTCATTCCAATTCCAAAGAAAGGCAATGCCAAAGAATGCTTAAACAACCACACAATTGCACTCATCTCACATGCTAGTAAAGCAATGCTCAAAATTCTGCAAGCCAGGCTTCAGCAGTATATGAACCATGAACTTCCAGATGTTCAAGCTGGTTTTAGAAAAGGCAGAGGAACCAGAGATCATATTGCCAACATCTGCTGGATCATGGAAAAAGCAAGAGAGTTCCAGAAAAACATCTATTTCTGCCTTATTGATTATGCCAAAGCCTTTTTGTGGATCACAAGAAACTGTAGAAAATTCTGAAAGAGATGGGAATAACAGACCATCTGACCTGCCCCTTGAGAAACCTGTATGCAGGTCAGGAAGCAACAGTTAGAACTGAACATAGAACAGACTGGTTCCAAATAGGAAAAGGAGTACGTCAAGGCTGTATATTGTCACCCTGCTTATTTAACTTCTATGCAGAGTACATCATGAGAAACACTGGACTGGAAGAAGCACAAGCTGGAATCAAGATTGCTGGGAGAATCATCAATCGCCTCAGATATGCAGATGACACCACCCTTATGGCAGAAAGTGAAGAGGAGCTAAAAAGCCTCTTGATGAAAGTGAAAGAAGAGAGTGAAAAAGTTGGCCTAATGCTCAACATTCAGAAAATGAAGATCATGACATCTGGTCCCATCACTTATGGAAAATAGATGGGGAAACAGTGGCAACAGTGGCTGACTTTGTTTTTCTGGGCTCCAAAATCACTGCAGATGGTGATTGCAGCCATGAAATTAAAAGACACTTATGACCAACCTAGATAGCATATTGAAAAGCGGAGACATTACTTTGCTAACAAAGAACCGTCTTGTCAAGGCTATGGTTTTTCCTGTGGTCATGTATGGATGTGAGAGTTGGGCTGTGAAGAAAGCTGAGCGCCAAAGATTTGATGCTTTTGAACTGTGCTTTTGGCAAAGACTCTTGAGAGAGTCCCTTGGACTGCAAGGACATCCAACCAGTCCATTCTGAAGGAGATCAACCCTGGGTGTTCTCTGGAAGGAATGATGCTAAAGCTGAAACTCCAGTACTTTGGCCACCTCATGCGAAGAGTTGACTCATTGGAAAAGACTCTGATGCTGGGAGGGATTGGGGGCAGGAGCAGAAGGGGATGACAGAGGATGAGATTGCTGGGTGGCATCACTGACTTGATGGACGTGAGTTTGAGTGAACTTCGGCAGTTGCTGATGGACAGGGAGGCCTAGCGTGCTGCAATTCATGGGGTCACAAAGAGTTGGACATGACTGAGTGACTGAAATGAACTGAACTGAACTGAACTAATCTGACATTTCACAGCCTGATGCCTACAAAGTTCACACACGTTATTGCAATGGTAGGATTTCCTCTTTTTTATGGTTGTGTAATTTACACATATACATACAGACAACAGCTTCTTTATTCACTCATCCGCTGAGGGCACTTAGGTTGCTTTCATATCTTGGCTATTATAGATAACACTGCTGTTAACATGGGCATGCAGATGCCTCTTTTAGTTAATGTTTTGATTTCCTTGGATGTATTCCCTGAAGTGGTATAGATGAATCATATAACAACTATATTTTCAATTTCTTGAGGAATCTGAATACTGTTGTCCATAGCGGCTGCAACAATTTATAACCCCACCAACAGTGGGCAAGGGTGTCCTTTTCACCACATATTAGCCAGCGCTTGTTTCCTCTCATCTTTTTGGTGACGGCCATTCTAACAGGTGTGAGGTGACAGATCATTGTGGCTTCAATTTGCATTTCTCTAATTACTGATGGCATTGAGCATCTTTTCATGTACCTGTTGGCCATCTATATCTTCACAAAAATGTCTATTCACGTCCTTTGCCCGTTTTAAAATGGATTTTAAATTGGATTATTTTTTTTTCTTTTATTTTTTTGCTATTGATTTGTATGCATTCTTTATGTGTTTTGGATATTAACCCTTTACCAGATACATGGCTTGCAGGTTCTTTTTCCCATTCTGAAGATGGTCTTTTCACTTTGTTGATGATTACTCTTGCTATATAGAAGTTTTTAATTTGATATAGTCTCAAAATCGTGCTTCTTTAAACCTTCTAATGTATCACCCAACAAGTATCTTTCTAATGAGTGTACTGATAAAGAACTGAAGGGACAATTAAGTTATTAGATGCTCATGACAACTTACAAAATAACACTAATACTTTTTTAGTATGTCCTATGTGTCAGTATTAAATGTATTACATCAGTTCAGTTCAGTTGCTCAGTCATGTCCAACTCTTTGCAACCCCATGAATCGCAGCACATCAAGCCTCCCTGCCCATCACCAGCTCCCGGAGTTCACTCAAGACTCACGTCCATCGAGTAGGTGATGCCATCCAGCTATCTCATCCTCTGTCGTCCCCTTCTCCTCCTGCCCCCAATCCCTCCCAGCATCAGAGTCTTTTCCAATGAGTCAACTCTTCACATGAGGTGGCCAAAGTACTGGAGCTTCAGCTTGAGCATCATTCCTTCCAAAGAAATCCCAGGCGTTGATCTCCTTCAGAATGGACTGGTTGGATGTCCTTGCAGTCCATGGGACTCTCAAGAGTCTTCTCCAACACCACAGTTCAAAAGCATCAATTCTTCGGTGCTCAGCCTTCTTCACAGTCCAACTCTCACATCCATACATGACCACAGGAAAAACCATAGCCTGACTAGACGGACCTTAGTCGGCAAAGTAATGTCTCTGCTTTTGAATATACTATCTAGGTTGGTTATAACTTTTCTTCCAAGGAGTAAGCGTCTTTTAATTTCATGGCTGCAGTCACCATCTGCAGTGATTTTAGAGCCCAGAAAAATATTTTAAACTATACACACTAAGTTCAGTTCAGTTCAGTCACTCAGTCGTGTCCAACTCTTTGCGACCTCATGAATCGCAGCACGCCAGGCCTCCCTGTCCATCACCATCACTTGGAGTTCACTCAGACTCATGTCCATCGAGTCCGTGATGCCATCCAGCCATCTCATCCTCGGTCATCCCCTTCTCCTGCCCCCAATCCCTCCCAGCATCAGAGTCTTTTCCAATGAGTCAACTTTTCTCATGAGGTGCCCAAACTATACACACTACTATGTATAAAATAGATAACCAGAAAGACCCACTGTATAGCACAGGGAACTATATTTAATACCTTGTAACAGCCAATAATGAGAGATAATGTAAAAAAAAAAAAAAGAGAATATATTCATATATACACACAAATATGAAAGTGAAAGTGTTAGTCAGTCAACCATGTTCAACTCTTTTAGACCCCATAGACTGTAGTCTGCTAGGCTCCTCTGTCCATGGAACTCTCCAGGCAAGAATACTGGCATGGGTAGACATTCGGTACTCCAGCAGATCTTCCTGACCTAGGGATAGAACCCAGGTTTCCCACATCGCAGAAAAATTCTTTACCATCTGAGCCACTAGGGCCCCACATATGCACATATATGTATATAACTGAATCACTTTGCTGTACATCTGAAACTAACACAATATTATAAATCAACTGTATTTCAAAACCCAAATCTATATATATATTCAAAAACCAAATATATGTATGTACTTATATTTACATATAAAATACCCTTAGCTATACTATGAGTCTGGTATTTTTATTATCCACCGTTAATAAAAGAGGGCAAAGCTCAGACACTTTTCTGAAGTTACTTGAATAATAAATGGCAAAGTCAAGAGAACTGAGTAATGTTTGATGCCAAAACTTATAATGCTGCATACATTTCGGACATAAGATGAGAAAAAATAATTTGAAAAAATTGGTCTTGATGATTTTAAAGTCCTAAAAATATCTGTAGAAATTGTCCCCCTGCAAAACCACTAAGCTATTAGGAAACATTCAGTAAAAGTAGAACATAGATTCTGGAATAGATAATATAATAAATAAAGAGAAGAAGATGCCAAAATATTGGATTATTTTGCATTCAATTTGTAATTGTTTAAAATCAATACATGAAAATTTTAACATATATCACAATAGTTATTTACTTCTAACATCTATTTTTAAGGTCTTTCTACATCAGTAAGTATTCAGTTTTTTATTTTTGGGATAAATTGTCAGACTGGCAGCTATCTGTCTTACTTGATTATCATCGCTCTTCTTAAAAATTGGATCTGTGAAAAAAAATAATATCCTTGAACACACAGACTTAATTAGTCATTACATTGTTTCATGACTATTGTATTTTATTACCACAGCCTGTAGCAGCTGTTACAATGTACTGATTTATTAAGCCATAGCTAGAAAACTATTGTTTCTTTCCACATTATAAATTTAGCCTAATATATTTAAATTAAGAGCAAGTATGTTGTATCATCCTAAAATTTAAATGCAAGAGAGGAATTATTTCTAAGTTATGTTATATGTTAGAGTAGATTGATAATTTTTTAATTAATAAAAACTGAGAAGAAAGGGTGGTTTGAGAGAAACAAAGAATTTTAAAGATTTTGTAGAAATCAAAGGGTCTACTTTGGGTTATTAAAGATAAGAAAATCTTGGGACTTCTTTTGCTGTTATTTAATACTGAAGAGTTTTATCTCTTATTTTAATTAAAGCTTTCAAATGAAATAGTGGCAGTGTGAACACAGGATTGGTAGAAGGAAAAGTAAAGCCAAGGGATTTTTCTGACCAGATTATTAGCACGTATGCCAGTTATAGATCATATGATAATGGATTTTGTTGCTACTGAAGCCCACAATACATACACAGTATGTATATAGAGAGGCAAAGATAAAAACCTTTCCCATAAAATTTCATATTAAATATGTATTAAATGATTTTATGCCACATCAACTAACTAATGTATGCAAAAGTCAGGCAAAATACAGAAAAGAGTTTCGGTGAACTGAGCCAAAAATCAGCAGGAAAAACTGGAATTCAAATAGTGCAGATGGAAGGGAAAAAAATTTTTGAGAATAAGAGCTAGGCATCAAAACTGAGGTCACACAGTCAAGAGTCAGAATTAATGGAAGACATGAATGGAGTCCGTAGAACTGGGGCATTATGGAGGAAAGACAGCAGAAACAACTGGGCAAATCAGTAGAAATAAGCTCATCGCTCCTTCATGACGGGCCAGTGCGGAGCTGACATGGGTGGAGGCGACTTAAAGCAGTAAGGCCACAACTACTAGCTTTGAAACTGGAAAGTCAATAGAAAGAGATGAATGTTTGGAAGGAGAAACATCTTTGCAGCTGCCGTCATCCTTCTATGTGGGTGAAATTTGAGTTGATGCTGCAGGGTCTGTTCAGGGAGAGATGTTGAATAGAGAACACAGTAGACATGAAGGGGTAAGCAAGGGAGGATGGATGCACTACCTGTCTGGGGAACAGCAACAATTTAGCCAAAGCACAGGGTTCAGTTCAGTTCAGTCGCTCAGTTGTGTCTGACTCTTTGCAACCCCATGAATCGCAGCATGCCAGACCTCCCTGTCCATCACCAACTCCCAGAGTTTACCCAGACTCATGTCTATTGAGTTGGTGATGCCATCTAGCCATCTCATCCTCTGCCATCCCCTTATCCTTCCTGCCTCCACTCTCTTTCACTTTCATCAAGAGGCTCCTTATTTCTTCTTCACTTTCTGCCATAAGAGTGGTGTCATCTGCATATCTGAGGTGATTAATATTTCTTCTGGAAATCTTGACTCCAGCTTATGCTTCATCCAGCCCAGCATTTCTCATGAAGTACTCTGCATAGAAGTTAAATGAGCAGGGTGACAATATACAGGCTTGACGTATTCCTTTTCCTATTTGGAACCAGTCTGTTGTTCCATGTCCAGTTTCCAGGTCTAACTGTCACAGGGTACATGGTGAGAAATATGGGGATATAAGGTTAAGCGTGGTTTGTAACTAAATTGTGCAAGGGTTCTTTCTACAAATGTTTTTAAGGGTATCATTAATAAGTGCATAATTTAATGGCATGCTGTGTTGCACTTCAAGGACAAACTAATTTAGTAATGGTATTGAATCAGTGGTTCTGTCATTTTACTGAAATTACATTAGGCAGCTAAAATTGGATGCTTACAGTCCCACTCCAAATTGACACTTTTAGCAAAGCCCAGAATTAGACATTACTTAGTGTCATGGCTTTAATCATGTGTTACAACTTTGCCTCCCATTTTTAAAATTTATTTAAAATATTCATCTTTTTCTTTATAGATTTGGAGACACTGAACAAATTTTATACATTTATCGATTTTGGATCATTAATTGTACACATAAGGAAAGTGGATTTAGAAGAGAAAAAATAAGTAAAGTGCCCCCAATACTGAACCAACTAATAAAAGAGACAATGAAACAGATAGTTCTGGAGTTCCAGCTATGCCCTCCTCTGTGTGGATATGAGGAGGAAGTATGAAGATGATGGATAAACCTGCAATTCGTGGCTTAGGATAAGGTTTGAACAAATACAAGTTTGAGAACAGGACTGTGCCGCAAGCAACAGATGTGAGTGTGATACTGTGATGCCTGTCTCGTTCTTTCTGTGGAGTTTCCTGATCTAGTGATGTACCTAATTATTTCTCTTCTGAAGCAAGAAACTAAAATGGAGACCTTGGCAGTCAATCTGCTTCCTGAGAAGGGTTATTAACTGCCTCATGGCCACTTAGACCCCAAGGGCCACAGCCCAGCTTGAGAGAACTACTCCATGAAGCTGGGAAAATTGATTAGTGGAAATATCTTTGCCTCCACTCACTTCTATGAAGCTAACTTCACTGTGTGTGCCACAGTCTCCAGTTTAACTGACCCATGTGGGTAGGTTAGAGGGGGGGTCATTTTCCTCCTATTAACTGTTTTTTTTTTTTTTTTTTTTTTTCTGTTTAGATCCTCCGGCTAGTTTGGGAAAGTCATTCACAAATCCTCTGAGCCTCATATTTCCTTCTGTTATATGCTCCTTGTCATGACAACCTCAGAGTCAGGATTATCAAGAGGGCTAATTCACATAAACAGATTTGTGCATTAGAAGAAAACATAAAAGTGTGCTTTGTATCTCCTTAAAGTATGATATAATACCAATAGTTAAAAGTTATTATGGTTTTAGACCTTATAAAACATGGAAATGATATATTCTTGCCTATTAAATGTATTTTTAATCATTGATAAACTTATATAAGAGGCGTCCAATGTGTATGCCAGGCAGTGTGATTGCTGGGTCATGTGGTAGTTTTATTTCTAGGTTTAAAAGTAATCTTCATACTGTTCTCCATAGTGGTTGCATCAATTTACATTCTCACCAACAGTGCAAAAGTGTTCCCTTTTCTCCACATCCTGTCTAGCATTTGTTGTTTGTAGATTTTTTGTAAAATAGATGGCTAGTAGGAGGTTGATGTATACCACAGGGAGCCCAGCCTGGTGCTCTGTGACAACCTACAAGGTTGGGATTGGGATTGGAGGTGAGAAGGAGGTTCAAGAGGGAGCAGGTATGTTTAATTATAGCTGATTCATGTTGATGGATGGCAGACATGAACACAATACTGTAAAGCAATTATTCTCCAATTTAAAATATTTTTTTTTTAAAAAGGACTCCATGAGGAACAATTTAAAATATTTATTATAAAAACCTGGAATTCATTTTGAGATTTGTATAGCTCACTGACATAAAAAGCATTGCATTTTAAATGAACCATGATTAAATTTTGATATCATTAATCATATCTCCTAAAGTGACACTTTGTTGGGCACCTTGGCATTTATAGATAGTGGGGAATCAGCGGTGTTTCTTCAAGAAGCACTTAGAGGCAGAAGGAAAAGAGTGCAGTGGTGCTCAGACTTTGCCCAAGGTACCTTCTAGATGCTTGGAAGATCAAACAAGAAAGACAGGTCTTCAAAAACAGTAATCTAATCAGCTATAACATTTGAAACAAAGTCTAAACAACAGACTTCTAAAGGATGTGAGGGACCCATTGAGATTTGAATGTAGTTAATCTTTTAACGTAGCTGATTATTCAAAGTTCTTTCCCTATCATACCTTTTCCCTCATAGCAGATTCCCAGTCAGGTTTTTCTGGATAGTGCCACTGTAGAAAATCACCTCTTCTTTTCTCCCAATCACACACTGATTTTCAGATGAGCTAGTTGCTTGTCAGGGCAAACCTACATGTAAACCTTTCAGGACTAACTAGTGTCTTGTTCAGCACTGCTACACTAGACAGATTTCAGCAAAAGGATGTTATGCCTTTGAAGTAATTCTTTTGCTTAAATTGAATTTTCCTTTCAGAAAATCAATGGGATATCTCTCGTGGGAAAACCTCTTTTCTACTCTTGGCCACAGAGAGTTTACAGATAAAATATTATTTGACAGGTGCTGCTTAGAATAGTTGGTAATTTACATAAAACAGCTACACTAACCCACTACAGATGCTCTTGTTTTAAGGGTTCAATACTTTTGCATATTATATTTGATTTGGGTTGAAGTATATTATTCAGGTGATACCATTACCCAAAGTTAGGAATAGAGATAATTCTTTTAGAGTATTTGAAAAAGTTGTTTCTACAAGAAGTATTTCTTGTCAGGAAGTTACATCTTTCTTAAGCAGTTATACAAAGCATGTGACCCCCAAAAATGATTCATTTATTTGACAGAAAAGGCTATGGTCACAGTCTGTCTCTTTGAAATGATTTAGTTCAGTCGCTCAGTCACGTCTGACTCTTTGCACCCCCGTGCAATGCAGCGTGCCAGGCCTCCCTGCCCCTCACCAGCTCCCAGAGCTTGCTCAAACTCATGTTCATCAAGTTGGTGATGCCATCCAACCATCTCATCCTTTGTCATCCCCTTCTCCTCCTGTGTTCAATATTTCCCAGGATCAGGGTCTTTTCTAATGAGTCAGTTCTTTGCATCAGGTGGCCAAAGTATTGAAATGATTACCCCACCTTTAAATAAACTTATGCTAATGAAAAATGTATTTTGTGGCTATACTTTGGCTCACCACAAAACACTTATCTGTCAAAGTGAAAACTGCATTTGTGTATGGGATTTGATAAATTTCCAGTTGGAATTGCACTTAAAAACTCCCACTGCATTATAAAGAAATCATGAGACTTACCCCACAGCATCTTCTGCAGGAGCTTAATTTCTGCCTATATTGCTTCAGAATAAAGAGAAAAAGAAAACAATATCCTAAACAGACTTGAAAACAAAAAGACTTTAATTTTCTATTTGTACTTTCAAGAGTAAAAACGTATCAGTCAAGGATAGAAATCTTGGGCAGAACATGCCTTTATTCTGTAGGACACTTGTCTTGTCTAGATAATAGGTTAATCTCTCTTTTTACACCTGTTACTATCAGAAAGATAAAGGTTTGTTTTGTTTTGTTTTTTTTTCCTAATGGTAGTGATTTTTAAAATCATGTATGATTTCTTGCCAGTGTTCCATAAAAGGCCAGAAACAAGATGTTCAGCCAATGTTGATAGCTAATTTATGGTCTCTGGGAAGGATATTTCATATAGGTTTTGCAATGGTAAACATTTCCTATAACCTCATTTTCTTGAAACACTATCAAAGACTAGCTACCAGAAAGTGCAATTCATTTCAATCTGCCTACCATGTGGGTGGTACATCTAACAGCGGAGATGAAAAATACAAGGCTGAAGGAAAGATAAAGCAAGAATGCAACTGGAGGAAGAGAAAATTGGGTGAGCCCTGGATGTGAAGTACTCAAATTGGGAGGGGGAAAAAAGCCAGAATACACATTTATATCTTGGGAGTAAAACTAGACCCAGAAGTCAAAAGTGATTTATAACCTAGTCAAATGTTAATGGGATCTTTTCTAAACACTGAAATTTATCTAGAGTTGCTTCAAAGCCTCAAGTCCAAAGGCTGAGAAAGACCACAACTCCAAATTTTCTACTTTTTCTTGGGGTTTAAGTTATAGAGCCAGTATGTGCTGCTGTCTAATTTTTATTTCCTAGTTTGCAGGAAGGAAGAGAGGAAGGAAGGAAGGAGGGAGACAGTGAGGGAAGGAGGGAAACTTTAGGAGACTAGGAGGCAAGGAGTCTAAGAACACTAGAGGCTGCTTAGTGAGATATGATTGTCTACAGATAATTCAGGAAAGAACTCTGATATTATGATATATGGTTAGCAATCTGAATGAAATATCAGAATAAACTGTGTGTCTGTTGGAAGAAAGAATATCCTAGTCAAAGGAGGAAGGAGTCATGTGCTCTGAGACCCAGTGTGTCTGTTCTTGTGCTGTGTCCTTCGTAGAGGATTGCACATAGTATGTGAAAGCAAAGAATCAAGGGCACTGTAAACAATTTTTTGTCTGAGCAAATGGCAGAACATCTCCCTTTTTGGAGGTGAGGAAGACCAAAAGGAGCTACTTTATGAGTTAATGGGGATCCAAATCAAGAAGTTGCTTTTGTGTATTTTGCATGTGAAATCTTGAATATTGCTTAGATATCCAAAGGTCTTGTAGAAGTTTGGTGTTAAATTTTAGGTGGAAGTTCGACTGTTTATTTAATTTTAGTCATTAGCAATTCATGGAATATAAAATCATGAAGCACAAGAGGTTATGTTTAAGGTGAATTGACTAAAGAAGAGACCCAAGACAACCCCGGTCTTCTCAGACACACAGAGTTGAGGAGAGTGGAAGTCAAGAACATAAGAGGAGGGTTAGGAGAAAGTGAATCCTGAAGGACATATAAAAAAAACGTTTAACAAATAAAGTGTGATAAACTGTCAGATGCTGATCAATACATAGAATGTGTGCACGCTGAGTCACTTCAGTTGTGTCCAAGTCTTTGTGACCCTATGGACTTTAGCCCACTAAGCTCCTCTCTCTGTGAGATTCCCCAGGCAAGGATACTGGAGTGGGTTTCCACGCTCTCCTCCAGGGAATCTTCTCAACCCTTTGATCTAACCATGTCTCTTTCATCTCCTGCATTAGCAGTCAGGTTCTTTATACCACTAGTGTCACCTGGGAAGTCCAATATATTGGACAGGGAGACAAAACATTACCATTGCTTCTGGCAGTCAAAAATGGGTGACCTGGATGAGAGAAGCATCAGGGTAAATTCAAGAATAGTTGTAGAAAATAGTTGGTTAGAAAATAGAAATAGAGCAAATGAAGACAGAAAACACTGACAACTCTTACAAGATATGTTGCTGTAAAAGGAATAGTGAAATTAAGCAAGACTCGCAGAAGTTTTCTATGGTACAATACTTGTAATTATCCTACCAATATAAATATCCTTAATGGAAGAATATTTAAAATGCAGCTACTGCATACTTGAATGATGATGGAAATGAACTAATTCAGGGCAAAAAAAGTGAGTTAGCGTATCAAAACACTGGGTAAATATGATAAATTTGAATGTAGCACTCCTGGACCCTGGGAGTTAGTGATCATGTATTTAAATTTAGATCAATTGACAAGTGTGTGAATATTTTTTAACCATGTTGTAGAGACAATATGGAAGAATTGTAGTAAATCATGGAATGTGAGTTTTTTTGCTTGCTGTCTTATTATAGACATGGATAAATAGCCTTGGTGAGAAAATGTCTAATTAAAAACATTTTCATTGTTCACTAGAATTTCCTTGAGATTGTAAACTACCAAGGATTCTCATGGGCAAAACCTAGGACACTGTTGTGACAAATGAAAGAAAAATTCTACCTATAGACATATTTATTCTTAATGATGTGTACCTTTTATTCTTTTCCTGTGTTTGCAAGTTGTTTTGTGTTGGGAGGAGAATGGTATTGACAGCAGAATGGGGATATTTGGCTAATTAATTTTTAATAAAAATCTGTTCTCTCTGATTAAGGCTTAAACCAAGACATTGTTTGACACATAGTAAAATTTTGGATATAAAATTAAGTATGTATTCTAAAGTGTGCTAAAATTTTGCTGGCAATGGTCTTAGTCTATATGACCTCAGAGGCTAGGACTATAGCGAGAATTATTTTCAAACATTTCAGATTTTGTTGACTTATCTAGATTTTTATATTTCTCCAACATTCCTACTTTGGAATTAGAAGACTGGAATTCCAATAAGTTTTCCAGAAATGATTTACAGAGCATACTTCTTGTCTCCGAGCTCAGATATTCCTTCTGGAGTTATTAACTCTGAAGGGCACCCCTGCACCACCACCACTGTGAACTTTCAAGTTTGTATGTGGTGTATATTCCAATGTGTTTCCCATTTTAGAAAAGAGGGGATTGTCTGTGACTAGCCGTGACTAAAATGGCAAATCTAGAAGTAAACAATTCTCTCTATTCAAGGCAGAGAAGGAGCTACTTATGCTTAAATGCAAAAAACATGCCAGGGAGCCAAATGATGTAACTCGTTCTCCCAGTTCACAGCCCCCCAAGTGCCTACACACTTACTATCACCTCCTACTCTCCGTCACGGCTGACCCTCTCCAGCATGCTTGTCCATCTGGGGCTCCAGCTCACAGAGAACACAACAGCCTGTTAACCTCATGATGATGCTTTCGGTGGGAGTGTTTTCTTTTGTAATTCACTCATCATTTGCATTTCCCTCATGTCTGTATCCTTAAAATATGACAGACATTTGGTTCTCATAATCCATGGGTTTAATAAAAAACCCAGGTTCTACAGAATATGAAGATTTAATTGCAAACAAAATCTAACCATTTTGAACAGTGTCTAGAAGCAGGCAGCAAGTTCAACAGGAACATTTGTTTACAAAAGAATATGACAAGAACCCGTCTACAAATTCTTGCTTCTTGTTGCCATTTCTTCCTTCATTCAAGTTTTGATTTTTGCTGTGATATCATCCATCTCATTTATTCTTGAAGAATGGTTTCATTTTAAATTTTGAATCAGCCATAAACATTCACAAATTTTAAGCATCAAAAATTATGGAATGGTGCACAGTGAAATGTTTTCTTCTTCTATGGATTGAATATTGGTGTCCTTCAAAGTTCATGTTAATGTGGAGGTGCTTTGTTGTGGGATCTTTGGGAGGTCACTGGGTTTAGATGAGGTCATGGGGGTGGAGCCCCCAAGATAAGATTGGTGCCCTTATATATGGAAGAACAGATAAGTTCTCTCTCTCTCTCTGCCATGTGAGGATACAAGAAGAGTACTTCCTGCAATGAGGAAGGGTGTCCTCATCTGACACCAGATCTACAAGAGCCTTGATTTTGGACTTTCAGCCTTCAGAACTATGAGAACTATGGGTATTTGTTGTTCAAGGCCCCCAGTCTGTGGTATTCTGCTACAACAGTCTAAACTAACTACCCTAAACAGGTTTCTACCCTCGATTCCTGCTTCTTGCTTAGCACCTCCACCCAACAGGTCAACCGATATTACTTTTTTTTAAAAAATTGCCTGGTTCTTGGTAATTTTTATATATTTTTAAAATTAATTTTTTAATTGGAGGATAACGGCTTTACAATGTCATATTGGTTTCTATTGTAAAACAATGTGAATCAGTTATAACTATATATATAACCCCTCCCTCTTGAGCCTCCTTTCCCTGCCATCCTAGCCCTCTAGGTATTCACAGAGCACCAGACTGGGTTCCCTATGTTATAGAGCAGCTTCCCATTAGCTATCTATTTCATATACACTAGGATAGATGAGGTCATGGCAACCCACTCCACTCTTCTTTCCTGGAGAATCCCATGGACAGAGGAGCTTGGCAGGCTACAGTCCATGTGGTTGCACAGAGTTGAACACAACTAAAGCGACTTAGCACGTACAGTGTATATATATCAATGCTGCTTTCTCAGTCCATCCCACCCTCTCCTCCCTCACTGTGTCCACAAGTGCATTCTCTATGTCTGTCTCCATTCATTCCCTGCAAACAGCTTCATCAGTATTATTTTTCTAGATTCCATATATATGTGTTAACATGTGATCTATGTTTTTCTCTTTCTGATTTGTTTCACTCTGTATAACAAGCCCTAGGTTCATCCACCTCACTAGAACTGACTCGAATTTGTTCTTTTTAATGGCTGAGTAATATTCCATTGTATATATATATCACATCTTCTTTATCCTTCATCTGTGGGTGGAAATCTAAGAAGATTCCATGTGTTTACTATTGTAAATAGTGCTGCAATGAATATCGAGACATGCATGTCTCTTTGAATTGTGGCTGTATCAGGGTATATGCACAGTTGTGGGATTGCTGGGTCATATGTTAGATTTATTCCTCATTTTTTAAGAAATCTCCATATTGTTCTCTATAATGACTGTATCAGCTTATATTCACACCAACAGGGTAGGAGAGTTCCCTTTTCTCCACATCATCTCCAGAATATTCTGTCCATAGATTTTGTGATGCTGGTAATTCTGACTCGTGTGAGGTGATATCTCATTGTAGTTTTGATTTATATTTCTTAATAATGAGCCATGCTGAGGATCTTTTCAAGTGTGTGTTGGCCATCTGCATGTTTTATCTATCTGTTTCTTTATGATTTCTTTTTGTGTGTGTGTATGTGTGTTTGAGCCAGTACAGATTATATATTATGTTCCCTTCCCTTTTCTACAAATGGTAACATTTGTTGTTGCTATTCAGTCACTCAGTCATGTCTGATTCTTTATGACCCCATGGACTGCAGCACACCAGGCTTCCTTGTCCTTCACTATGTCCTGGAGTTTGCTCAAACTCATATCCATTGAGTCAGTGATGCCACCCAATCATCTCATCTTCTGTTGCCTGCTTCTCCTCCTACCCTGTCTTTCCCAGCTTCAGGGTCTTTTCCAGTGAGTAGGCTCTTTGCACCAGGTGGACAAAGGATGGGAGCTTCAGCTTCAGCATCAGTCCTTCCAATCAATATCCAGGGTTAATTTTCTTTAGGATTGACTGGTTTGATCTCTGTGCTGTCCAAGGGACACTCAAGGGTCTTCTCCAACACCACAGTTCAAAAGCATCAATTCACATGCTTTTCATTATATATGAAATTGAAAGTGAAAGTCCCTCAGTCATGTCCAATTCTTTGGGATCCCATGGAATGGAAATCTCCAGGCCAGAATACTGGAAGGGGTAGCCTTCCCCTTCTCCAGGGGATCTTCCCAACCCAGGGATTGAACCAGGGTCTCCTGCATTGCAGGCGTCTGGGCTACCAGGGAAGCCCCTCATTATATATTCTTAGGAATTTTATTTTTGTCGATTTGTTTTTTCATTGTATTTTCATCTATCTTGAATGACTGAATAATACAAGGATTTCTTAGCTGATTCTCTTATCTGAAAATAGTATTATCTCCTAATTTTTCATTTTAAAGTTCTTATTTCTTTTCCTTGTCTAGTTGGGTAGGCTAACTTTGGTACCATAAACAATTAGTATCAATAATAATATCTTTTTTCAGTGCTAATTATAGTAGTTATGAAGTGTTATTTCTTATTTCTCACTGTGAAAAAGATGTTTCATATGTTTCACTATTAAGTCTAGTATTAGTCTCAGTAAGAAAAGTTTTTATCACATTGAGAGTTTTCATAATCTTTTAAATTGAATATTTTAAAATAGAAAATGAATATCAAATTTTAAAATTCTCAGAATATACAAAAGATTATATTTTTCTTAACTTATTAATAAATACTTTTAATGTTCTCCTTACTTTAATGCCACTCATCTACCTGTCAATAAGGAGAAACTGCTCTAAAAAGTTCTCCTTTATTTATAGATATTTTAAAATCCCGTACATTTTCCTTCTCTATATCAAAATAAGATAAAACATGGTTAAAGAGTCATACCATAATGGGTATGGAATACATGTATTCCTGAATATATGTGTGTTCTTTTATTTATTTGTTTGCTTACTTTGCTTTGAACTCTGGTAGTACCTAGTCTAAAATTCTAAACAAACAGAAGTGAAGAATTACACTAGAGAGGCAGAAGAAATTCATTAATCAGAAGGAAGAGAACACCTTCATATCAGTCTAGTCTCAATATGAGGAGTTAGGAAGTGGTAAGGGCAATAGAAGAGCATAGGTTCATTTGGAAGGAAAGGTTCAGTTTTACATTAATACCACCTATGAGCCTTAGCTTTTCCTCTAGAACCACCATATTTACAAGGTATGAACAGCTTTTGGAGCCACACTATAGGAAACATGCACCACCATCAACATCATCAAAATGGTCCGTGAGATATGTACTATATGCTCTCCCAGTAAAGACTAGAACGTAGAAAAGAAGACATACATCTTACAGTAACCGTGGAAGAGTTTTAAATGGTGGTCAAAATGCCATTAGGCAGTAGAAATGTACATGGTGCTCGGTGTTCTCTGAGAGTACGCACCAGACAGTACTTGGTTTTTCTACCTTTTACCTCCACATCCTCACCTCCATCTGCAAAAACTTTGTTGCTTCTCAAGCTCTCACTACATACACTCACTGACTGTAGCACTGACACCATCTTACCGGAGCACTCACTGACTAAAGTTGAATTGAACAAACCTTACCTGTAGATATCTAGGTTATTACTTTTTTATTTTTTTAGTCACTAAGCCATGTCTGACTCTTTGTGACCCCATGGACTGTAGCCTGTCCAGCTAGTCTGTCCATGTGATTTCTTAGGCAAGAATATTGGAATGTGTTGCCGTTTCCTTCTCCAGAAGATCTCCCTGACCCAGGGATGGAACCCTCATCTCCTGTATCTCCTGCATTGTAGGCAGCTTCCTTACTGCTGCACCACCAGGAAAGAGATACCTTTGTGTTTGTTTCTTGATCAAGTTTGGCAGGAAACAAATGTTACACTCTAATACAAATCCTTTGAGAATATTTAATAAAAGAACCACATATTAAGGCATAAATAGGACAGGATGAAACCACAAAAGATATTTCATCTCTGCAGTGCTGGTAATAGAGAAAATTCAACCCCAGGCACAAACCACAAGGATAAAGGATGGTCACTATAAATTGAAAAACAGAATCCAGTAGAAAAGAACAGTTGAAATAAAGAAACCCAAGTTGGTGAACAAAGTTAACCTGTGTGGGCTGGGAGCCATGGGAATAGATGACCAACCTCATTTAATAATTTTGTAATTGCTGTTGCTCTTTAGTCACTTAACCTTGTTCAATTCATTTGTGACTCCATGGATGATAGCCCACTAGACTCCTCTCTCCACTCTTGGGATTTTGTAATAGGGAAGAACAAATCTGATTGCATATTAGATCTATTTATTTTGCTTTAACGTTTGTATTCTATTGCTTATGCTACAAGTTAAGAATGTTACTTATACCCTGAAATACACAGAATTCTTATTCACAAGACTCTGGCTTTTAAAGGTATAACACTTTTCATTCATGTAGTGATAAAATGTTGCAGATCAGAGAATAATATTTGTCTGGTTCCAGGTTTACAGGGACATCCTGACCTGACATACACAGACAGCTACAAGAACAAAGGATTCTGCATGAAGACTTTAGTAACAATGAGCCACGCCCCTCTCCTTTCAGTATAAAAGCCTGAATTCTAACTCAGATAAGATGGTCCTTCGGACGTGATTTTACCATCTTCTCAGTCTGCTGACTTTCTGAATAAAGTTACTGTTCCTTGCCCTAACGACTGGTCTCTCAATTTATTGGTCTGTCATGTGGTGAGCAATATGAGCTTGGATTCAGTGACAGTATCGTTCTTACTCTGGACCACTTCATTGACTAAACCCAACTGGAACTGAGAAATCAAGGGAGCACCTTGTTAATCCACAGATCAACCTCCAAAGCAGAAAGGGAGGTGAACCGGGGAAAATAATTCTAAAAGTGTTCACAGCATATATCCTGCACATCCGGTGTCTCCCAACTGTGTTCTCAGCAGAGGCAAATAAGGGCCAGACACATAACAAGGATAATACATACAATAGGTGAGGAAAAAAACCTCCTTACCACAATCCGCTGCAGCACAGATGTTTTTTATTCAGAAAGACAAAAATAGTCAATAATTTTAATGTCCTATGTTATATGTAATCTTACGTAGCATTTGTGAAACAAAATGAAGCATACTGCTTAGAAGAATGCATTTTCTTTAGTTATCTTCAAATAGGAACCATTGCTTTCTAATGCCTTCATATTTTAAAAAGGTTTATGGATTGCTTATGATAATGTGGTTTAAGATGTTCGAGGAAGTATAAATGAAATATTCAGAAACTGGTCATTGAAAGGTTTCACTGCAGGGTTTTTTCTTTAAAAGTTTGTTGTTGTTGTTGTTGTTTTTGTTACTTTTAAAATCTCTGGTTTATCTCATACCTCAGCTAGCCTGAAACATACAATCACAAACAGAAAAATTAACTTCCTTTAGGTCATCCCCAAGGCTGCTTCTGCATACATCATGCAGCCAAACCATGTAACTGAAAATGAACTTTGCAAACTGTTGTCCTTAGCATTTTCTTATACCTGGTACAAGACATAATTCCTATAATTGGTAACAAAGATAATTTGCTTTTTCAAAGAAACAGATAAGCTAACGATATATTTAGTTATCCTTTTGAATACTGTGTTATACAAAAAGGAGTCACATTTCTTCTTTGAAGTTTGTCTCTAGTCCCAAGAAAATGCTTATGTAAATGGAACCAATTTTAAATGTCAACCAGGTACACTTTGCAGTATGCAAATGTGCTTGCTGGAGAAAACAAAACAAAACAAAACAAAACAAGTATCTTCATAATAAGATACTGAAATTGCTCGAGCATGGAAAATAATAACTTTAACATATTTGTGAACATTGTTCAAAATTAGTAGACAGGTGAGAAATACTATAGAGAACCATGAAAGAAAGTCCCTTGTTCCTTGGAAACCAAGAGAGTTGTGTATAAGGTATGCACTGGCTGTGTTTCTTCACTGGACTTGAATCTATCAAATAAGTCTGTTCAGCATCTCCATGGGAAAATTATGTAAGATAAATTTTCAAAGAGGTAAAATAATCTCGTTCATATGTAAATTGACAACCTGTCAAAGATTTTATTTAACTCATTGATATTGAGCAATTCATTCAGATGTAAAGACCAGTTTAAATGAGAACTAGAGCTATAAAAGATTATATTTTCTACCAGACACGTTTCATTTGCATTGCCATGAGCAGGAATCATTTGCCTTGCCTATGGGCAGGTAACATTTGCACTGTAATTAGTTTTCTGCAACAATTCCATCTCTTCAAAATCATTAAATAGCTTGGTCATAGAAAGATATTCAGGGTTATTGTCACCATCTTTCTAAATTCCATATATATGCATTAGTACACTGTATTGGTGTTTTTCTTTCTGGCTTACCCCACTCTGTATAATAGGTTCCAGTTAAGAGACACAGATGTATAGAAGAGTCTTTTGGACTCTGTGGGAGAGGGAGAGGGTGGAATGATTTGGGAGAAAGGCATTGAAACATGTATAATATCATATGTGAAACAAGTTGCCAGCCCAGGTTCAATACATGATACTGGATGCTTGGGGCTGGTGCACTGGGATGACCCAGAGGGATGGTATGGGGAGGGGGGAGGGGGTAGGGAGGAGGGAAGGGGGTTCAGGATGGGGAACACGTGTATACCTGTGGTGGATTCATGTAGATGTATGGCAAAACCAATACAATATTGTAAAGTAATTAACCTCCAATTAAAACAAATAAATTTATATTAAAAAAAAAAGATTCAAAAGTATGCAGCCCTAAAAGTTCAGCCAGTTCTGGTGAGTCCACTAGGCTCTGAAAACAACATTCCTTGAAAGGACACACAGTATTTTTTTTTTTTTTTTTGGACATTTCCAAGTCTTGGACGATTTTTCCTGAAAAGGCATTGTAGTGAGTCAAACCAACAGAGACTCAGTTGCTAAGTCAAAAACTTACATTCCTTAGAATAAAAATGTTTCCCCATATTCTGGCATCATTAAAATATTCAAATAATTTTTTATCTTTATCTTTTCAAAACCCATTGACTTTGTCCCTCATAGCTCCTTGCAATATTGATCTTGAAAGATACACAAATAGAAAGTTCTTTGCTCTCTGTACTGTACTTATCTTAGTGTTTGCTGGCAGCAGCCAAGAGAAAGGAAGTATCCTATATCAGAGTGTGGCTGGGGTTCTGTGGCTCACAGGTCAGTTACCTAATCAAATCTGCTGCTGCTTCTAAGTCGCTTCAGTCGTGTCCGACTCTGTGCAACCCCATAGATGGCCTCCCACCAGGCTCTGCCATCCCTGGGATTCTCCAGGCAAGAACACTGGAGTGGGTTGCCATTTCCTTCTCCAATGCATGAAAGTGAAAAGTGAAAGCGAAGTCGCTCAGTCATGTCTGACTCTTAGCGACCCCATGGACTGCAGCCTACCAGGCTTCCTTCTTCCTATGCAGTGTATGGACCTGACAGGTGGATCAGAAAAGATGATGGAGCTATTGACATTAGTAAAATGGCATAACAGTTATACCATCTTGAGACCAACTACCTCTGAATTTCATGAGAAAAGAATAAATCTTATTATTTGCATATGTGCTTAATCACTCAGTCTTGTCCGACTTTTTGAAGCCCCATGGACTGTAGCCTACCTGGCCCCTTCGTCCATGGAGATTTTCCAGGCAAGAATATTGGAGTGGGTTGCCATGCCCTTCTCCAGGGGATCTTCCCAACCCAGGATTGAACCCAGGTCTCCCACATTGCAGGCAGATTCATTAAAGTCTGAACCACCAGGGAAGCTCCTAATATTATTTAAGACAGATTTTGGCCTTGTGTTAGTAACAGCTATAAGTAATTATAAACTGATCTGTGCCCACATTTCTTTAAGCTACTCTGAGTCATCCACAGTGAGTCATTTTATCATCACATATCAACCACTTTTTAGAACAGAAATTCCGTCATATTCTAATGGGCAAAATATTGGATGTAGAAACTAAACAGATGGATAGGGGAAGTGACAGGTATTTGGAACTTTTCCTGAATATAACTTGGCTATGCTACATTTGTAAATAAGTTTTCTCACTCTCATAGGCCACTTGGCCAGTTTTCCTATTGTTATTGATTCAATTCATGGTCTAAAGTGAAATTCTAGGCTCTACAGAGATATCATGTGAAATGTTAACCAACAATTTCTCAATAAGCTCCTTTCTATAGAATCCTCAGCATGATTTATTTTTTTTTTCCATTCTCTTCTTTTTAAATTTTTAATTCCAGAAAATTTCAGGCATAAAGAAAGTGGTATAAAGAACCATCATATAAGTGTTAGGTAGTTAGACTAAGAGAAAGGAGTCCAAGATGGCGGTGGCTAAAAGACAAAGAAAGGGAAAATCCCACGAAATTGGAACAAAAGAAAATCTGCAGACCAGAGTTAAAACCTCAGGTAAAACGAACAGCCTTCCCAGCTAGCCTAGTTTGCACAGGGCAGGCTCAGGGGGGAGGAGACAAAACTTATAAAAAGAGGAAGCCAAGAGGACTGATGCCTCTCCTTTGTGGCTGGCCCACCGTCACACCTAAAGGGTGTATTATCCTTTGTTTGCCAAATAAAAATGTGAGCTGTAACTGAGCTGTCACACTCATCTGCTATTTCAAGTTTTTGCTGCTGTGAGACAGAACAGAGGAAATTACACACTCTCCTGACATAAGCATCCCACTCAGCAAGTATTTTAAGATTTCCTGTTGGCTCAAATGGTAAAGAATCTGCCTTCAGTGCAGGAGACCCAGGTTTGATCCCTGGGTTGGAAAGATCCCCTAGATAAGGAAATGGCAACCCACTCCAATATTCTTGCCTTGAGAATCCTATGGACAGAGGAGTCCATGGGGCCACAGAGTCGGACATGACTGAGCTACTAACACACATGCAAGTATCAATATTCCATTTTCTATATGTTTCACCACCTCATCACTTCTCAGAGTCACTTTGAAGCAAATTTCAATTATGACTTTATTTCATCCATACATATTTTACCATAAATTTCTGAAATACAAAAATTCTTTCTCTCTTTTTAAAACTGCTTCCACCTAACATTTAAGCAATACTTCTTTAATATTCTTTCATTATTTTTCTTAATTTTTTTAAAAGTGAATAGTCAGAGCACAGAAGATATGCAGACAGGGAAAATATTGTTTATAATACTATACAGATGGATACACATTACTATACGTTTGTTCAAATTGCTATAATATACAACACCAAGAATGAACCCTAATGTAAACTATGGATTTTAGGTGATAAAGATGTGTCAGTGTAGGTTCATCAGTTGTAACAAATGTACCACTATTATGGGGGGTGTTGATAACAAGAGTGCCCATGCATGTACAGTAGTAGCAGATATGTGGACAAGTTCTATGCTTTCCTCTCCTTTTTGCTGTGAACCTTTATTTTAAAAAAAAAATAAAGAAGTGTTAAACATAGTAGTAACTACCATGGAATGAAAATAGTTTAAGTTAAAATCTCTGGGTTGCTAATGACAAAACACAAGCCAAAATAAATCAAAACCCGTTGGTTATTTCTGGAGACTCTAAGTCAATGGTTTCTAAACTATCAGCCATGAGTCTCGTCTGTCATAATGGCTGATTTTGTTAATAAGGTTTTATTGGGATATAGCATACCTGTTTGTTGACATACTGTCTATGACTTCACTCTGCTTATAAAAGAAGAGCTGAATAGTAGTGATTGAGAAAGTATGGATTGCACAGTCTAAAATGTTTACTCTCTGGCCCTTTGTAAGAAAAGTTTGCTCATTACTTTCTTAAGCAGTCAAGTCATTCATTCTTTTGAAAACTAACAACTAAGAGGGAAAAAGTTCAGTTCAGTTCAGTCACTCAGTCCTGTCCGACTCTTTACAACCCCATGAATTACATCATGGCAATCTTCCCTGTCCATCACCAACTCACAGAGTTCACTCAGACTCACGTCCATCGAGTCAGTGATGCCATCCAGCCATCTCATCCACTGTTTCCCCTTCTCCTCCTGTCCCCAATCCCTCCCGGCATCAGAGTCTTTTCCAGTGCATCAACTCTTCACATGAGGTGGCCAAAGTACTGGAGTTTCAGCTTCAGCATCATTCCTTCCAAAGAAATCCCAGGGCTGATCTCCTTCAGAATGGACTAGTTGGATCTCCTTGCAGTCCAAGGGACTCTCAAGACTCTTCTCCAATGCCACAGTTCAAAAGCATCAATTCTTCGGCACTCAGCTTTCTTCACAGTCCAACTCTCACATCCATACATGACCACAGGAAAAACCATAGCCTTGACTAGATGGACCTTAGTCAGCAAAGTAATGTCTCTGCTTTTCAAAATGCTATCTAGGTTGGTCATACCTTTCTTCCAAACAGTAAGCATCTTTTAATTTCATGGATGCAGTCACCATCTGCAGTGATTTTGGAGTCCCCAAAAATAAAGTCTGAAACTGTTTCCCCTGTTTCCCCATCTATTCCCATCAAGGGATGGGACCAGATGCCATGATCTCCATTTTCTGAATGTTGAGCTTTAGGCCAACTTTTTCACTCTCCTCTGTCACTTTCATCAAGAGGCTTTTTAGCTCCTCTTCACTTTCTGCTGTAAGTGTGGTGTCATCTGCATATCTGAGGTTATTGATATTTTTCCCTGCCATCTTGATTCCAGCTTGTGTTTCTTCCAGCCCAGCGTTTCTCATTATGTACTCTGCATAGAAGTTAAATAAGTAAGGTGACAATATACAGCCTTTATGTACTCCTTTTCCTATTTGGAACCAGTCTGTTGTTCCATGTCCAGTTCTAACTGCTGCTTCCTGACCTGCAGACAGATTTCTCAAGAGGCAGGTCAGGTGGTCTGGTATTCCTATCTCTCTCAGAATTTTCCACAGTTTATTGTGATCCACACAGTCAAAGTCTTTGGCATAGTCAATAAAGCAGAAATAGATGTTTTTCTGGAACTCTCTTGCTTTTCGATGATCCAGCAGATGTTGGCAATTTGATCTCTGGTTCCTCTGACTTTCCTAAAACTGGCTTGAACATCTGGAAGTTCATGGTTCATGTATTGCTGAAGCCTGGCTTGGAGAATTTTGAGCATTATTTTACTAGCGTTGAGATGAGTGCAACTGTGCGGTAGTGTGAGCATTCTTTGGTATTGCCTTTCTATGGGATTCGAACGAAAACTGACCTTTTCCAGTCCTGTGGCCACTGCTGAGTTTCCCAAATTTGTTGGCATATTGAGTGCAGCACTTTCACAGCATCTCCTTTCAGGATTTGAAACAGCTCAGCTGGAGTTCATCACTTCCACTAGCTTTGCTCGTAGTGATGCTTTCTAAGGCCCACTTGACTTCACATTCCAGGATGTCTGGCTCTAGGTGAGTGATCACACCATCGTTATTATCTTGGTCATGAAGATCTTTTTTGTACAGTTCTTCTGTGTATTCTTGCCACCTCTTCGTAATATCTTCTGCATAGGTCCATACCATTTCTGTCCTTTGTCAAGCCCATCTTTGCATGAAATATTCCCTTGGCATCTCTAATTTTCTTAAAGAGATCTCTAGTCTTTCCCATTCTGTTGTTTTCCTCTGTTGTTTCCTTTCTTTGCATTGATCGGTGAGGAAGCCTTTCTTATCTCTTCTTGCTAGTCTTTGGAACTCTGCATTCAGATGCTAATATCTTTCCTTTTCTCCTTTGCTTTTCTGTCTCTTCTTTTCACAGCTATTTGTAAGGCCTCCCCAGACAGCCATTTTGCTTTTTGCATTTCTTTTTCTTTGGGATGGTCTTGATCCCTGTCTCCTGTACAATGTAACGAACCTCATTCCATAGTTCATCAGGCACTCTGTCTATCAGATCTAGTCCCTTAAATCTATTTCTCACTTCCACTGTATAATCATAAGGGATTTGATTGAGGTCATACCTGAATGCTCTAGTGGTTTTTCCTACTTTCTTCAATTTAAGTCTGAATTTGGCAATAAGGACTTCATGATCTGAGCCACAGTCAGCTTCTGGTCTTTTTTTGCTGACTGTTAGAGCTTCTCCATCTTTGGTTGCAAAGAATATAATCAACTTGATTTTGGTGTTGACCATCTGGTGATGTCCATGTGTAGAGTTTTCTCTTGTGTTGTTGGAAGATGGTGTTTGCTATGACCTGTGCATTTTCTTGGCAAATCTCTATTAGAGTTTGCCCTGCTTCATTCTGCATTCCAAGGCTAAATTTGCCTGTTACTCCAGGTGTTTCTTGACTTCCTACTTTTGCATTCCAGTCCCCTATCATGAAAAGGACATCTTTTTTGGGTGTTGGTTCTAAAAGGTCTCGTAGGTTTTCATAGAACTGTTCAATTTCAGCTTCTTCAGCGTTACTGGTTGGGGCATAGGCTTGGATTACTGTGATATTGAATGTTTTGCCTTGGAAACAAACAGATCATTCTGTCGTTTTTGAGATTGCATCCAAGTACTGCATTTTGGACTCTTTTGTTGACCATGATGGCTACTCCATTTCTTCTAAGGGATTCCTGCCTGCAGTAGTAGATACAATGGTCATCTGAGTTAAATTCACCCATTCCAGTCCATTTTAGTTCATTGATTCCTAGAATGTCTACGTTCACTCTTACCATCTCCTGTTTGACCACTTCCAATTTGCCTTGATTCATGGACCTGACATTCCAGGTTCCTATGCAATATTGCTCTTTACAGCATCGGACCTTGCTTCTATCACCAGTCACATCCATAGCTGGGTGTTGTTTTTGCTTTGGCTTCATCCCTTCATTCTTTCTGGAGTTATTACTCCACTGATCTCCAGTAGCATACTGGGCACCTACTGACCTGGGGAGTACCTCTTTCAGTATCCTATCATTTTGCCTTTTCATACTGTTCATGGGGTTCTCAAGGCAAGAATACTGAAGTGGCTTGCCATTCCCTTCTCCAGTGGACCACATTCTGTCAGACTTCTCCACCATGACCCGCCCATCTTGGGTGGCCCCACGGGCATGGCTTAGTTTCATTGAGTTAGACAAGGCTGTGGTCCTAGTGTGATTAGTTTGACTAATTTTCTGTGATTTTGGTTTCAGTGTGTCTGTCCTCTGATGCCCTCTTGTAACACCTACCGTCTTACTTGGGTTTCTCTTACCTTGGGGGTGGGGTATCTTTTCATGGCTGCTCCAGCAAAGAGCAGCCACTGCTCCTTACCTTGGATGAGGGATATCTCCTCACCGCCGCCCCTCCTGACCTTGAACGTGGAGTATCTCCTCTAGGCCCTCCTGCACCCACGCAGCCACCACTCCTTGGACGTGGGGAGTTTCTCTTTCAGTGGAAAAGTGAGCACTTATTCTGCCTTTCCTTCATGAATATCATCTCAAATTTACTCAATACTGATAAAGGGATGTCTTCTTTATAGATGGTTTCTAGTTATAAAAGAAAATTAAAATATCTCCATTTTTCCACTTCTAATGAAATAATGACACAACTGAGCGACTGAACTGAACTGAACTGAATGATATAATAAGTCAAATGATATAAACATATCAGGGCTGAGACCATAAAGAGACAACTACTCATTACATGCTTTCTTATAGAATTTAAAGTACCATCTATTATGTAGACTTACAAAGAAATCAAACCTATATTTGATCAAATCTCTAGACATGAAAACCAAGAAAAACTTCCTAGAGAAGAAGAATATGAAGCCACACCAAGTGGATTCAATCAGCAACATCCGGACCATGGGAAATGCTACAGGAAAAACAACCTATTATATATACATGTATATTTATTTTACTATGTATGTACATATGTTACATAATTACACTCATATTTCATGTATCACTTTAAAAATAGTAAACCACCATAATTTTGCTAATAGTCATAGATGTTCTTAATATGTCAGATGTCCTTTTTAGTGATATCATTGGAAAGTGCATTTGACATATTAAAAACAGTCATATTAAAAAACAATATATATTAGAAAAATTATTATGTTGTATTAAGTTAAAGAAAAAGATATATAGGATGAGAAAGTGAGTTGATTCTTTTATGATTATAAATTAATTAAATAAAATTAAAATTTCCTTTTATGTATTAGATTCAATTTTAAAATATGTGGTCAGATCTCTCCAGTAACACTAATTACTTATATGCTTTAAAGTATTTGAATTATTTATTTTTGAGAGAGCATAAATTTTAAGTCAGACATGTAATTAGCATTATATTTTGTGCAAGTTAAATAGATAGCTGATGTTTTGAAGAACTAGGGCATTTAACATATTAGGCATAAGCATAATAGACTTGTAGCAATATATCTTTTCACATATAAGTAAGCTATTGGAGTCTGAGACAATGTTTTATGGTTATATTGCAGAAATAATAATATCAACAAACATTCTAATGGCCATTTCTCTAATCCCTTTTGTGATATACCAGGTGCAATAAGCTAAATCTCGCTTGTTCTCTGACATCTTAGAAACTACCAACTGAAATGACCATCAATTTTACATATATTCTGGGAGATATAACACATGTCCTTTGTTACAGATACCTGCTTTCCCCCAAACACTAATTAACACCAGTCCCAGCATATATGGTTGTTTTAGAAACATCATTAGAACCATATTGCATAAACTAGTCTGAAGATATCCAGCTTAGGAACAGAAAGTTGATTACTGTAGAAATAAACATTGCTCTCCTGGAAGCTTAGATTGGGATCACAAAAAGCTGAGCTAATTAACTGAATCACAACTGCAAATAAACTCTGGACTAAGTGTTTATGAATAAGCTTAGTAATCTAATTCAAGATGTTTAGGGAGAAGACATGGCTTTTGTTACTAACATTGATTACATTCTTACCATATACCTATAGTGCATTTTGTTGACTTATTCAACACTCAGTCTGAACATAGCCTACTCATTTCTCTTCCTCTCCCGTAGAAGCTATAAAACTAAAACATTTATTACTCAGCCTCTCTGCAGCTAGGCTACACATTTAAATCTGTTCTTACTGATGAGATATAAACTTTGTTCTTCTCTAGAGGACTTCCTTTTGCTTCTTGGCTAACTCTCTTCTTTCTGTGTGTAAAGTCATATATGTAGGCACGCATATCAATTGGCAATGCTCATCCTGCACTCATGATAACAGAAGTCACATGCAAAGAATGGTCCAACAAACATGTATATTGGATTTTTTATAGCACCATTATCCACCTCTAATGACTTACTGAGCAAAGTCAGTCAAGCTCTCTGTTATCATCAGTCTTAATTTACAGTCAGTCCCCTACATATGAACAGGTTCCATTCTGGGAGAGTTTTTGTAAGTCTAATTTAAGTCTGACAGAGTTAGCCTAGACATGCAGCTAACACAATAGGGTATGTTGTAGTGTACTGTAATAGGTTTATAATACTTTTTACACAAATAATACATGAAAAGCAAACAAACACAAAAAATAGCACTGCATAGTTAAGTACACAGAAGCACGACTACTTGTAGAGAAAGCACGCATGTAACAATATATACAAGACACATGAACTAACTTATGTGATTGGATATGTGAACATGTATTGCAGTCTTTGATAATTCACAACTTGAAGGTTTGTATATAGGAAAATCACTGTATATGGATCTCAGTGCATTACTTGTGTGAATTTAACTTAATTGTCTCAACCACCATTACTTGTTAGGAGTTGTGGTTTTCTGTATTTCACAGGTAAAGAAACATATGCATGGAATAGTTAAATCACTGTATTAAACTCACAGTTCTAGTGTGTAAATGGCCAAGAATTGGAACCTATACAATCTTATTCTGGAGCCTTCAGTCTAACCATTACACTGGGCTTCCACTTACTATGAAAATTCAGGAAAAATGGAGAAACAAAGACATATCTAGGATCTTCTGTGAGACAAAATGTGGTGGACTTAATTCCACATTTCATGAAGCCCATTGGAGTTTGCTTCTTCTGGATGTATGGAATCTATGAGAGAAATACCTCAATTTGTGAAATACATTTTCTTCATTTGAAAATGAAAGGTATGACTATAGATCAATCAGTATTGTAAATGAGATAACATGTGTATGGTGGTTAAACTAGTATATGTCAAAAGCAATGTAGTCCTAATGCAATTTCATCCAATTCTCAGTAGAAATGAACATTTTAAGGAAGAATTAAAATATATTATTTTTAATCTATTAAATCTTTACTAGTCACAGTTACAACGATCAAAGATTCTGGCATCACTATTGGATTGCTGCTAGCTATATTAAGATACTTTGAATCCTTGGTTTATCCTTCAGATTGGAATTTAAAAGAAAAGATCTAGATTTTCAGTCTTGAGTTATTGTTTCCCAACTTAAGGTCCCAAAGAACATAATCTTAGAGAAAGGAAACTGGTTTTTTAAATTGTCCCTTTGCCAGTTCAGGGCATGATGAAGCAAATTAAGTTGTGTTTAGATAGATAGAGATGCAGTTAATAGAACTATTTCAGAGCCATCGACAATCTCTACTGGGGCAAGCACTGAAGATCTGCTCACTTTGTGTGGGCTGGTTGCGAGCAGTACACAGTCAGTGGTGCATATGCTTTTTTCTTCCTTTGAGTGGAAGCCTACCATTTTGGAATCTCTTCAATATGTGATAGGGCTTAATCAGTTTACCAATTTTTGGCACTCCTATAAACATGTACAATTAAGTCTGTGAGTTAGGTTCTTGAACAAACTCTAATGAAATTTATAGCTTAGCCTCTTGCCTCAAATTTATGGAAAATTATAATTATATTAATTACAAATCAATTAACATAATTGCTACATTTAACTTTGTTGTTGTTTGATTGCTAAGTCCTGTCCATCTGCCAGTGTCTCCTGCAGTGGCAGTTGGATTCTAAACGTGAGGCTTCCCTGGTGGCTGAGCAGTGAAGAATCTGCCTGCTAATGCCCGCCAATGTAAGGGATGTGGGTTCAATCCCTGCCTTGGGAAGATCTCCTGGAGAAGGAAATGGCAACCCACTCCAGTAATCTTGCCTGGGGAATCCCAAAGACAGAAGAGCCTGGCATGCTAAGGTCCACAGGGTCAAAAAAGAGTTGGATATAACTTAGCAACTAAACAACAACAAATATTTTATTATATTATATTAATTAATGCAATCATAATATCAATTATAGAATACTCACCACTGACTAAAGATGCACATTCTACAAAGAAATCTTTAAAAAACACAGTCTCATATTGAGTTTCTGGGCTAATACAGAACCATATCAAATCAAGTGTAATCTTAAATGGAAGGCCTATGTATAAGTTGTGATTCCTTGATTTAGAGCGTTCCTAATTGTTTGCATGTGATGATCTTAAGAGCAAAATGCAATATAATATACTAAACAAATCACCCTCAAATTAAAGTAAAATGCTCAATAAAGTAATTCAATAATACCACAGTAAGGCCCTTAATGGCTTATATAATTCTTAGTAATATGCTCACCAGGTAATTCAAAGCCATAAAAGTAGTGGTCATTTGCAAATGTGATTTTCCAGGGGAATCAGCAAAAAAGGCTGATTGAACAAACAGATATTCAGAGCTCTGATATCTTTTATGTTAATAACACCAGTGGCTAAGCTTGATTTGCAAGTAAATTTTTCTCACACATAGTTGCCTGCTCCTTTTCCCTACAGGATAGTCTTACAAGCATTTTTGCCTGGAAAGAAATTAAGGTAGCACATCACTTTTAGAATCTCAATTGCTTATGATCATATTATTAAAAAAATCCAAGATGACTAATTCTAGAGTCAATAATTAAATGCTACAAAACTTACAGACAGCTAATACACAGGCTCAATTATTTTATGAGTCCTCTATATAAAGAAATATTATACATGTGTAACAACCATCCATAGGTTGGAAGTTTTTGCTATATGATACATTCCTCCTATGACATCTTACATGGAGACTGTTAAAGAAAACCAAAGCCTAAAACCAGTTACAGTGGTAAGAACAGATTCCATAACAGAACGATTTTAAGAGAGGAAAGGACTCATCAGTGTAGAACTTGGCTCAATTCTGAATACAGGCTGGACAGTGGGAATTTATAGGGAAGGAGCCAGGTGGGGTTCAGTAGATGAGACGTCACTAAGAGGAAACATCAGGGGTTAGGGGCCATCTGGCTAAACTGAACTAAGGGGATTGAAGGTGACCAGAGTGATCAGATATCAAGGGTGGGGATTCTCACTTAATGACTTAGCAGGATTTTTGCTGAAAGTGAGTGATGTGAAGACAAGCACAGAAGTCCAAGGTCAAGGTCTTGTTGAAAATGGGGTTCAGAGAAGGCTAACTGATGTTTGGTCAAGAGAAGAATCTTTGTCAAAATCCAATATTTAAAATAGATTTTTAGAATTGATTTGAATCAGTTCCAATGAGGTGGATGAAACTGGAGCCGATTATACAGAGAGAAGTAAGCCAGAAAGAAAAACACCAATACAGTATACTAATGCATATATATGGAATTTAGAAAGATGGTAACGATAACCCTGTATGCAAGACAGCAAAAGAGACACAGACGTATAGAAGAGTCTTTTGGACTCTGTGGGAGAGGGAGAGGGTGGGATGATTTGGGAGAATGGCATTGAAACATGTATAATATCATATAAGAAACGAATCACCAGTCTAGGTTCGATGCAGGATACAGGATGCTTGGAGCTGGTGCACTGGGATGACCCAGAGGGATGGTATGCGGAGGGAGGTGGGAGAGGGGTTCAGGACTGGGAACATGTGTACTCCTGTGGCGGATTCACGTTGATATATGGCAAAACCAATACAATATTGTAAAGTAAAAAATTAAATAAATAAAGTTAAATCTGGAAAGAAAATAGATTTTTAAAAGTATAGCTGTATGAGCTAGGATGCAGGAAGATGTATTTCACCACACATTACAGCTCCCCTTCCTCCTTGGTAATTACTGAAATCCATCTGTAGAAATTCCAGAGATTCATCTGTATAAGAAATTTTGATATATTGATAATGCTGATTTTAGAGTTAGTTGGACCTAATTTCAATTTCCTTCTTCAGATCTTACTGAGTATTGACAAAATTAATGAGGCTCCCTTCAGAAACTTCAATTTCCTCATATAAATTGTGAATAACACAAAATGTGAAAAACTCAACTTACTGCATAGGACTTATAAGTAAACCAATTTCTCATAGTATCTACTACTTACTATGGTAATTTCAATTAGTGAATTTCAATCAACACAATTTTAAATACTAGAGGAGAAATTTGTACTGAAAATATAAGCAAACATCTTACAGTATGAAGTGATTATTTCAAATGGTTTTTCCCTATAAGTCTGAATGCATTATATTTTTAAAAATTGAGGAATGAGGTGAAATGAGGAATAGAGCTAGTATTTGACTATAAATTAATAAAATATAATGGATGAAAAAAAAGAGGCAAAGTGAAAGCAATGCCAGGAGATCAGGACCTTGTACCACAGAAGGATTCCTTGTGTGTTTACTTTAAACGATTTCCCTCATATTAATCTGAAATTGAAATCACTAGCTGGTGTTTCAGGGACCTCTGAGAGATTTGATTCTTTACTTGACAGTGCAGATAGAATTCGTCAAGAGGCAAAGTGATAGGTAAGAATTGATTTATTATAATAGGATGCTTGTGAGGCTTACATGTGGGTGGGTAAAATGCTGTCAAACCCCAGGTACTTAGTGGGCTACAGTTTTATATCAAAGAAAAAGTGGGGAGAGAGAAAGGATCACTTTTTCCTCATTCAAGGGTAGACATCAGGCTTTCATCATCAGCTCCTCCTCCAGGTTGGATAGGTGAGTTTTCTTGTCCCTACATGGTCCAGTCAGGACTATAATGCACTATGGACAAGTTATTTCAGGTCTCAGTACAATAAGGTATTTACTTTGAGATGCCACCTTTCCATAAATGAATAGTTTTTTATATGTACAGAGAGCATGTCCCAAGGATCATATGTAGGATGTGGGTCTTGTGTCATTCTTTTATTTTGGGGGGTATATCTCATGCTTCTGCTGCATGATTTTATTGCTGAGCAAGCATGCTTGGTTTTGTGGATTTGCAAAGCTGCTTTCTTGAGTGATCATTAATTTATAAGGATCTCCCAAAGACCTTAAAATTCCCTGTCTGTTTATAATCCTCTAGTTGGATTTCTGAGCTATTTGATTATCCTGTTCTAGCCTTATAATTATGGAGTATAGTTTCAAGGAGTTTAGAGTCAAATGTGGGAAACAGGTCTATACTCAGCAATCAACTGTTAATACAGCATGGCTTTCTGCGGAGGACTTACAAAAAATGTAGTAAAATAATGTGCTGAAATATTGATGAGATGAGACATTACCTGAGCCAAATTTCAAAGCATAGGTGTGCCAATTTGGGTTTTTATTCAAGGAATGTAATTCTCTCCAAATTGTTCAAAGAAAAAAGGATTTGTCATGGGCCATTAAATGATATTCAATCATTGGGAATACTGATGAAATAGGCTCTAGTGTAAGCTTCCAGAATTTTTTTCTGAAACCGTACTACAAGAATGGATTGTTAATTGAGTTGCTATACCCGTTATAATCAGGAAGCCATCTGCTGCTCTGAGAAATTATCACACAAGTATTCACTCTAGAACCATACTATTCTACTACCATCAGGAACCTGCCTGATTCAGAAGCTAAATCTGTCTTTGTATTATAACAAAATCGGTGTCTTATAATCTGCCACTTTTTCTCAGTTATTAAGTTCTGATCTCAAGGTTAACAAGATTAACAGACTTGCTTGCTAAATCACTTCAGTCGTGTCCAACTTTGTGACCGCATGGACTGTAGAGCACCAGGCTCCTCTGTCCATGAGATTCTCCAGACAAGAATCCTGGAGTGGGTTGCCATGCCTTCCCGCAGGGTATATTCCTGACCCAGGGATCGGACTTGTGTCTTCTGTGGCCCCTGCATTGCAACCAGGCTCTTTACTGCTGAGGCACCAAGAAAGCCCCATTAATAGACTTACATGAGAGGCAAAAAAAGTTAGAGAAATGTCCTGTTAACTTTCTGGCTTCCACAATTCAAGAAGGCATAAAAGTTAAGCAGTCACATACATAGCATGAATTAGCTGTAAGAAATAGGGAGACAGAACTATCAGACTGGAGAAACAGCAAGCAAAGGTATTGGGATATGGAATAGCATGAAGTATGTAAAAATATGACCAGTGATATTACTGCATTAAGTACATGAAAACTGACTAGAAAGCTGGAATAGCTAGATAGAGGCTATAGGATTTTTAATTATAAAACCAAAATATTTTGTTTCATGGGTGATGAAAATGTTTTATTCAAGAGGATGGCATATGAAAGACGCTGGATCTCTGAATACATTGTTTTAGGATTGCAAAACATCTTCCCTCTTATTCAATTCACTTTTCACACATTCTTTTCTTGAAGATATTTTCTACTTGTAATTAATACAATACAGTGTAAGTTATTAAAACACAAATTGTGATGCCATTTTTAAGAAAAAGCCAAGTTTAGGCTTATAGATGAGCTTCCCTTGTGGATCAGACAGTAAAGAATCCATCTGCAATGTGGGATACCTGGATTTGATCCCTAGTTGGGAAGATTCCCTGGAGGAGGGCATGGCAACCCACTACAGTATTCTTGTCTGGAGAATCCCTGTGGACAGAGGAGCCTGGCAGGCTACTGTCCATGGGGTCAGAAAGAGTCAGACACGGCTGAGTGACTAACCACAGCACAGCACAGCACGGGGTTGTATTTACCTTTATGAATTCCTGCTTTCATTTAATATTTAACCTCTGAATATTATTACTTTTTTACAGATATATTAAAGTCTGAGATATATTATTTCCCTCAACTCTCTAAAAAACTATTTATTTATTTATATTTGCCTGTGCTTGGTCTTCATTGCTGTGAAAGGGTTTTCTCCAGTTGAGTGAGCAGGGTCTCCTCTCTAGTTGTGGTGAGAGGGCTACTCACTGCAGTGACTTCTCTTATTGTGGGGCGTGGGCTCTAGGCACAAGGGCTTGTAATTGTGGCACATGGGTTCAGTTGCTATGTGGCATGTGGGGTCTTCCTGGACCAGGGATCAAACAGGTGTCCCTTGTATTGCAAGGCAGATTCTTAACCACTAGACTAAGAGGGAAGCCCCTCCTCACCAACCCTTTTAAGCAGATTTTATCAACAGAGTTTTCAAAATATATCATATTTTCTGAAATAGAAAAAAGTTGAAAATATAAAAAAGGAGAAAATCACTCCCAAAAATAAACAAAGAATTTTGAAATGGAACCAAATTGAACTTGTAGAATGAAGAATATATTAAGATAAAACATTTTATTTCTGCTAGGATGTAGCAGGATATGGCAACTATTGCTCTCAGTGCAACAACTAGAAAACACTGATGTACTACAGAACATTGGAAGACATCATAAAGACATCAGAAGACATCAGAAGTCTGGAGAAGCCATGAAGATAGATGAATTAAAATTGTAGAGAGAAAGAGACCTTCTGAGGTGTGCTGATGACGGCTGGCTATTTCCTTCCCTAATGGCATTTACTTACACTGGGTTCAAGATGAAGACCAAGTTTGCAGCCTTTAAGATGGTCTCCAGGCATCACCACTCCTGGTATTCAAGCCTTTGTGTAATTACTTCCCCTGGACTGTGAGCTGGTCTTAGAGTCTGGCTTCTATCAAACAGAATATATCAGACTGATGTGACATGGCTTCTGTGATTGGGATTTAAAAGGAGAGTTGCTCATGTTTCAGATTCCTGCTCAATCATCTATGGGGAAACCAGAAGCTCTGTCATGAGGTATTCCCAAGGAAAGACTTACCTGGTGAGGGGCCACAGTCAAGCCTTCACATGTGACCACTACCATAAATGTGTTAACATATGACTGAAATTTCATGTCAGATCTTGAGACAGAGGTACCAACTGAGAGATGCCCAGGCTTATGACTCACGTACTGTTGAGATAATATATTTTTGATTTTTAAGATGCTAAATTCTGGATGTATTTGTTATGCAGCAGAAAGCAACTAATAGATAACAATGATTAATTCATCAAAAGGATGTGACAATCCTAAAGGTGTATGCAATTTATAAATTGCAAAATGAAGTCTCAAATGAAGCAAATGTTATAGAAATAGGAGGAAAATAGATGAAGACAAAACTATAGTCTGAGGCTTCAGCACTCTGCTCTTAATAGCTTAAAGAATAACAGTTTAGAAAACTAGCAATGATTTAGCGCTTCCCTGGTGGCTCAGAGGGTAAAGCGTCTGCCTGCAATGCAGGAGACCTGGGTTCGATCCCTGGGTCAGGAAGATCTCCTGGAGAAGAAAATGGCAACCCACTCCAGTACTCTTGCCTGGAAAATCCCATGGACAGAGAAGCCTGGTAGACTACAGTTCATGGGATCTCAAAGAGTCGGACACGACTGAACGACTTCACTTCAGCAATGATTTATAAGACTTGAACAACGTTGTCAAACAAACTTGACCTAAGTGACATTTATGGAACAAACTACTCCAAAACAGAAGAATGCACATCTTTTTAAAGTGAACATGGAATATTTAACAAGATAGAAAGTATTTTAGCTGTAAAACAAGTTTAAAAGATTCAAATTATACAAGATATCTTATCTTACCAAAGTAATTGATACCAAAAAAATCGGAAAAGTAATTTTTAAAATGTCCTAATATTTAGAAACTAGAAAATACTTCTAAATAACCTCTGTGTAAAAGACAATATTAAAAAGAAGTATTAAAAGTATTTCTAAGAGAATGAAAATAAAAACAACAAACTTGTCTGAAAAAATGTGTGCAAAATAATAAAAGTACTTCTTAAATGAATGTCTAGAGCACTAAAATGCCTGAAGAAGAGAAATTTAATTATGGAACTAATGATCTGAACTTTCTCCTTAAGATGTAGAAAATGAAGAACAAATTGTACATTAAGCAGAAGAGAGAAAGTAACAAATGTGAGAATAAAATTCATGAAATAGAAAATTGATTGATGACATATAAAATTTTGCCTGCAACAATTGAAAAGTGCTTATCATTTTCAAATATCCTGAGAGCTTCTTCAACACAGTTTTAAGTAGTTATGAAAGACATCCTTAAAATCTTTATTAAAGTTCTTACAGTATTGCCTCATTTTAGGTATGTGGTTTTTTTTTTTTTATTTTTGGCTGCAATGTATGTGGAATCTTAGCCCTATGACTAGAGATCAAACTTGTACTCCCTGCACTGGAAGGTGAAGTACTGGACCACTGGACCACCAGGAAAGTCCCTGGATTTTTTTTTACCAGTGAGTAAACCTGACCAAATTTCAAGACTGCTTTCCTTCAGATAATGTAACTGACAATAATATACTTAAGATGATTAAATAATAAAATGAAATAAAACAAATACCACCTCATTAAGAAAACAATATATTAGGAAATAATTTCTTATTGAGTTTAAAATCATAATGGAAATTAAGATAGATTTAGAGAGCTGATAAATAACAAAAGCACTCTATATCAATATTTATTGATGCAGTTAAAGTAATACTAAAAGGAAATGTATAGGTTTAATATGAAAAAAAGGTAAAGGTTGATAAAAATAGGAAAATAAAAGGAAAACAAAAGTACAGAAAAGATAATGAAACAAATATATAATATTTAGGATCATATTAGCCAAAGTTTATTCTTAAGTGTAACGTAAAATCAGTAGGATCAGCTTCTATAACAGTTCATCAGGGTTAAAAAAGAGATAATACAACGAAACTAAATTAGGAGTGAAAAAGAGGATATAGTGCCAGATGCTGCAGAAATAAATGTGATAAGAAGATATTATTAACCTGATGTCAGTGCATTTTGAAACTTAGATGAAGAGGGCAATTACATTACCAAAATTAACTGAAGAAGAAATATGAAACCTGAAGTAGATAACCATTAGAATAATTGAGTCAGTAGTTTAAAAATCTTCCAACATTGTAAAACAACTCAGAAATGGCATTAGCAGTGGGCTCTAAAAACATTTAGGAAACAAATTGTGATATTAAATCTACTATCTACAGAAAAGGAAAACTAAGGAATCCATAGCTATTTTATGGGATTAGGGTAGCCCTGATGTCAAAATCAGCTCAAAGTATTAAAATAAAAGTACTACCCACTAAGCTCAATTATAAATATGGGTCAAAATTCTAAGCAGAATATTAGCTACTAAATGTAGCAATTTATGGAGAAATATATATATACCTCATAGCCAAATGAGATTTAATTAAAAAGTGAATTGTTAAGTAAATTATTAAATATTGAAATATTGGAAACTAAATCAAGTTGCTATTTTCACATGGCATAATGATTTCAGTAGAAATCTTGATAACAATATGGTTAAAAAATTAGTATTAGAGAGCTTAGCAAAAGTTATAGACATTCAGTGTATAGAATCAGTTTAGTTACATTTCCTCTACCAGAAAAAAAAGGAGAACATACTTTTATAAAAGACAGTATGTTAACTCCCAATGTTTAAAAAAATCGGAGGTCTTAATCTAACAAAATATATACAATATTCTGGTGTATAAAATTATTGGAAAACATTGAAGAAGACCTAAATAGATATGTCTACGTGTATCTTATAAATTCAAAGGAAAATGACACAAACAGTAGAAAAAGAATGGATCATCTTTAGTAGAAATTAGGAAATACTTCCCTGGTAGCTCAGATGGTTAAAAAATAATCTGCCTGAAATGCAGGAAACCCAAGGTCAGTCTTGGATTGGGAAGATTCCCTGGAGAAGGAAATGGCAACCCACTGCAGTATTCTTGCCTGGAAAATCCATGGACAAAGGAGACTGGTGGGCTACAGTTCATGGGGTTGTAAGAGTCAGACATGTCTTGGTGCCTAAACCATTAGGGTATCAAAACTTAAAACCACAATGAAGAACTTCACTGGTTGTCTAGTGGCTAAGACTCAGCACTCCCAATGCAGGGGTCCTGAGTTTGATCCCTGTTCAGGAAACTAGTTCCCACATGCCACAACTAAGTGTTGGCATGCAGCAAGTAAAGATCCTGCATTCTGCAACTAAGACCTGGCACTGCCAAATAAATGAGTAAAATAAAGAAATATTTTAAAAAAGCTTCAGTGAGATATCCTTTAACCACTATACTGGCAGAAATTCAAAAGTCTGACAAACAGAAGGATGTGGAGTAAAGTCATGCTTACTCTAACTGGTTTGTAAATTTGTAGAAACATTGTGAGAAAATGGTTAATATTATCTATAAATGTTGAAATAGTCTCATTACTTATGGTTTAGGAGCTAGGTGGACACCCAAAGAGATTCTTGCAAATGTCCAGAAGACACCAGACCAGACATCCACGGTTAATGCAATTATATATATATACTTTCTTTCATGTGTTTTAAAATTTTTGTCAATTCCATCAGCATCTTATCTAAACATTTATTTGTAAGCACTCAACATATCTAACATAAATGGAGTATTTAATTTTTTTTTCTTTTAGAAGCTCAGCTATTATATCACTTTGTGTTTATTTTATTCCCAACTTAATCAAAAGTTTTTAATGATTTTTTAACTTTATGTTTTTCTTAAATTTTTGAGCATTTTGTAGTTTTTTCTTATAGTAATCTATAATTAAACAATTTACCAAATGATTTGTTCATTACTTTTTGTTCTCAATTTTCATTTTAAACACTGTCTGACAACTGTTCAGTAATATTCCTTTTGCTTATTCAAGACTCTCTTTGCCTTTGAAATAGCTTTCTCATTTCTCATTACCATGCTTCTCTTTCTGTGATTCCTGTCCTAATGATCTCTCTTTAAGAATCTACCTACTTCCATCCTTTCCCCTGTACTCCTTCAGTACAGTTCCATATATTTATTTTTATCTAGTCAAAAACTTGCAAAGTTTTCCAATTTCCTGTGAAGTAAAACATATCACAGCAGCATTCAAAGATATTTTGATGTGGGCAAAAACTACTTTTTTAAACATCTATCACTGCTTTTCTTAATGTATTCTATATCCAACTAGAGAAGAACACTCATTACTACCTACATCATCCCTAAAATTTCCTGATTTCAGATCAACTCATGTCCTTCTGAACCAAAATTCCCTCTCTTCTTTCTATTCTCCATGTTCAGTTTTCACTCTTCTTTCAAAATCAATTCATTTGTTATCTTCTTTATAAACTGTAATAAGTGAAAGAACATAATGTTTGAAATACTCAACTGTTCTGAGTTTTGCATATCTCATTTATTAGCTAAGAAGATCAGGACTAAAACCTGATTTAAAAATCTTATTAATAAAGTAAATCTAACATCTCTCTTTTCTTAAAGTGTTTGTACATGCTAAGTCTCTGGAAATGTATGTAATATCGATGAATCTTCATCTCTGAAAGAACTACCTTACTCCTGATAACACCTCATACTCCAGACAATCTTTTTATTTTATTAAACATATGTGTGTATTTATTTCCTCTACAAAACTTAATTCAATAACTATATTATCTGACTTTCATATTCCAAACAGTACCCAAAATAATTCCCTGTATATTCTCAAAAACCGTATTGATGGGAAGTGTATTGATTCTTACCATGGTTATTAAAGAACAATTTTGTTCAAAATGTATACTAAATTATTTTCACATTTAGGTTGCTGCATTATCTTGAGCAGATTATTCCTTGGGATTGAGATTGACATATATCTACTATATGCCTGTGGGCATGCTAAATGGCTCCAGTTTTGTCTGACTCCTTGTGAGCCTATGGACTCTGTAGCCTGCCAGGTTCCTCTGTTCATGGGATTCTCCAAGCAAGAATACTGGAATGGGTTGCCATGCCCTCCTTCAGAGGATCTTCCCAACCCAGGGACTCACACTAGCACCACCAGGGAAGCCTCAGAGTGGAGTACAAGCCGGGACTGGAGAACCAGATGCCACTGTGGGACAGAAGGCATGCGTGGAGACAGAAATGATGACTGTGAGAAGATAGAGATGTACAGTGGGAATCAATGGTTGTGAATAAAGATACAGGGAAGCGACTGCAGGTGGGGCAGCAAGTCTGACATAATAAAAGTACAGGAGAAAGACAAAGCGTGTACAACAAAACAGGGGCTTTTAGCTCTGAGGCTCTGACCCTCACCTCCAAGCTTGCTATTTATGTCTCACATTGCTGGCAGAAAAAAAAGTGTTAGTAACCTACATCAGAGTACAAGTTGACCTAGAATTTAAGTTCTGCTTTATTTTTCTTTAATAAATATAACTGCTCCTATTCTACAAGTGAGACTGTACACTGCTTCAATGCATGGTTGGTCTTTAAAGCATAGACTTTTACTAGAGAAATCATCCCTTCCTTTCAAAGAATCAAAGTATAGAGGATGAGAATCCTGAATTTTAGGACAATGTTTCAGCTTGAAAAGAAATTAGCCTCTTAGCCCATTATTTAGATACAATGTACTTATGATATTTGCTATTTATATTATTTTAAACAATAAATATCTTTCCTCTTTCCCAGTATTTTCACATCATTTATATTTTCCTCTTTTTTTTCTTACATAGATTTTACCTTTTTGACTTGTAAAATTATAAAAAATTAACAAAAACCCTGATAATAATGCTTTAACTGGGAAATAATGCACTGTAATATGGATTCTGATATTTGCTGAATGTTCCTAGTTGTATAACAAAATGCTTCCAATAATTTAATGTACTATATGGAGCCCGTAGAAGGAAGTAAGCTTTATTCATTTGAATTCACAAAGGCAAGCTACTTAGATTTTTTTTTATGATAATCAGATGATGATCGAATATTTAAATACAAGAATGCTTAGTAACTGTAACTCAGGGCTTGATGACTATAAGAATTAGATTCAAAGAGATTATCAGAAGTACTCAATTTTGCAGTGCATAGAACAATTATAGTGGCAAGGCCTCTTTATTAAGGAACTGTAATGATTCTTACCAATGGAAAAATGATTCACCTATTTCATATTAGCTCTTTGCTAATTTTCCTGACACTTTTTGGGTTTGTAGCAAACAAAGAAAAGCATTACTTCTTTCTCATGTTTCTGAAAATGCTAGGTCTATAGCCTCTATTATCTGCTTTTCCATGCTCATTGGATTAGAAATATCTTTTTTGCTCTCTTCTCATTAATTGCTTTATTTTGACTTTTTAAAATGATTTCTCCTCATGTGGTTATCATCAGTTCAGTTCAGTTCAGTCACTCAGTCATGTCCGACTCTTTGCGACCCATGAATTGCAGCATGCCAGGCCTCCCTGTCCATCACCAACTCCCAGAGTTCACTCAAACTCATGTCCATTGAGTCGGTAATGCCATCCAGCAGTCTCATCCTCTGTTGTCCCCTTCTCCTCCTGCCCCCAATCCTTCCCTGCATCAGAGTATTTTCCAATGAGTCAACTTTTCTCATGAGGGGGCAAAGTACTGGAGTTTCAGCTTTAGCATCAGTCCTTCCAATGAACACCCAGGGCTGATCTTCTTTAGAATGGACTGGTTGGATCTCCTTGCAGTCCAAGGGACTCTCAAGAGTCTTCTCCAACACCACAGGTTCAAAAGCATCAATTCTTTGGCACTCAGCTTTCTTCACAGTCCAACTCTCTCAGCCATACATGACTACTGGAAAAACCATAGCCTTGACTAGACAGACCTTTGTTGGCAAAGTAATGTCTCTGCTTTTCAAAATGCTATCTAGGTTGGTCATAACTTTCCTTCCAAGGAGTAGCATCTTTTAATTTCACGGTTGCAATCACCATCTGCAAAGATTTTAGAGCCCCGAAAAATAAAGTCTGATACTGCTTTCACTGTTTCCCCATGTACTTTCCATGAAGTGATGGGACCAAATGTCATGATCTTATTTTTCTGAATGTTGAGCTTTAAGCCAACATTTTCACTCTCCTCTTTCACTTTCATCAAGAGGCTTTTTAGTTCCTCTTCACTTTCTGCCATAAGGGTGGTGTCATCTGCATATCTGGTGATCATAGGAGCCATTTAAAGACTCTTTGGTGGACAGCTTGTTCATATTGGAAACCTGAAAAGAAGGAAAGATCACTAAAGTAGCTTCGCAACAACAGTAGCTTGCAAACTTACTGTTAAGAGCAGTAAGTTTCTTAAATATCTTATCATGATTACCTATTTTAGAGAAGGAGAAAGAAGATCTTGAATCCAGTTTTACGGAAATCTTCCTTTGCCAATAACAATTTTCATGTCCCATCTACTGAGCCTGACCCCTACAGCCCTTTCACTGGCCCATCTTAGGGGAGGAAGGTGGAAATAGACTCCAGTGACACATCTGAATAGGGGCTCTAGCTCATACTGTATCATGAAGGAAAATAAAAAAAGATTTTGAAAATAATCTATCCATCCAAAAGGATAGTCTTGTTCATAAAGTGAGTTTGTCTAAATAAGAAAGTCTTTGATCAGTCAGTGCATTCCCAGTTGTGGATGGGCCCTTTCTGGAAAGAAGTCAAGGAGATACACCTAATACTCCTCCTCATCCTGGTTTCTTACATACTTGCTTCAAGAGTGAAGACTGTTGATCAGAGGAGCTGGGAGAGGCACTGTGGCCATAGCAAGCACTCGAGGGTTTTATGTTGACCTCATTAGGAATTTGTTTGGAAGATAAATCCTCCTCCATCAGTTATCTTTGGCTTGGAGATACGGATGCTAACAATGCCTAGCCATGCTAGAAGGAGCCATTAACTTGGCATTTCCCATAGCTCATATGCATCCAGAGGGGAAGTAAGCTGGGGTTCAAGTAGCTTTCTGTCCAGGCACCCTGTCAACTCACTTAAACTGTGAGTTTGAATTGCTTCAAATCTTAAGATGTGGAAGCTGCAAAGCTAAGATGGCCTCACCTACATCTCCAACAAGCCTCTGGGTAATGCCAATACTGCTGGTTAGTCGACATGATGTAACTAACAAAGTTCATAGTCAACTCGAGATAACTTCTTTTTGTTTCTCCAATAACGAGCTTATATTCCTCAAGCGATGTGAAGGAATAAGTCATGCATGTGCCTCAAACATACAGGTGGGCTAAGGAGAATAGTACTGGGATATCTGTCAATTAGTTGGTAATTTTTCAATACTGATGAGTCACTGGATGCCCTGTAGTATGCGTTATAGGATGGACATCATATAGCTAAACTTGGGCATTTAATAACTGGACTAGGACTACAAGCAACACAAAAAATACAGATAGTTCACCCTACTAAGTGTGACAAATGCTAAAGAATTTTGGGTAATTTATTTTGGCTTAACAAACAGAAAATCAATGTTTAAAAATGATCTTTGTAACTACCATCCTTCCCAAAACAGCTTATGGACATTGTTGCTTTCTTCCAGCATATGTGTGTTGTAGATGTCAACTGTTCTATTTATTTTAAAATTTTTATTTATTTATTTTCTATTGGGATATAATTGCTTTACAATGGGGTGTTAGTTTCTACTATACAACAATGTGAATCAACCATACCTATACATATAGCCCTTTCTTCTTGAACCTCCCTCCTACCACCCCCCCATCCCACTCCTCTAGGTCATCGCAGAGGACCTACCTGAGCTCTCTGTGCTGTACAGAAGCTTCCCACTAGCTAGCTATTTTACACACAGTAATGTATATATGTCAATGTTGCTATGTTTTTAAATATGTATCCTAAGATAGAAAGGAATTTTTAAAAATACATCACTTTATAAGCCTGTCTTTCTGAAAACGTGTAAAAAATATGATTTGACCAAGACTTCATTCAGGTTACAATCATGAGATTATTTCAGTTTTCCTAATAGTTGATTGAAATAATTTTCCTGAAGACTTGGGTTGCATTACTGTATATTCGCTAAGAAAAATATGAATATTGTTCTCCATATTCAAGCTAAAATATGATGTGTTTTGATGAACCCTTGGCAGGTGTTCTTCAGCCTTGCTCCTGATGATAATTATTGCTAATGATAATGACCTGCTGTTGTCTTTCTTAACGGGCAGGTAGATGATGTCCTGGTTATATGACTAGCGTTTCTAATGAATTCAATGTATTTTATGGACTGTCATTGTGTGTTTTGCATGAGAAGTTTGCCACATTTAGGGAATATCTCTTAATTCCATGATAAATATTGATCTAAAGCCTGCCAATTTTAAGAGCCTGGCCTTATAGACAAACTGTGTGCTCATATTTTGCATTAGGCATTGAGGATTTTACTGTATGCTCATGGTTCTTAAATAAGATTTGTTTAAAAATAGTTTCATTTTCTCTCAAGTGATTTGCTTTTATATCCTCTGACTTCACTTTGTGTATGGGGAATTCCAGTGCATCACCCTTAATGCTACGCTATAATGCATGGTCTTAAAATCCTTTGACTCTTAAGAGAAACAGTAGAAGCCAAACTCAATTGCCTGCAGTTGGATTGCAAGTATAAATGAGAGAAAGCCTTTTTTTCCGGTATAATTAACTAGATTGAAGGTGGCATACAGTAATTTGTCAGCTAGTTCAGTTCAGTTGCTCAGTTGTGTCCAACTCTGTGCAACTTCATAGACGGCAGCCCACCAGGCTCCCCCGTCTCTGGGATTCTCCAGGCAAGAACGCTGGAGTGGGTTGCCATTTCCTTCCCCAATGCATGAAAAGTGAAAGTGAAGTCGCTCAGTCATGTCTGACTCTTAGCAGCCCCATAGACTGCAGCCTACCAGGCTCCTCCACCCATGGGATTTTCCAGGCAAGAGTACTGGAGTGGGGTGCCTTTGCCTTCTCCGCCAGGCTTCCCTATCCTTCACCAACTCCCAGAGCTTGCTCAAACTCATGTCCATCAAGTTGGTGATGCCATCCAACCGTCTCATCCTCTGTCATCCCCTCTGTCATCAGGGTCTTTTCCAGTCAGTTTTCCACATCAGGTGGCCAAAGTACTGGAGTTTCAGCTTCAGCATTAGTCCTTCTAATTCAGTACTGGTTTCTTTTAGGATTGACTGGTTTGATCTCCTTGAAGTCCAAGGAACTCTCAAGAGTCTTCTCCAACACCACAATTCAAAAGCATCAATTCATTGACACTCAGCTTTCTTTATAGTCCAACCTCACATCCATAAATGACTACTGGAAAACCCATAGCTTTGACTAGACTCACCTTTGTCAGCTAGAGAGAACCTTTTATTAACACTTTTAAAAATATAGATTTCAAATATAAATTTAAGATGCTTTGTTCCTTAAATTGGTAGTTCACAATGGATTTGTGGCTTTAGAACTATATAGTTTTCATAAATTTACAATGAATAGTTTAAATAAAGCTTCCTAGGGTACAACTACCATCAAGAACATATTCTTTCTCACCTTTATAATGTTTCTTTTGTAGGAAACTGAATAATTAAAACTTTTTATTATGCCTTCAATTTATCTATTCTTCTCCCATAAATTAAAAAAAAAAATTGAAGTGATATTTTGGTAAGACTTTTGTCCTTTTCAATGCAAAACAATCATATCAACACATATCATATGTGTTTTTTAAATAATAATGTAAAATAAGTATTGGGATGACCAAAAAGTCCATTTGGACTTCATAACATAACATTTGTTTCTTCATAACATCTAACGAAAATCCAAGTGAAATTTTTGGCCAGTCAATAGCTAAAAATGGATGACCTGTTCCTTCCCTGAAAACAGGTTCCTCAGTACTATTTTTTTCTAGATATCATATATCTGTGTTAATATACAATATTTGTTTTTCTCTTTCCGACTTAACTTCACTCTGTATAACACTCTCTAGATTCATCCACCTCAGGACAACTGACTCAATTTGTTTCTATTTATGGCTGAGTGATATTCCATTGCATATATGTACCATGTCTTCTTTATCCATTCATCTGTCGATGGACATCTAGGTTGCCTCCACGTGCAGATGTAGAGGACAGACCTGTTGACACAGCAGGGGAAGGAGAGGGTGGAACAAACTGAGAAAGTAGTTTTGACATATATAAACTCCCATGTGTAAAATATATAACTAGAGAGAAGCTGCTGCATAGCACAGGGGGCCCAGCCTGGCACTCTGTGATGACCTGAGGATCTAGAGGGGGCGATGGTAGGAGGGGAGGGAGGCTCAAGAGGGACAGGATATATCAGAAACCTACACAACATTGTAAAGCGATTTTCCTCCAGCTTAAAAAAAAAATAATTGAATGATTTAAACGTCTATCGGTTAATCAACAAAAAAGATCCAATCTTTATTCATAGTTACTTGAAATGCACCTACCACGTATTTTCACTTTTCCTCAGGCAGATTATTTTTATATCTCCTGAAAGTATGTTATGCTTATGTCAAATTATCACCCCAAATCTATATATTAACAAATTTTCGTTCTTAAATTAGTTTTCCTCTTGACTTTTATTCCAGAAATAAAAATGTGTTCTTTGCCATATCAGTATTTATGTTAATCTAGTCACTAAACTGTGGGTGGGCAAGATTCCCCAGAGAAAGAAATAGCAATCCACTATAGTATTCTTGCCTGGGAAATCCCATGGACTGAGGAGCCAGGTAGGCTACAGTCCATGGGGTCACAAAGAGTTGGACATAGCTTAGTGCACACACACGCACACACACACACATAATCATTAAGTTGCTCAATTCTTTAATTTATCTAGAAAAAAAGAAAGTCTGCCCAAATGCAAAATTTATGAATTTATTGTTTTTAAGAGATTCTACATTTTTAATGTTTTGACAAAGATTTTCTTTCCTTAAGTTCATTTTTCTAATCTGCTTTTTGTTTTTAACTTTTTGTTTGGAAATGAAATCAGACACAGTAAATTTGCAAAAGCTGATAACAAAGGTCTCCATTATATGAGCCCACAATCCTCAAATATAAACACCTTCCTGAATCATAATTCAATTATCAAAACCAGAAAGTTAATAATGGTATATCTCTAAACTACTTTTACAGAATCTATTCAAATTTCATCAATTGTCCAATCAGTTTTCTTTTTATAGATCAGAATACACTCCAGAATAACACTGCTCTACGCTGTTATGTCTGTTTTCAATCTAGGATAGTTTCTTATCTTTGTCTTTCAGGACTATCTTAGTTTTACAATTCTGGAAGATTATTTTATGGAATGTCTATCAATCTGCCTTGTCTGATGTTTCCTCATGACTAAATTCACGTTGTGTACTTCTGACAAGAGTACTATAGAAGCGATGACCCACGTTTCTCAGTGTATCATGGTAGCATGACGTTGATTTGTTTCATTTTGGGTGCTAATTTTTATTGCTTTGACTGATGGGTGTGACTCAGTTTCTTCACTATAAAGTTATACTATCCTCTTTACAAATGGAAACTATGTAAATATCCCTTTTCATCTTACTTAACCTACAAAGTTCATTATGAATCTGTGATTCTTGCCTGAAACAATTATTGTTGTGGTGTTTGCCAAATGATGATGTTTATTTAATCATTCATTGAAAGTTATTTGTAAAGTGTGTTGCAAAGTAGTCTTTTATGATTTTTTAAAATAGTTTCTTTTCAAATGACTATCTCCCCTTTGACATTTCTCATTTTTGTATTTGTACTTTCTAATTTTTTTCTTGGGAAAATTGCATGATAATTTGTTTCATTGGTTACTTTAAAAACAACAAAGGAAACAAAACACGAAACAGAATTTTAATACATTAAATAGGTCTATTATTTTTCTTTCTCTATTTCATTACATTTTATTTTAAAATTTCAATTATTTCTTCCATTTTGCTTTCTTCTGATTTACTTATTCCTTTTCTTATTTTTGAGTTCACAGTTATATTTAATTTATTACAAATTAAAATTTTGATTAAGATTTTTATAAAATACTAAAATTTCATTGTTTATTTAATGCCTTAATTTTTATTAAAAATGTATTTAATACCATTAATTTTCTCATCATTGCCTTGACACATGTCATAAATGTAGGTAATTTAGTTTACTTTCTTTTTACCTTAGTGGTTTAGTATTAGCCTTTTAATTTCCTCTTTAATTTTGAGTTGGCTGATAGTTTCCAGGTTTGTTAATAATTACTAGTTTTATTACATTTTGATAAGATATTGTTATTTGACATGCCTACTTTATGGAATTCAATAATTTCTTAATTTCTTTGTATGGCAATATATGATGAATTTCCAAATGTAATGAGTTAAGAAGAAGGTATCCCATTAATTATTAGAGTGCAAAGTTTGATTGATGTCAGTAAAATCCACTGTACTGAGTATGTTACATAGGCCTTCTATATAGTTATTTATTTTTATTTACTCATCCTGTCTTATTTTGAGAAAGGAATATGAAAACCACCTATTACTTATATTTTTGTGTCTGTCTCCTTACCTTTCTTGTAGTTTCTGATATATCTTCATTGCAAATGGTGACTTTTAACATTAAAATATTCCTTTTGGGGTCAGGTTTAGTATATATTTTGCCTTGGATTTCTAGTCTGAATCACAATACCTCCTTTTTTATGTTTCCATTTGCCTAAAAGTCTTTATCCTTCTCTTTAATTTTAGCTTTTCAGAATTCATTTGTTTCAAGCAACAGCAGCAAACCAATCAATCCTAAATCATCTGAACATTTCATTCCAAGGACTGATGCTGAAGCTGAAGCTCCAGTATTTTGGCCACCTGATGCAAAAAAACTGATTCATTAGAAAAGACCCTGATGCTGGGAAAGCTTGAGGGAAATAGGAGAAGGCGGTGGCAGAGATAAGATGTTTAGATAGCGTCACTGATTCAATGGACATGAGCTTGGGCAAACTCCAGGGAGACAGTGAAGAACAGGAAAGCTTGACGTGCTGTTCATGGGGTTGCAAAGAGTCAGACATGACTTAGTGATTGAACAACAACAAAATATGTTTTTAGTGCACAGAATAAGAGAGTGTTACATTATGAACTAAATTGAAAACTTTTTTTTTTTTTTTTAATAAATGAGTTACTATGTTCTCCGTTCTGTCAAGGTATTTTATAATTATCTGTACTATATTTGCTATTTCTTTTTTATGTGTATTTTGTTCTCAACTTACATAAATTTTGATAATTAAAGTTTGTATTGTATTTACATGATTTTTATTAGTAGTTTGTAGACTCTAGTATTTTTAATGTTCAGTTCAGTTTAGTTGGGGCTTCCCTTGTGGCTCAGCTGGTAAAGAATCCGCCTGCGATGCGGGAGACATGGGTTAGATCCCTGGGTTGGGAAGATCCCCTGGAGCAGGGAAAGGCTACCCACTCCAGTATTCTGGCCTAGAGAATTCCATGGACTGTAGAGTCCATGGGGTCTAAAAGAGTCAGACACGACTGAGTGACTTTCACTTCACTTCACTTCACTTCACTTCAGTTGCTCAGTTGTGGCTGACTCTTTGCAATCCCATGGACTGCAGCACAGCAGGTCTCCCTGTCCATCACCAACTTCCAGAGTTTGCTCAAACTCATGTCCATTGAGTCGGTGATGCCATCCAACCATCTCATCCTCTGTTGTCCACTTCTCTTCCTGCCGTCAATCTTTCCCAGCATCAGGGTCTTTTCAAATGAGTCAGTTCTTCATATCAAGTAGTCAAAGTATTGGAGTTTCAGCTTCAGCATCAGTCCTTCCAATGAATATTCAGGACCGATTTCCTTTCGGATGGACTGGTTGGATCTCCTTGCAGTCCAAGGGACTCTCAAGAGTCTTCTCCAACACCATCGTTCAAAAGCATCAATTCTTCAACACTCAGTTTTCTTTATAGTCCAACTCTCACATCCACACTTGACTACTGGAAAAACCATAGCTTTGACTAGATGGACATTTGTTGACAAAGGAATGTCTCTGCTTTTTAATAAGCTGTTTGCTGGTGCTGCTGCTAAGTTGCTTCAGTGATGTTTGACTCTGTGCAGCCCCATAGATGGCAGCCCACCAGACTCCCTCGTCCCTGGGATTTTCCAGGCAAGAATACTGGAGTGGGTTGCCATTTCCTTTTCCAATGCATGAAAGTGAAAAATGAAAGTGAAGTTGCTCAGTCATGTCCAACCCTTAGCAACCCCATGGACTGCAGCCTACCAGGCTCTTCCATCCATGGGATTTTCCAGGCAAGAGTACTGGAGTGGGGTGCCATTGCCTTCTCCAAATAAGCTGTCTAGGTTGGTCATAACTTTTCTTCCAAGGAGCAAGCAACTTTTAATTTCATGGCTGCAGTCATCATCGGCAGTGATTTTTGGACTCCCCGAAAATAAAGTCTGTCACTGTTTCCACTGTAGTATGTGCATAATTTTAGCCTTTTTTAGTTCCCTGTTTTATTATTCAATATTTTATAATATTTGTCTAGGTTTAATATTATCCTTTACTCAAACTAATTGCCTGCACAGCAACAATGAGATTCTTCTGCTCTGTTCTTTACTTCTCTCATTTTCCACTTTTAATTGCAATACTTCTATAATGTCACATATACTGTTCATAATAGTATTCTACCCTTTTTCCCATTTTTACTGCGCTGTGCTTAGTCACTCAGTTGTGTCTGATTCTGGGACCCCACGGACTGTAGCCTGTGAGGCTTCTCTGCCCATGGGAATTCTCCAGACAAGAATACTGAGTGGACTGCCATTCCCTACATCTTTTCTAGTCTTACAATTACACACATGTACATACAGATTCCTGGAAGCACTGAAGATTTTTTTTTTCATTGTTGAAGTCGAGTCATTTTCTAGAATATGTGTTAGGATTGATAGTTTTGGGTTAATTTGCTTATTTACTCAGTGGGGGTCTTTCCATAGTTATATTCAGTTGTTCTTTTCCTATTGCAAAGCTTTCTTGGATTATAGATTTAAAATATTGCTGTTTTTTCTTCATGGACTAGTCTTATGCAAATATTATTCCTTCTTTTTGTCTTATATTTCCACCCCATTTTAGTCTTTCCTTTATCTAGATTTCATTCTCTTGGGTATTTTCTTGACTTTTTTCAATAATCTTATTCCATTTTCATTTGAGTTAAATATCACTTGGTCACCATGCGCTTGAGGAATTATTTCTAAGATAATTTTGTCCTTCATGGCACTTTTATTTTTCATATCTCCGGTTTTGTTCATTTTTCTTTTAGATTTTTAATTTTTCATTAGTTAAAGACTCAAAAATTCAAAAATCACTTCTATTTGTGAGTGGAAATGGGTAAAATTAATTTAAAATGTATATATATGCAGAGCTACTGATGGTTATGCTATAGGCAAACTAATCATTCTTTCAGTAAAGCAAACTTTCTTAGAATATCCAGTTAAAATAATTCTACAGAATTAATTGAGTAATAAATTGTATTCAACAATTTTTCTTTATGAAAATTTAGGCTGAAAGATGAAATCAGTTCAGTTCAGTCACTCTGTGACACCATCAACCACAGCACTCCAGGCCTCCCTGTCCATCACTAACTCTCGGAGTCCACCCAAACTCATGTCCATTGAGTCGATGATGCCATCCAACCATCTCATCCTCTGTCGTCCCCTTCTCCTCCTGCTTTCAATCCTTCCCAACATCAGGGTCTTTTCCAATGAGTCAGCTTTTTGCATCAGGTGGCCAAAATATTGGAGTTTCAGCTTCAACATCAGTCCTTCCAATGAATACCCAGGACTGATCTCCTCTAGGTTGGACTGGTTGGATCTCCTTGCAGTCCAAGGGACTCTCAAGAGTCTTCTCCAACATCACAGTTCAAAAGCATCAATTCTTCAGTGCTCAGCTTTCTTCACAGTCCATCTCTCACATCTATACATGACTACTGGAAAAACCATAGCCTTGACTAGACAGACCTTTGTTGGCAAAGGAATGTCTCTGCTTTTTAATATGCTATCTAGGTTGGTCATAACTTTCCTTCCAAAGAGTGTGTTTTAATTTCATGGTTGCAACCACTATCTGCAGTGATTTTGGAGCTCAGAAAAATAAAGTCAGCCAGTGTTTCCCCATCTATTTGCCATGAAGTGATGGGACTGGATGCCATGATCTTCATTTTCTAAATGTTGAACTTTAAGCCACCTTTTTCACTCTCCTCTTTCACTTTCATCAAGAGGCTCTTTAGTTCTTCACTTTCTGCCATAAGGGTTGTATCATCTGCATATCTGAGGTTATTGATATTTCTCCTGGCAATCTTGATTCCAGCTTGTGCTTCCTCCAGCCTAGCATTTCTCATGATGTACTCTGCATGTAAGTTAATTAAATAGGGTGATAATATACAGCCTTGACATACCCCTTTTCTTATTTGGAACCAGTCTGTTGTTCCATGTCCAATTCTAACTGTTGCTTCCTGACCTGCATATAGGTTTCTCACGAGGCAGGTCAGGTGGTCTGGTAGTACAAAGCAGTTGTAAAGATTCATGGAGCCTGTTATACAGAGTGAAGTAAGCCAGAAAGAAAAACACCAATATAGTATACTAAGGCATATATATGGAATTTAGAAAGATGGCAATGATAACCCTATGTGCGAGATAGCAAAAGAGACACAGATGTATAGAACAGTCTTTTGGACTCTGTGGGAGAGGATGAGGGTGGGATGATTTGGGAGAATGGCCTTGAAACATGTATATCATCATATGTGAAACGAATTGCCAGTCAGGTTCAATGCATGAGACAGGGTGCTCGGGGCTTGTGCCCTGGGATGACCCAGAGGGATGGGATGGGGAGGGTCCTGGGAGGGGAGTTCAGGATGGGGAACATATGTACACCTGTGATGGATTCATGTCAATGTATGGGAAAACCAATACAATATTGTAAAGTAATTAACCTCCAATTAAAATAAATTCATAATAAAAAAATTCTCAAAGAACTTCCCTTAATTCCATCTTAGGAAGGTGTGTTATATTTTATGAGATAGAGGTTTTAAAATGCCCATGTGTTTCTAGAAAAGTACAGATGAAAGTTACCAAAGAATCTCTCTTTCACAATGAGATTTAAAAAATAATAATTTGAATTAATCAAGTATGATTTCCTGACTCTGGAGTTTGTTTCTCCTTTGAAAAGAATTCCTTGCATTTTGCATATTTTCTAATATAAAGAATACATGAAAAAAAAAGAATACATGGGAATTGTGGTGAAAATATTTCATACACTTGAACTTGCATGTATATATGTAATTAACATGTTAGTTATAAACAACATGCAAAGAATGCCATCAGATGATATGTAACAGTACAACAATAACCACATTTATTTAGAACCTATCCTAACAAACGCATCTGGGCTGCAGAATATTATTTTTGACATTATTTAGAATAGCCAATAGCGGGCTGATTTTTGTCATCATTTGCTTTTTAATTCTCTTTAGGGAATTTCTCTGTTTACTGCCTGCCTTCTGGGTGGACCGGTTTCCATCACTTCACCATTGTACATCCCTGATGATGTAATAATGAAAAAAAAGATTGATCTTATTTGCTAGGGATGCAGATTCCTTGGAAGGCAGACAAAGAATGCATGCATTCAGTTTCCAACCATTGTGGAGAAACTTGAGTGTCCTACATCTCACAAGTGTCCTACTTTAAAACCCCAAACCATTTCAGGAACGTTAATAAGTGTACAGTTTAAGAGAATAAATGAATACATTTTTCCTGATTATCATACAGGTGACACAAACATTCATGTTAGTTCATTTAACTGTAACGTTGAAGTAGATACTCAGAGCTCCGCTAACAAACAATGCCGATTTCCCCTCTTAGGTATTGAAGAGGCAATCTGCATAGACACAGTGGGAATATTCATCATGTGGGTGTTACAGCCTGTAGAGGAGGATCAAAATATTCAGTGCATCACAGTTCTGCAGAATGAGACATCACAGCCTGGAAAATTGTACCATGCCTAACACCAGGATATGACAGGATCTATTTCTAATCAGTTAACATTTTATCCAAATTACCCTTAATCATGATGATTTTCTGTCCTTTCAGGACCACTTTTATTTTACTGTGACAATGAATTATTATAAGGCTTTAAAATGTTACTAGTTATCTGAACTAATGATTAAGCTGATATTTACTCTTTTATCTAACTTAATGTTATATTTACTAAAGAACTATTTACTGTTGCTTAGCCGAATGGTGCAGAAATGCAAAACAAAACAAAAACTCCACTATTCCAACATTGTTTATTTTAGTTTGTGCATGATAGTAAATTGCAACTGATAAAGGCCATACCAGCAAAAAATCATGATCTCATTGTAAATAGTAACTTTCCTCAGAAATAGCTGGAATTTTAAATATAAAATTCACATTTATTTGGAAGGTATCAAGAAAACAAGACATAATTCCCTCTCATTACTGTGGATATCAATCTCCACAGATATTTATCACTATTCTGTAAAATCCATGAAAGAAGGGGCTTCCCATATCTTGACAAGCACTGTACTTCATAAGATTATTCAATAAATATTTGTGGAATAAACCTAATAATTCAGTCGGATTTGTGTTGTCAGCCATCTAGGCAACAACAATAAACCAGGGCTACCAAAATTACTTTGGAGGAGCTAGCATTGTAAATAATATTGATAGATAATAATTAAGCTCTTGCCATGTACCAGACACTACATGTTTTACATGTTGACTCATCTGATCTTAATCACAGTCTTAGGAACTATGTTCTAATGTTGATCTCATTTTGCACAAGAGAAAACAGACATGAAGAGATGGAGTAAATTGACTATAAGTACATTTTTTTCTTTCTTTCTTTCTTTTTTTTTTTCGCTCTGAGTCCATTTGCTGATCCAGAATAGAGTTCAGAGGCTGAACCACACTTGTCATAGTCTCACTTTGGTAGAGGAAAAGCAAATTTAGGTTGAGATTCTTCCCAGAGAGAAACCCTGGTAAACTTCCCACGATGTTTACAGGAAAACTTGAGCGCTTCACACTAGGAGAATGGGAAAACTAGAAATATATCCTCCTTTGCCACATAACCCACCAGATTTAAATCATCTGAGTGGCCTGGTAAATCTCAAAGCTGCCATTAGACTATGATGCTGCCAGATTTAGAGACTCTTCAAGCATCTGGCAGAAACAGACACAAATCCTCTAGGAGATAACGATTTCAGGCCTCAATTTTGATTGCTTTTTCTTTCTTAAATAATGGATTTTTAATACAAAGTCTGCTGCTGCTGCTACTGCTAAGTCACTTCAGTCGTGTCCAACTCTGTGTGACCCCATAGACGGCAGCCCACCAGGCTCCCCCATCCCTGGGATTCTCCAGGCAAGAACACTGGAGTGGGTTGCCATTTCCTTCTCCAATGCATGAAAGTGAAAAGTGAAAGGGAAGTCGCCCAGTGGTGTCCGCCGCTTCGTGACCCCATGGACCGCAGCCTACTAGGCTCCTCCGTCCATGGGATTTTCCAGGCAAGAGTACTGGAGTGGGGTGCCATCGTCTTCTCTGAATACATAGTCTAGAACACAATAAAAACTTATCTAGACATATGATGACATATGATGGTGTGAAGAAGACTAAAGTAAATATTAGGTAGGAGAAATAGATTGCAACCCTTCCAAATAATAGAATCATCACATGCAGACAAAGATACTCATGGGTATAAAAATGTTAAAGTTTCCTTTTCAGCAAAGAAACAGAAAGTATAAGGTATTTTTGAAGTGGAAAATATGTTATTTAGGAATGATTCCAAATAATGTGCAATAATAGAACTGGAAAATATGCACTAGTTGTTATGAAATGTTAGTAGTTATAAAAGGGTCGCTTTCTATGGGCAAAAAGTTATAACTTAGCAAGAATACATGAGTGCCAGGTATATTAATTACACAGTTAATATGGTGGTGTCAAAATATATGACAAAAATTGTCACATTTATAAAAGAAAATGAAAAACCAAAATATTTGTATGATATTTGATACAACAAACAGATAAATATTTTGTTATATCACTGTAGATATAAACTGTAAGTGATGCATTTTTTTCAGTCAGACATAAAATGTTAAAAATAATGATTTCAAAAGTCTCTATAGCCACATGTGGCTTATGGTCACCATATTAGACATTGTTGATTCTGCACAATTCACATGTGACTCTTCATACTTCATTTTAATTTTCTGTGTTAACTGGATTTCTTAACTCTTTTACTGTAATTTTTGGACGGCATTGGGAAATATATATCCTTATTAACTAAAGATGGTAAAGATCATAATTATATTTGGAGTGTTTTAAAAGTAAGATTCCATTCTCCAGTGCTTTTTATACCTGTCTACCCCCAGGTGCATAATTTTTATACAGATATACCTTGTTTTATTGTGGTTTGCTATACTGCATTTCAAAGGTATTATTTTCTTTTTTTACAAGTTGAAGTTTGTGGCAACTCTAAACTGTCAGATGATCAATTCAGTCACTCAGTCAGTTCCAACTCTTTGCAACCCTATAGACTACAGAATGCCAGTATTCCCTGTCTATCACCAACACCCAGAGATTTCCTCAGTGATCAATGCAAAGAAATAGAGGGAAAAAATAGAATGGGAAAGACTAGAGTTCTCTTCAGGAAAATTAGAGATACCAAGGGAATATTTCATGCAAAGATGGGCACCTTATCTGTCTCCTGAGAAATCTGTAGGTTGGTCAAGAAGCAACAGTTAGAACCAGACATGGAACAATGGACTGGTTCCAAGTCAGGAAAGGCGTATGTCAAGGTTGTATATTGTCAGCCTGCTTATTTAACTTTTATGCAGAGTACATCAGGCGAAATGCCAGGCTGGATGAAGTACAAGCTGGATTCAAGGCTGCTGGAGGAAATATCAATAGCCTCAAATATGCAGATGATATCTTATCTGCCCTTATGGAAGAAAGCAAAGAGGAACTAACGAGCTTCTTGATGAAAGTGAAAGAAGAGAGTGAAAAGGCTGGCTTAAAACTCAACATTCAAAAAATGAAGATCATGGCATCCAGTCCGATCACTTCAGAGCAAATAGAGGGGGAAACAATTGAAACAGTGACAGACTTTATTTTCTTGGGTTTCAAAATCATTGCAGACGGTGGCAGCACCCATGAAATTAAAAGATGCTTGCTCCTTGGAAGAAAATCTATGACCAATCTAACCAGCATATTAAAAAGCAGAGACATTACTTTGTCGGTGGAGGTCCGTCTAGTCAAAGTTATAGTTTTTCCAGTAGTCAAGTATGGATGTGAGAGTTGGACCATAAAGAAAGCTGAGCACTGAAGAATTGATGCTTTTGAACTATGGTATTGGAGAAGACTCTTGAGAGTCCCTTGGACTGCAAGGAAATCCAACCAGCCCATCATAAAGGAAATCAGTCCTGAACATTCATTGGAAGGAATGATCCTAAAGCTGAAGTTCCAATACTTTGGTCACCTGATAGGAAGAACTGACTCAATGAAAAATACCCTGATGCTGGGAAAGATTGAAGGCCGGAGGAGAAAGGGATGACAGAGGATGAGATGTTTGGATGGTATCACCAACTCGATGGACATGAATTCTAGCAAGCTCTGGGAGTTTATGATGGACAGGGTAGCCTGGCATGCTGCAGTCCATTGGGTCACAAAGAGTCCAACACGACTGAGTGACTGAACTGAGCTATTAAACACATTTAATTCTTATTTTCAGATACTATATTGTCAGTCCCAGAATGTTGATTTTGTTATTTTTGTTGAAATATCTTTTCTTTTGAAATACTTTGTGTTTTAACAAATTTTAACTATTTCTTTAGCTACTTTGAAGTCTTTGATTGCTACTTGGTTACTACATCTCTAGGTCCTCTGTATTGATTTATTCCTCTCTTTAATAATCAGTCACCATTTCTTACTTCTTATGCTGCTAAATAAAGTTGTTCTGTTATGTCTAACATTGCAGATAAAAGGCTCTGGAGGGTGTTGTTTATGTCCAACATTGTAGATGAAAGGCTCTAAAGGTCATTGGTTAAGATGTCTTCTACAGAGGACCAGTAGTTAAATTGTTAGAACTACTGAATCTTGGTTTTAGGCTTCATTAAACCATGTGTCTTTTAGTTCTCCCCATTCTGCATGAAATCATCTTTTCTTCTAGAGCACAACTATAATTCTTGGCTTTAGTCTTTCAGAAGTCTCATCTAAAAGATAGGTATAATAAGCTCCAGTTTCATCCACCTCATTAGAACTGACTGGAGCCTATTATACAGAGTGAAGTAAGCCAGAAAGAAAAACACCAATACAGTATACTAACACATATATATGGAATTTAGAAAGATGGTAACGATAACCCTGTGTGCGAGACAGCAAAAGAAACACAGATGTATAGAACAGTCTTTTGGACTCTGTGGGAGAGGGCGAGAGTGGGATGATTTGGGAGAATGGCATTGAAACATGTATACTATCATATATGAGACGAATCGCCAGTCCAGGTTCAATGCATGATACTGGATGCTTGGGGCTGGTGCACTGGGACGACCCAGAGGGATGGTACGGTGAGGGAGGAGGGAGGGGGGTTCAGGATGGGGAACATGTGTATACCTGTGGCAGATTCATGTTGATGTATGGCAAAACCAATACAATATTGTAAAGTAATTAACCTCCAATTAAAATAAATTTATATTTAAAAAAAGATAAGTATATTCTGGCTATACCTAAAATCTAAAACTTTCTTGAAACCTCTTCTTCTAAGATTTTTTAGCTGTATCTTTTAGAATCTCAGTATATGTCAGTATACTATAGAAGTTGACCAAAGATTCTTCAAGCATTTTTGCATAGTTTTTTGTGTGTGCGTGCAGGAGGTGTGGGGCGGGAGTGGGGTGGGGGTACTCCTTCCTCACTGGCATCATACCGTCCAAATCCCAGCTGCCTTGGAAACCTCACTTTCTGATCACTCTTTCATTTAGCCAGATTGCCAGTCTCATTCTTGGGCCATGATTTTGAAAAATGCCATCAGGGATATATTCTATGCAAATACAGGGCTCATTTTATGTGTTCTTTTCTTGAGTGTTTAGGCTTTCCTGGTGGCTAAGAAGGTAAAGAATCTGCTTGCAGTGTGGGAGACCCAGTTTTGATCCTTGGGTTGGGAAGATCCAGTGGAGAAGTGAATGGCTACCCACTCCAATATTCTTACCTGGAGAATTCCATGGACAGAGGAGACTGGAGAGCTACAGTCCATGGGGTCACGAACAGCCAGACACTATTCAGTGACTAACACTTGCACTTCTTTTCTTGAGTATTATAGGTCAATATTGGCTGCTGTCCAAAAATTACTAACATTATTTTAAACCATGTTCAGCTTTTAAATAGCTCCTAAAAATAGGAAGGAAAAGCTGATCCAGCTACTCTGTGACAGTTGTCTCCAAAGATCTTTGTCATGCATTTTAACTAATCTGATATTTTCTTAATTTTGAAGTTATATAAAAAATACAAGTTCATATTTGTACACACCTTATGTTCCCTCTGACTAGTACCTATCATGCATTTGACACTGTATGTGAGTGTGTGTGTGCGCACATTTTTGTTTGTATGTATATGGAGAGAAAGACTCTGGTAGCCATATGAATGTATGCTACAACTATACTTATATTTTTTCCTGCTTGGACAAAATCATTTGAAGAATTGAATGTTATCACAAGACTATTAAATAAGTTAAAATATTTCACCCTAACTTTTTTTAAAACATTTTTATTTTTACTTTATTTTACTTTACAATACTGTATTGGTTTTGCCATACATTGACATGAATCCACCACGGGTGTACATGAGTTCCCAATCCTGAACCCCCCTCCCACCTCCCAGCCCATATCATCTCTCTGGATCATCCCTGTGCACCAGCCCCAAGCATCCTGTATCCTGTATTGAACATAGACTGGTGATTCACTTCTTACATGATAGTATACATGTTTCAATGCCATTCTCCCAAATCATCCCACCCTCTCCCTCAAAGTCCAAAAGTCTGTTCTACACATCTGTGTTTCTTTTGCTGTCCCACATGCAGGATCATTATCACCATCTTTCTAAATTCCATATATATGTGTTAGCATACTGTATTGGTGTTTTTCTTTCTGGCTTACTTCACTCTGTATAATCGGCTCCAGTTTCATCCATTTCATTAGAACTGATTCAAATGTATTCTTTTCAATGGCTGAGTAATACTCCATTGTGTATATGTACCACAGCTTTCTTATCCATTCATCTGCTGATGGACATCTAGGCTGTTTCCATGCTGGGCATACACACCGAGGAAACCAGAATTGAAAGAGACACATGTACCCCAGTGTTCATTGCAGCACTGTTTATAATAGCCAGGACATGGAAACACCTTAACTTTTTAAAAAAACTGTTCATGTATTTTTGGCTGCATGGGTCTTTGTTGCTCCGCAGGCTCTCCAGTTGCAGAGAGCAGGGCTATTCTCTAGTTGCAGTGCATAAGCTTCTGTTTGCAATGGCTCCTCCTATTGTGGCGCACAGGATCCTGGTGCAGGCTTCCGTAGTTGCAGCATGCAGGCCCAATAGTTGTGGCACTTGGGCTCTAGAGCACAGGCTCAGTAATTGCGGTGCATGAACTCAGTTGCTCCACAGCACCTGGCATCTTCCTGGGCCAGAGATCAAACCCACGTCTCCTGCACTGGCAGGCAGATTCTTAGACACTGACCATCAGGGAAGCTCCTTACCCTAGCTTTCAGGGTACTTTTCTTTAGATACTTATTTTATGCAATCATTTGTAAGAAACCGCACAACTTTGGCAGGTAATCTGTAGCATCAAGAACTGATTTCCAGGAGACATTAAATCTCAGTTTTCCAAATGTTTCACTTTTCAGTGATGTTGTAGATTTGACTTAAAATAACTGTGTTTTGAATGCACAAAATGATGAAGGAATAATTTGCCATCATAATCAAATTTAATTATCACTCCTTGAAACCAGTTTTGATTTGCTTGGCAACATTACAGTGACTGTCATTGCTGACAATGGAATCCTATGTATTCAGAGCAGACATTCTTAGAACCTTTTGTACATTTGAGCACCAATTTCACAAATGCTATCAGACAAAAACAAGCACCTCAAAACCTTATATTTTGCTAATGAGAGAAATAAAGCCCTAAGAATTCTGAAGTCCTTGTTTTGTCAGTTGTGAATACTAAATATTTGTCATTCTATAAAGGTTGCTAAGTGCCTAAGAAATGAAATGGAAAAAAAAACTCTGAGAATTTACTTGTTTATATGTCTAGAAGAAAAATATAATAATTTTTTTTCTAATATCTTATGTGCTACTTTTATAATATTATAATATAAAAGTCATAGTCAAGAATGATTGTTTAGACATTCTGCCTAGTAATTTTTTCACTGCAATGCACCAGATGTCAGAATCCATTACATTCATTTTGTCATGTCAATAATGTTAATGACTGAGCTTCTGTGACAGAAACACTGTCAATATTTCCCAAGGATTAAAGTCCCTTTCAAATTTTTTTTTCTTTTAATACATGTGCTTTTAGAAAGCATTAAACTTATATTTTTAATCTAAAAAATCTTTATTAAACCAAATAATTAACTAACATTAAGCTTCATTATTCTGTATTAGTATACAAAATTTTGGGTTTGTGAATTGCTGATTTGATCTACTTGAACACTGAAGTTAATATTTTATTAAGATTCTCGAACGAACTGTTTTGCTTTTTCTTCTGAGAGGACCTGATAGGTACTTAAATATTTTATAAGTAACTAAAAAAAATTCTGACAGCGTTTAGTTAATACTTTAGTACATGGTAACTAATGCCTCACCCTAGAGACGATTGTTAGAGTGAAAGTAGAGCACTCAATCTATCCATCAAGGGTGGTTTCTAAGGGCAGCAGGTCAGGGCAGGAGAAATGCAATACAGATGAGGGAGACAGCATGAGTCATAGAAGGTGGAAAAAAGGCAAGTGTAAACTTACCTGATAGCTGCTCTCATCTGCAGGGCCAGCTCCTGAAGTTCAGAACTACCAAGCTGAAACACATCTGGTGGGACAAGTTATCTCATGAACCTTGTGATTCTACTTGGGTGGAGTCACAAACAGTGCCCTCCCTCAGGTTAGCTGATGCGTGTCTTCTAGTTTCCTTTCTCCAACTTAATTATTCTGTCCTGATCAACAATGAGAAAAGCCTCTCTCTCCCTCAAAATAAATTCCATTAAAAATCAAATGGTATAATCAGTGTAAAGCACTTAGCACATGATCACGTGATCTGGTCCAGAATTAGTTTCCAAAAGAAAGTTATTTCACTCTTCTAATGGCTATCGCTCACATTAATGTGGGGCCGTGGCAGGGAAATGGGGAAGTAGGGGGTAACTCCTCCCAGTTCCCCTTTCTCTCTTGCTGTTCACCTGGAAACCCACCTAAAAGCCCTTCACATCTTCTGCCTGCTTGCTATTGGCCCGCGCCACTTCCTTATATTCAGATCTGACTCTGTCATCTGTTCTCTTTCTCTGAGGAACACTTACCCTAAATAGATTAAGTATATTGCTTGTGCATAGTCCAACATTAGTATCATCGTAAAACAATCCTACCAAGAAGTGTTTTCCCCATGTGGGTGCTTAAGGAAAAAGCTTTGTAAAAGGACAATAATTCAGGAAGCATTTATCAGATATAAGACCCCCGGTTTGCATTTATCGTGAAAAACTCCTCCAGTAGGAACAGTGCAGTGTTCCCTGCTGGATCCGGCTGCTGCTCTGTCTGTGGTAGGCACTCAGCTAATGAATGCAGACCCAATGCCTCTTGGGGTGATGAAAATTTCAATAGAGATTTATCAGAACTCTTCAGAGTTACAGACTTTACTCAAATTATGGGAATACTGTCCAGTGGGAAAGGCTTCCTGTTTTATGTTTTTTTCCTTGGTAATTAAAAGCAGTTATAATTTTAGTACAAATATAAATCCCAGGCCAGTCCTGCCACATTTCAGTAGGAGAAGGTCTCTCTTGTAAACAAGAGTATGTAAGAAATAAGGGTAAAGCAATACACCATAAAACAAAACAAAGAACTGAAACTGAGCACAGAAAATAAAATATGTGGAAAGATCATAAAATGTACATTTAGCCCTGGCCATGTAGAATTCTTCCATTCTCTGTGGCATTGTGCAGGATTAAATATATTTTAGCACTTCCTGGCTAAGTATTCATAGAAAAAGGGAAACAGAGCTTAATGATTTAAAAATTTCTTTTGCTTTGAATTATTGAGATTATTATGTGAATTTCTCAGTCTCTCTGGATAATAAAGTCAGTCATATAATTATGGCTTATAAATAAAAATTTGATACATAGTCATCCTATTATCCATCAACTTCTCTCTATGTTAGTGTTTGTCTTAATATTCGCTGCTAAATTTGCAAAGGATTCAATTACACTGTCAGAAATGTATCTATTTGTTTGGAGGTGGCAGCGGTTCAGTCACTAAGTCATGTCCAACCCTTGCAATCCCATGAACTGTAGCCCGCCAGTCTCCTCTGTCCATAGGGTATCCTAGGCAAGGATACTGGAGTAGGTTGCAATTTCCTTCTCCAGGGGATCTTCCCAACCCAGGGATTGAATTTGGGTCTCCTGCATTGCAAACGGATTCTTTATCGACTGAGCCACCTACCTAAAAGTTACAGAAAGCCAAAGGAAAGATGAATCAATAACTCAAAAATGTTCTCGTCAACTTTAATATCATTGATGTAGAAAATGAGCATAGAAATCAATGAAACTTTATTGTCATATAATTTCCAGTACCTCCTATTTTCAAGGAGGCCACAAGTACTTTAAAAAAATTATTGACTTTCCAAAAATGAATCCGGACATATCCAAAATCATTTATAAATTGTTTCCTAAATTAAAACAAAACTTTCAAAGATATTTACCTTTAAAAATTTGAGATTAACTCACAATGCATTTTTTAGAAGATCTACAAGCCCCTCAAAATGACCATGTGTATATCTCTACACAGAAGGCTGAGACGATATTCACTTATACTCTACCTCTGAGCGCACTTTGCTTTTCTAATCTAATGCATATACCTGTGTAAATATTTGGGCCCTAAAAATAAATTAAAAAGTAAATATATGTTTTATGTAAAGACTTGGGGGAAAAAATGTCTAAATAAAGGACTTACAAGTTGTAAAGTCTCGTTTCATTTAACTTTATGCCCAACACATGACAGAGACCTGACATCAGGTGAATGTCACTTTGGATCTGGTTTTCCCTTTATACTCTGGGACCCCTGAAAAGTCTACTTAAAATATAAACTTCAGTTTCTTGTTAACAAAATAGACATTATAACAACCCAGGTTTACTGCTGTGAGAATTAGATAGTAATAATAATAACAACAGAATTGCAATTTTATAGTCAAAATTTATTAAAGGATATGATGTGCCAGATTCTTTGATAAACATTTAAAATATATGGTCTCATTGAATTCTCAAGAAATTTATGTGTCGATATTTTAAAACCTGTTTTATAGGTTAATAAGTTTAGACGCCCAAAACAGTGAAAATGTTATATAATTTTCACCAGATAATTGCCTCCATAGATATTTCATAATATATGAAGCTACAATAACAGAAATAATTTTGAAAATGGTTTCTGCTCTACAGCCTGTACTCAAGGAATGCTATTGCTACTCTGTTTGTTTTTTTTTTTTTTTAATCAATAAATTCCTCTTTTTTGATTTATGGGGAAAGAATTATGGCAGTGGATACTGGAAACACTGAGAACGGATTTAGTCCCTATTTTTACATTTGAACTATGAATCCTCGGGCAAGTCAGCTGAGGCTGTTGCTGGTCAGTAGTTAACTCATGTCTGAATTTTTGCAACTGCAGCATGCCAGGCTTCCCTGTCCTTCACCACCTCTGAGAGAGTGTTCAAACTCAGGTCCATTGGAGTTGGTGATGCCATCCAACAATTTCATCCTCTGTTGTCCCCTTCTCCTTCCTTCAATCTTTCCTACATCAGGGTCTTTTCCAATGAGTTGGCCTTTCACATCAGGTGGCCAACATATTGGAGTTTCAGCTTCAGCATCAGTCCTTCCAGTGAATATTCAGTTATAAGTAATAAGAGAATTACTAATTGTTACTATGGGGAACACATTTACCGTCAAAATATTAGAGTTTTGACTCTTTTCCAAAACATTAAAAATAATTTTGTTCTTTTCTTCACTTATTTCCATTTCTATCATATTCCAAATTTTCCAGATGTACTTCTGAATTTGAAATATCTTTATTCTCAAATGTACAATGATTTAAAGAAAAATAAAAGTATAAAGGTTCAGCCACATCTCCAGTATCTTCTGGGTACATCCTCTTGCTTTTTTAAACTACAACTTGGAATTCACTTGATTGCCAAAGGTCTTGCTGATTTGATGGTAAAGCTAGAGTCTTTGTTAAGAAGTATGTAATTATATTATGTTTTGATTTAACAGAAATAGGCATCAGGATGAGCCACAGCCTCATCAATTATATATACATATAGTAAAGGTCTTCTTAGTTCTCCATTACTTCAAAGATTTTTCTCAAGATGCCTTCTTAAGTATGGATGTCTTTAGAAAACTACAGAGTTTGAATGTCATCTGCCTATCCCCCAAATTTGTCATCTTAAATAAAAGGACCCATTCATCTGTGTAATAAAAGATTGGAACTAAAAGACCCAGAAAATTGCAAATCTCATAATCATTTACTCATTGTTACTGAAAGGGTGGTCCATGGACCTATGGTAATGATGTTACTTGAACTTGTTAGAATTGCAGTCTCATCTACATTCCAGACTGAATCAGTATCTGCATTTTCACAATATATCCAGGTGGCTGGAATGCATATTGCATGTGGAGGATAATGCAAAGTCCTTCCTTTATTTGTGCTCGAGTTTTTCTGAGTTCAGTTACGTGGTCCTGGAATACAGCTTGCCAAGAATGAATTCTGGAGCCTCTGAGCCAAATGTGTGTAGGCTGGGCTTCACCCACTGTCAGATGTTTAAATTGCATAGAGAAAAGAGTTCTACTACAGAAGGTGAAAGAAATTAAAGTGAGTTTTCAACAATGTCAACATTATGTTCAAATTGTTATGTGGTCAATAAGCCTTTCTAGCACTTCATTCAGAGACCATATAGTGTGGATTACATAAACATATGAGGATTTTCAATGTTCACATCCTTGGAACCCGAATACAATTTGAAACCTAAGTATTACCTTCCAACAGTAACAGTAGTACCTAAATCAAGAAGATAACATTTAAAAAAAAAGAAAGAAAGAAATAGCTTATACAGCTGACAGATCGGCTGGCTGAAATCCCCAAATCTTTCCTTCTTTTTCTTTAATGCTTTGTTGCTGTTGTTTAGTCACCAAGATGTACCCAACTCTTTTGTGACCCTATGAACTGTAGCCTGCCAGACCCCTCTGTCCATGGGATTTCCCAGGCAAGAATACTGAAGTAGATTGCCATTTCCTTTTCCAAGGGATCATCCTAATCCAGGTATTGACCCACGTCTCCTGCATGGGCAGGCAGATTCTTAACCTCTGAGCCACCTGGAAGGCCCTTTATGCTTTAAGCATATGTAAGCAAAATAGTTGCATGAAAGTTGGAAATAAATGTTAAGCTTTAGCCTTGAAACTTGTGTAAATCATTTAGCACTTCTTTTTACTTTTCCAATTTTCTCAGGATGTTTGGTCTCAAAGTTACACTCTGTCTTTCAATTTTAGATTTCTCTGGTCTACCTTTAGAAAATTTCATTTGGACAATACAGACTAGTTTATCACAACCCATTTTCTAATTGTACATTATTCATTCAAGTTTGTGACATGTAAAAATTAATTCTGTTTCAAATCTTCAACTGAATGTGGAAAACATATAAAAATTGGATACTGATCAGTAAATGAAGAAATTAAAAATACAAAGTAAATTTGAGATACTAAAATAGCTTAATTTTTTAAATTTCTTAGAATTTGTAAGCTTTTATAAATAGCAATGACATGAAGATTTAAAAAATCATCAGAATTATACTAATAAATTGCTATAAATAATAGCTATATTTTCTTATCAAAATAATGACATGGAAATTATCTCTTAAAATGGATTCAGTATATTAAATTAAAACCAAGATCTAGAGCTCTAATATGTTTCAAATGTCAAGGGTTGAAATTGAACTCTGTTATGTTGAATTAAATATATGTATAACCTAAAACATTGTTATAACATAAACAAAATGAATGATCTAGAACCTATGCATAAGAAACTCCAACTTTCCTTGTTTTGTCCTAACTCTGATCAGTGGAGATAATACAACCATCTGTAACATTTTCAGTGACTCTTCAAATGCAGACTAAAATTTAAATAACAAGCAGTGCTAAAAATTGAGCACATATTTGAACTTTGAAATACCACTAAGATGTTTCAATGACTACAGTCTTAATTGGAAACTTTGATGCATGTAAGAGAGTCAAGAGAAGAAATTTTTACTTATTTTTAAAAATGTATTATTTACCCAGAATTTTTTTTTTTTTTTTACCATGACCCAAATGGAAGTTAGGACATTTAAGGACTAACATCTTCACAACCTAATTCTGCAGCTAAATAAAATCCTGCAGGCACAGATGTGCTCAACTCATCTAGGTTACCTGATGGAAGCAAAAAATAACCTCCAAGTTGGTAGGGTAATAAAACTGCCTAGAATTATTGGAAAGTTGATTAATAGCATCTAAAACTTCAAAGGTTTTTAAAGGCTTATCATTAGCTAGAATCTCTTAAAAGTGTACCACCACATGTAGGAATTAGATTTAGAATGTTTTAGATTTTTGTTTGCAAATATTCTTATGAACTGAATGGTAAATAAACTATTCTAGACCAGGATTCTCAGTTAAGGCGTTTCATTGGAGTCAAAAATATGAATGTCTGAAAAAAAAAATATATATATATATATTTTTTTAAAAAAAAGACCATGATGCTGGGAAAGACTGAGAGCAGGAAGAGAAGGGGGAGACAGAGGATGAGATGGTTGGATGACATCATCAACTCAGTGGACATGAGTTTGATCAAACTATGGGAGATAATGAAAGACAGGGAAGCCTGGGTGATGTAACCCATGGAGTCACAGAGTCAGACATGACTGAGTGACCGAACCACAATTAATGTCTGGGAGCCACCTTTCAGGGAATCTGATCATTAAAATGGGGGTTCTAAGCATTGGTATTTTAAACCTAGAGGGCCTGATGCACAGTCATACTTGAGAACAATTGGTCTAGACGTAGAAGAGAGTATCTCTAAGAAAAAGAAAGAGCCGAACTTTTTGTATCAGTTGATAACTCTGATTATTCATTTATTTAGCATTTGTTAAACATTTAAAATATTATTGAAGTTATTGAGCTAGGTTCAGAGGGCAAAAGTGCAAAAAATGAAACATAGCTCCTGCCCCAAAGCTTTTTATGACCTAGTGGAATCGCCAGCCTAACAAAGATCTGATTTCAATATGCAGTCCCTTAGTATCAGTGGGGGATTGGTTCCATGACTCCTGCGGACACCGAAATCCCCAGGTGCTCAAGTCTCATATGTAAAATAGTATGTTTGCCTCCAACCTATACTCATCCTCCGTATACTCTAAATCATGTGTAGATTACTTATAATATCTAATACAATGTAAATGTTATGTAAATAGTCATAGTTGCCAGCGTGGCAAATCCAAATTTTGCTTGAATTTTGTGGAAATGTCTTTTTTTTTTTTTTTTTCCTTTCTGAATCTGAATATTTACCACCAGTGGTTGGTTGAATCAGCAGCTGTGGAAACTTGCAAACACAGGATGCCAACTGTAGTGATACTATAGGGTTAAGAAAGTGCCCCAGGGGACCTGGTGCTTTGCAGAAAATTTACTCTTTCATCTCAGGTTCAAAGGATTTGTTAACAAAATAAGCCATTCACTATATACAAATAAATAATACAGATATTTATTAGAGAATTATCTATCTTACTTCAATATACTAACATTAAAAGAAAAGAGAAATAGAGCAGAAAATATACATAATCAAATTGGATTTTAACAAACATCCAGACTTAAACAGCACTGGGAAGTCCCATGCCACAGCACATCTGGTGTCCCAATTGGGAAAGGGTCCCAGGCAGCGCATCTGCTCTGCAGGTGAGACTTCTAAGATTACAGTTTGAGCAAAACCAATACAATATTGTAAAGTAATTAACTTTCAATTAAAATAAATAAATTTATATTAAAAAAAAGATTGCAGTTTTGGTGTTCCCACTTATAATCCCAGGATGGTTGCAAACTGATATCATCATCAATCTGTGACCAAATTGAAACTCTGGTTTCATGCTAATGCTGTTTGTTTTGTTGTATAAAACTTGGAATGTATTTATGCCTGCAGTTTGGTTGGCCAGGCCACTTCCAGGGTCTCAACAATCTCAAGATTTCTTCCCCATCTTATCCATGGTGCTGCAAGTCTTGCCCTTACACCAGGCAGTCACTCCCAGTTACTCCCAGTCAGGGCAGTGTCCCAGGCAGGTTAGAAGCAAGGTCAGAGGTCTGCTCTGCTTTGTTCATGAAATCTAAACAAGACTATTTATGTAAATTCCCTAACACCTGGGAGATTTCCCTTGAAGCTCAGCTGGTAAAGAATCCACCTGCAATGCAGGAGACCCCAGTTCAAGTCCTGGGTTGGAATGATCTGCTGGAGAAGGGATAGGCTACCCACTCCAGTATTCTTGGGTTTCCCTGGTTGTTCAATTGGTACAGAAAGAAAAGAAAGTGAAATTGCTCAGTCATGTCCGACTCTTTGCTGCCCCATGGACTGTAGCCCACCAGCCTCCTCCATCCATGGAATTTTCCAGGCTAGAGTACTGGAGTGGGTTGCCATTTCCTTCTCCAGGGGACTTTCCTGACCCAGGGATCAAATCTGGGTCTACCACAATGCAACATAGATGCTTTACTGTCTGAGTTGGTAAAGAATCTGCCTGCAATGCGGGAGACCTGGGTTTGATCCCTGGGTTGGGAAAATCCCTTGGAGAAGGGAATAGCTACCCACTCCAGTATTCTGGCCTGGAGAATTCCATGTATTGTATAGTCCATGGGGTCACAGAGTCAGACATGACTGAGCGACTTTCACTTTCCAGGGGACCTAGAATGAGGGAAGCAGAGAGGGGTAAGGATGTTGGAAATGAGGACATCCAGGACCTAAAGCAAATGAGCAAAACCTGGAGCAAGAAAGATCATGAGAGGTCATGTGAGAACTGCAAAGTGAAGCTAGACCATGAGCTTTTCTGCAGGGATATTCAGGAGTATCAACATTAACCAAGAAACAGTAGGTACCATTAAATAATATTAACAATAAGGAATGAAATACAGTGAAGAATCAAGCAGTGTTATCCAGACTGCTATCTTATTATGCCACTTAATAAGAAAAGTCCCAAATGAATGCAGAGTTCCAGAGAATGGCAAGGAGAAAAAAGAAGGCCTTCTTAAATAAACAAAGCAAAGAAATAGAGGAAAACAATAGATTTTCTAGAGATCTTCTCAAGAAAATTGAAGCTCTCAAGGAAACATTTCATGAAAGGATGAGCACAATAAAGGACAGTAATGGTAAGGACCAAACAGAAGCAGAAGAGATTAAAAACTGGCAAGACTACACAGAAGAAATTTCTTCTGTGATAGTCTTAATGACTTGGATAACCACAATGATGTGACCACTCAGCTAGAGTCAGACATCCTGGAGTATGAAGTCAAGTGGACCCTAGGAAGCCTTACTATGAACAAAGCTAGTGGAGATGACAGAATTCCACCTGAGACTTTTATTTTATTTTCTTTTATTTTTCAGGATTGAAAAACATTTATTGAATCAAAATCAAATACTTTGTTATTATCTACAAGCCAACACTGAACTTACCTTATTCAAGAATGAACACAATGTACAAAAAAAGTATGCTTATATTATAAAAATATGTAAATTTTATCTCCTGGGTACTGAGCAGAAGACATTTTAAACAAAATCAAGGCAAAATTGCTTTCTATAATAGAACTGCTATAATTTAATAACAAAAGTGAGAGCTAATATATACTCACAAAGTATCTTTAAAGGCCCACTGATAATGCATCGGAAATGCTGAACCCAATCAGCATAGCTCATATTTCCACTCTATGCTCATTGGCACCACTTCACGCCTACATCACAAGAAAGCACCTCTTTTAAGAATGCTGTCATTAGTTAACAGTTGTTAGCACATGTTTCAGCAAAATAGTAACAGTCAATTCTATTTAGTTAGCTTCCATTTTCATGACTTTTAAAAATCATAAAAAATGATGCTGTTCAAGTGCTGCACTCAATATATCAGCAAATTTGGAAAACTCAGCAGAGGCCACAGACTGGAAAATGTGAGTTCTCATTCCAGTTCCAAAGAAGAACAATGTCAAAGAATGCTTCATCTACCATCCAATTGTGCTCACTTCACATGCTAGCAAGGTTATAGTAAAAATCCTTCAAGCTAGACTTCATCAGTAATGTAAACCCAAGAACTTCCAGATATACAAACTAGATTTAGGAGAGGCAGAGGAACCAGAGATCAAATCACCAACATTTGCTGGATCCTAGAGAAAGCAAGGGAATTCCAGGAAAACATCTGCTTCTGCCTCATTGACTTCGTTAAAGCCTTTGACTCTGTGTATCACAAGTAATGATGGGAAATTCTTAAAGAAATGGGAATACTAGACCACCTTACCTGTGTCTTAAGAAACCTGTACACAAGTCAAGAAGCAACAGTTAGAAACTCACATGGAACGACTGACTGGTTCCAAATTGGGAGAGGAGTACATTAAGTCTCTATATTGTCCCCCTGCTTATTTAACTTATATGCAGTGTACCTTAGGTGAAATGCTAGGCTGGATGAATTGCAAGCTGGAATCAAGATTTGTAAGAGAAATATCAGCAACCCCAGATATGCAGAGGATACCATACTAATGGCAGAAATGGAAAAGGAACTAAATAGCCTTTTGATGAGGATGAAAGAGGAGAATGAAAAAGTTGGCCTGAAATTCAGCATTAAAAACTAAGATCATAGAATTTGGTCCCATAACTTCATGGAAAATAGAAGGGGGGAGAGCAGAAGCAGTGAGAGATTTTATTTTCTGAGTCTCCAAAATCACTGCAAATGATGACTCCAGCCATGAAATTAAAAGAAACTTGCTCCTTGGAAGTAAAGCTATGACAAACCTAGACAGCATATTTAAAAGCAGAGACATCACTTTTCCAACAAAGGTCCATGTAGTCACTGCTATGTTTTTTGCATTAGTCATGCACAGATGTGAAAATAGGACCATAAAGAAGACTAATCACCAAAGAATTGATGCTTCAAGTTGTGATGCTAGAGAAGACCCTTGAAAGTCACTAAAACAGCAAGATCAAAGCAGTCAATTCTAAAGGAAATCAACCTTGAATATTCATTGGAAGGACTGATGTTGAAGCTGAAGATCCAATACTTTGGCCACCTGATATAAAGAGCTGACTCATTAGAAAATACTCTGATGCGGGGAAAGATTAAGGGCAGAGGAGAAGGGGACAACAGAATGAGATGGTTAGAGAGTGTCACTGACACAATGTGCATGAATTTGAGCAAACTTTGGGAAATGGTGGAGGACAGAGGAGCCTGGCATGCTGCAGTCCATGGGGTCACAAAGAGTCAGACAGGACTTAGGTACCAAACAGCAACAACAAATAAGAAGAGTGGTCATTCACATACTTTAAATACCAATGATAGACTGCCTGTAATGAGTGCAGATATTCTTCAAAACAATTTTCGTGAATTAGGTCATTTAGTGTTTTCCCGTTTTACAGATGAAGAAATAGAGACATAGAGAAATTAAGTAACCATTCAAAGTTCACACATGTGAACAGAGCCAGGATTCAAATCAGAAATCTGACTTGAGAGTCTGAATTAATTACTGTGCTAATAATGACTCACATTTAAGAAATTCCATTTAATGTAGCAAAAGAAACACAGATTTAAAGAACGGACTTTTGGACTATGTGGGAGAATTCGAGGGTGGGATGATTTGACAGAATAACATTGATACATGTAAAAAAAATTCCATTTTGTGGTTTATTTTATAAAACACTTTTATTATAATTTTATTTATTGATATACACTATATCAACTGTTATCTGAAATTTCTTTCTATATTAGGAAAGAGGATTTTAAATTTTAAATGTTATGTTATTTTGATTTCTTTGAAACATTTATTTCAAATTTATTTGTTTTCACCATTTAAAATTTCCCTCATGACAGTGAACAGTAGAAATCGGTTTTTTTAGTATCCAAAACCCTCTTAACATTACAATACTTTCCTGGAGAAATGGGTAGTAGACTTTTCAAAATTTTGCTCTTTCCTCTTTCATGTTTCATTTCATTTCTTTCATTCTTTACCATAGGTCAATTTTATTTAACTCTAAATTGAAGTCTAGTTAATTTGTAGTGTGTTATTTTTAGTTATATTGCAAAGTGATTTAGCGATTCAGATATACATATGCATATATATGGGTTTCCCTGGTGGTTCAGTTGGTAAAGAATCCAACTGAAATGCAAGAGACCTGAGTTCAATCCCTGGGTCACAAAGATCCCTTGGAGAAATGAATGGCAACCCACTCCAGTATTCTTACTGGGAGAATTCCATGGACAGCAGAGCCTGTTGGGCTACAATCCATGGGGTCACAAAGAGTTGGACACTGCTTAGCGACAAAACCATCACCACTGTGTGTGTGTATATATAATATATATATATATATATATTATATATATATACACATATATATTTTTTTCTTATATATCAGTTCAGTTTAGTTCAGTGGCTCAGTCGAGTCCAACTCTTTGCAGTCCCATGGACTGCAGCACACCAGGCCTCCCTGTCCATCACCAACTCCCAGAGTTTATCCAAACCATGTCCATTGAGTCGGTGATACCATCTAACCATCTTATCTTCTGTCATCCCCTTCTACTCCCACTTCAGTCTTACCCAGCATATCCTCTTTTCCAATGAGTCAGTTCTTCACATCAGGTATCCACAGTATTGGAGTTTCAGCTTCAGCATCAGTCCTTCCAACGAATATTCAGGACTGATTTCCTTCAGGATTGACTGGCTGGATCTACTTGCAGTCTGTGGGACTCTAAAGAGTCTTCTCCAACACCACTGTTCAAAAGCATCAATTCTTCAGCATCCAGCTTTCTTTATAGCCCAACTATCACATCCATACATGACTACTGGAAAAACATAGCCTTGACTCAGTTCAGTTCAGTCACTCAGTCGTGTACGACTCTTTGCGACCCCGTGAATCGCAGCACGCCAGGCCTCCCTGTCCATCACCAACTCCCGGAGTTTACCCCAACCCCATGTCCATTGAGTCAGTAATGCCATCCAACCATCTCATCCTCTGTTGTCCCCTTCTCCTCCTGCCCTCAATCTTTCCTAGCATCCGGGTCTTTTCAAATGAGTCAGCTCTTTGCATCAGGTGGCCAAATTATTGGAGTTTCCGCTTCAGCATGAGTCCTTCCAATGAACACCCAGGACTGATCTTCTTTAGGATGGACTGGTTAGATCTCCTTGCAGTCCAAGGGACTCTCAAGAGCCTTCTCCAACAGCATCAATTCTCCAGCACTCAACTTTCTTTATAGTCCATCTCTCATATCCATCAGGACTAATGGAAAAACCATCACCTTGACTAGATGGACCTTTGTTGACAAAGTAATGTCTCTGCTTTTTAATATGCTGTCTTCTGCTGCTGCTGCTAAGTCACTTCAGTCGTGTCGGACGCTGTGTGATCCCAAAGATGGAAGCCAACCAGGCTCCCCCATCCCTGGGATTCTTCAGGCAAGAGTACTGGAGTGGATTGCCATTTCCTTCTCCAATGCATGAAAGTGAAAGTGAAGTCGCTCAGCTGTGTCTGACTCTTAGCGACCCCATGGACTGTAGCCTACCAGGCTCCACTGCCCATGGGATTTTTCAGGCAAGAGTACT